>NW_022990584.1:277955-377955 GCF_902827175.1 Gymnodraco acuticeps
TTTTCCAGGTCACTACCGGAGGACCGAGGAGTCGAGGAGTCGAGGAGGGGAAATTAGAGAAATGAGAAACCTTCAGTGTGTTCCCTTTAGTGTTTACTTCTTGTCTGTCTTCTTCTGCTGTTCCCATTAGGGTTGCTGTTCATTTCTCTGGCGTCCAGCTCTCTGTCTTTTAACCGCTTTCCTTCTCTTGTGATTTATTTTACAGTTTAGCCATCATCAATCCAAAGTCTCCTGCTCTCCAAAAAAAATAAATATCAAAAAGTATTCTTAAGTGTTTTCTGATGGAGGAAAACTGGCTATCACTGCAGTACAGGTGTGAGTTGTGTCACTCTTCAGCGAGTCCTGGACATTTCTCTGCAACTATTTCTCGGTCATATAACAGCGGTGAGTTTCTCTGCAGTCGATGGCGAGAGTACCTCATCAATCAGACTCAACGCTCATCGACCTCCCTTTTGTACAGAAGCTCACAAAAACAGAGAGTGGAACGAGGGGTGACACGGTGCAGGAGTTTGAACTTGTTGACATTGAGATCTGAGTGCCAGTCCTGCTGGGTCAGATCGATGACGGACTCAATCAGTATGTCTTCCCACTGATATTTTAGCATGGTTTTAAAAACTGATTCTGCCATTGGAGAAATGTGTGTTAAGATGTACTCTTGATGAGTTTGTTGTTCTTAATAGCACTATACATGAAATAAAATGTTCTATAACTATGGGGGTAACCAATTTAAGAGAATGATTCCTCACATTTGGTTAAGTTCTTTGTTTTGTGTGTTGTGTTTTTTGGTATGTTTTGTCTTAAAGAGGACGTATTATGCTAATTTTCAGGTTCATATTAGCATTAAGTGCCTCTACTGTGAAATGTCTCCATCTCTAATTGGTTAGCTGGTCGGCTCTTTTGTGATTGGTCAACCGCTTAGAGATGTCCCGCCCCTTAGCCTATCACGTACAATGTGTTGGAGCGCTAGACAATAGTTGTCGAGTGTTACATAGTGATGTCACTATGTTCCGGAAGTAAACAAAGGAGTCCAACACAGGGATTTTAGTCTTTGCAGACCGTTTATGCACTAAAACCTATACAACACACTATTGGAAAGGGTAAAAGCAGAACAGGACCGTTTTAAGTCTAGGTCTTGCAATTGTCTCATGTTTTGACTGTTGAGAGAAAAATACACATAGAGTCTCTGTCCCATGACACCGGCTAATAACATAGTTTTAAACGTAAAAGGATTTGTATGAATAAAATGTAAAAAATGTACAGTTCAGCGAACGAGCCAAGTTTATGTCTGAGATTATCTGTTAAAATTAGGTTTCCATTTAGTCGAGGAAGGATCAAAATGCTGTGCAGTTCCCATCCTCTCCTAAGCCCTGTCGTCACAGTGTGATTGGCCAAGAAAGGCACCAACTTGCTCTAAATTATTAATAAAGATCTACTCCACACCCTTAGTGACAGGTGACCTAAATAACCTGCCAATCAACTGGGGGAATTGAGCCAGTCAGCTTAAATTCATTGGGTAATGAAGAATGAAGTACTGCCACGTCACGCTATTTTACAGTGGTTGAAAAAATGTCTCTTACTTAAACCACAAATATTAATCTCATACTAGTCACATGATGAGAAAAGCTAGTGGATTATCTAAAGTTTAACTATTTTTACAGCAATCTATCCAACCATTTTTTCATGTCTCTAGGGTAAGGGTGTCAAACTCAAGGCTTCATTTCATGTGGCGCACAAGACCTTGAAAAGAATAAAATAAGTGTATGATACGATTACAGGCCACTTTACAGAAGCACATTGCCCAGAAACTACATGTCCCACAATGCATCTCATTTTGTGGCATGCCACTGAAGAGACTTGCAATTATTTGCGCTAGACTTCTGCTTTCAGACGTAGTTAATTATGAAGTTATTACCCTATCCGATAATAATCCAAAGCAGAGGCAATAATGTAATATAATACATTATTTTATATATATATATATTATATATTTATATGCGTATATTTATATAGTCTTAAAGTTACAACCGGCTCTTTGAGTGCGACCATAATGCTGATGTGGCCAGCAATAAAATTGAGTTAGACACCCCTGCTCTAGGGTGTCGAAAAACACATAAAGTGGATCAAGAAAATATATTTGCTGATGTACTAATGCCAAAATAACTCATCATTCAGGAAATGACAGTGAGAAACAGTCTCTTCTTGCTTTCCCTCCAATATGAATGACTGCTTGGCTTCTTTGAGGGGTTTGAGAGGATGACAGTCCTCACACACAGGATATTAATTGTGTCGGTCTCATGCTCTCTGCACGTCACACACTGAACATGGCATCAAAAGTGTGTGTGTGTGTGTGTGTGTGTGTGTGTGTGTGTGTGTGTGTGTGTGTGTGTGTGTGCTCGGCCCAAATCTTCCGGGGAAAAGCTTTTGGTTTAATTTACTCTGCAGCCCTGAGCTTAGTGTTTGACAAAATGCCACCTCAGCAAACGACATGATTAATTCTAATAAGACTTGAATATTTTTCTTGAGAATTTCCTGCAATGTGATTGAGTTACTTCAAAGGACATGTTCCCATTAGTACGATACAGAGTCGGCTTTTCAGAGCAAAAGGACTGTGCACATTACATTTCAATCATCACATGCCAATGCAACCTTAAGACATTGAACAATATCACTGCTCATCACTTTTAGAATACAAACTGCCACTTTAAATCTGCTTCATATTTTGTTGGTGGTTTAAATAGTGCACACGGGTCACATTGTGATGACGTGATTGAGGATTGTATGTAACCTAGTTTATGAAATCTTTGTCAGCAGAACTGACACTCTGAGAATGTGCCGAGCCGAGCTCTCTCTCTCAATTCAGATTTAATTTAGACTGAAGTTAGATATGTATTGTCTTTTGTTGTTTTCAGTTCACAAACTAGATTAGAACATGTGACGAGGAAGGGGTTTATGCAAGAGATTTAACAACAAAAGAATAGAGCAAATTCGCTTGAGCTGTTTTAACGTACGCACATGCATTCACACACTGACACACACGACAAACAAAACCTCAATGAATAAGGAACTCGCTGAGGTCGTCCCTCCCAACGACAAACATTCAATGAGTTATAAAAGGCAAACTGTTACTAATTCAAAAAGAAAAATCGAATTAGTGCAATCATTCCTCCGACGAGACACATGATTAATTAATTTGTTAGAAGTAATGATATATCCAATTCTTAATATGTTAGTGTGTTCACTTTATATTACAATCCCCTTAATATGATTATTATGCATATACATCTGAATTTATTTTCTATTTACTAGTTTAGTAAACATTGTGGCTCAATATATGTGTATATTAATGTATATATTCCCTTTCTTTTCAAATATTTGCTTCACATATCCTTTTGATTGAAAGATTAAGGCATGTTTCCTCGTTTTGTTTGACTGATACAGTATCAGTATACTGTAAAGAAAGGAGTTTGTGTTTTGAGCAAAAGCACATGTACAGACAGTCCAAGTCAATTAACAAAAACGTTTTAAAATAAGTCATCCTTTTTCTTTCAATTAGCCACTCTCACTTGATTATAAAGGACCTTCACACTCACACACTTGACCTCCATTTCCAGATAGCAGCTAGAGTGCAGGATGTATGGCAGCCTGTGTTTCTTTTATATCTGGATGAATAAATGAAGGTTGTGTTAGAGGGACCACGATGCGACACAGCTAGAGACGAACATCAGACGTAAAGTCATTAGATATCTTAGTTTATTAAGCCACGATAACTGCGTGACGCTAAGGATTGCAACGTCAATCTGTCGGTTTGACTGTGACTTTGGTCCTGAAATATCTCAACAACTATTGGACGAATTGCCATTGAATTTCAAGGCTTTATTCCATGTGTAGCTACAGTGTAGATATGGCACAGGCTCCTCCAACAGTGCAACATGAATATATATAGGACATAAAACAAATAAAATAGTGCAACAGAATGTTTTGAGATGTGCAAGTAAATACAAATGAAATAGAAATAGTGCAAGAAGAGTCTATATACAAGTAAATGGAATTGATATATTAGATAAATAATTAGCAAAATGCAAACAGATGAATGTTTATGGATGTTCTTTAAAAAGTTCAGGTGTTTAATAATAATATCATTTGGTATTTGATGCCCAGATGAGGAGTGTATACCGTAGAGAAAAATGAAATAAAGAAAAGGACCTGGTTCCAAACTTTAGTTGAGTTGGGCCAAGATGTCGTGGAAACTAGACATTACGCAGCGTCCACACGGCAGCGTGCGTTGAAGCTTGCCGGTGGGCGTGTCTGAAACTCGACCAACAACCAATCACATGAATCTCCCGCCTCGGACACACAAGCACGCGGTTTGATTGGCTAGAGCTTGTACTGGCATATGATTTGATTGGCTGACGCTTCCGCCGAAGCTTCAAAAGTAGAACATTGCTCTACTTTTGAAGCGAGCAACGGAGGCAAAGCGAAGCGTCGGAACCACAATGAAAATGCAGTTGGGCAAAGCGTGACGTCACCCCATTCAAAGTGAATGGGCAGAAGCGTTGAAGCTTCAACGCACGCCGCCGTGTGGACGGGCCGTTAGTCTTTCAACAGAGCAGCTCTATTTTTGTGGTTCGCCAATTTACACCTCAATTCTCCTCAGATGTACTTATTCTCACAGTAGACCCAATAGTTTATGCTTCAGGACAATTATGCACAACTGACTGTATTGGAATATTTTTAAGGAATAAGTAGTAGTACAGGTTAGTAGCTGTTGAGTTTTTTTAATTCGATTTAGTATGGGTGCCATGGATAACTAGTTGCATCAATAAAGAAAGTGCAACAGGTACAAATAATGAATGGCAAATAATGATTGTATTCCCATCGGCCTTTTAAAGTAGCAGCAAAAGCTAGGGACATCATTTTTGTAACGAGCTAAACTATAATCTAAACCTCAATACCAATACTGTAAAATACCTTCACAATTATAAAGCAGACTAGCTCTTTCTGTGTCACCACATATCCAAGTACCCATTAAAAAACCTCCTTTAAAGCCTAATATTTACATCACAGCTGTACTGTATAAAGGCAAACATTTGCAAACGATGGAAAATACATATTCAGCAACCGGTGACATAAACAACTGGAGCCTCTTCCTCTAAAACCCCTTTCAAGTGCCAGTCTGAATATTCATTAAATTAATGAACCTTTCCACTTCAACTTGTTCAACAAATCCCCCTTCTTATCGAGCACGGTTGCACTCATTCAGGTTAGTAACTGCATGGAAGTGTAATCAGCTGAATGCTCTGATATCCATGAGGTTAAAGGGGACAACACTGAGATGGAGATTCTGGGATTTTTTTGGCCTGAATGAATGTCGAGGAAATGTAAGTCCTGTAAACACATTGAACATCATTAAACTCCCAGTAACAAGAATAGTTGGTGTGTGTCTTAATTATGCTACGCTCTGCAAAGTGTGAAATTCTACTTGTGATAAACATGTTACGCAAGAACAGCCATGTGGTTAAATATACATATGTGTTAATTATTAAAAGATTGGACATGCATAAATAGCTCCCCTCCAGAGCGGCTCACACATTTGCATCTTCTCACGCTGAGGTAAGCTGTGGAGCTTTCAGCAGGAAGTGAGTCACCCTGTGTCGCTGCTGAGCAGAAGAGCCCACTGCTCGATTAATTAGTGATCATTATCCCATCTCTTCCTGTGCTTTTGTCCTCGCCTCCATTAGCACCGCTAGCTGCACTATAGAATCTGAAGACATGGGAATGTGTGTCGCTGCGATCTGGAAGAGGCTATCCGCCGGTATCTGTTCGGATGTTTTGGTGTTATTCTAAAATGTATTTTCTTTCCGCAAGCGCATGACGAAGAAGTGAAGCAAGCAAGGAAGGAAGGAAATGTTGAATGGGAGACAGCGAGGGTGTCATTAGACCTCTTTCAGCGGGATGTGAGCACCTGTGTTATTGTGCCCCAGTTAGAGAGCAGCTGAATAGAGTTTTAAATAAACATTCATTCATCGGGAACCTGACAGTTTTCAAGCACGGTTGTGAATCAGTGGCTGGTTTTGGACGTTTAGAAGAAGTATTGCCTTCATTAGACACCTATACTTACTGCAGATTTACATAAGTACTGTAAGCAAAGCTCTAAGAGATGAAGAAGTTATAAAAACAACCAAAGCCTTTTCTATGTGTGATTGTTAGAGCTATCATCCAGGATGATGTCCTTAAGGCAAGGTCAAATTATGCTTTAAATGTCAACGTTGCACACCTCGACTTCCTTTCACATCATTCGTTCTGAAATACCAACACAAAAGCACACCACAGCACAGTCCAACAAGTGATTCTCTGCATTAACATATGTTTGCATTGTTAAACTTACACTAAACATAACATATCAAACAGTCTGCTTGCAATCCACCCACTCAACACACTAAGTGAGAGTGTTCAGCACCTTCTATACAGTAGGTGGTTATTAAATCAGGCATTAGTAGAAATGAGACAAACTCGATTTAACTGGTGTAACTTCGATAACATTTAAAATAAATATATTACATTATAAATCTGTCCCACCACTTCAACACCTCACCAATCACCTCAGCCCACCTGAAATACACAAAAACAATCACCTCGCTCCAACAATTGTGTCTGTGTCACCGTGATATAATGTCAAACTTACATCTAACACAAAATATGAAAAACTCCACTTGTAATCAACAAGTTGTTACTGGAACTACTCACATACTGTCGGTGGTTATTAAATCAGGCATTATTCTAAATCAGCTAGCAGGTGACGCACTGTTTCACACAAACACTCAACATTTAACAGGCTTTATAACAAGAAGGTCATTTTTTTAATATTCCATCCGCAAAGCATTGTTTATGAAGCATTTAAAGTAAAGTAGTTCAAGTATTTGACATTATTTCACAGATTGACTGCCTGCATTGAATAACATGTTGGTAAGAATATACCTTGCCTTGCCATTCAATTTAATTCAATCAAGGCTTTATTGTCATTATGACAATATGATATAATAATAATAATACACTTTATTTGTATAGTACCTTTCATGCACCAAGCAGTGCTTTACAGAACAAGAAGAAAACATAACAATATTAAAATAAATACAGAAGAAGATAAAACATCGACAGCGATCCTGATGAAATGTCCTTGAATTAAAGCTGACGAGAAATTAAAATAGGTTAAAATAAAACAATTTAAAAAATAAAATAAAAAATGTACAATAAAAGCAAAAAATACAGTAAAACATTAACAATGCAGTGAGAATTGAAAGTTAACCCACATTAAAAGCCATATCAATAATTCCCGAGGCTGTTACTGCAGGTACAATTCAGCCTTGAGTTTGACTTCCTTTTCTCTGTGCTGTGATTTTGGAGTGCTCTCAGTCCAAAGAGAGATGCTCAATAAGAGCGTCACTAATCCCTAACAGCTGACCTCTCTCTTGACACCTCCTCTGACAGAAACACATCTTCTGATTACCTTTCATCTGCCGAGCCGCAGCCATCAGACGCCCCAATTACACCTCTAATGGATCCGCCACCTCTCCACCTGGCCTTTCATCTACTACTGTAGGTGTGAGGAGAGAGGAAAGCTGGAGTCAGGAGAGAGGCACTTGAAAAAAACAAAACACGTTTTTGACCAAACATGCACCATTAGTGGATTTACTCATGACAGTTCCTGGAAGACAGGAGGGAAAAGAGGTGCTGCAGCACAGTATGAGAACAATAAAGAGCTTTTTGAACATTAAAGCCTGGAGACATGTCACAGTCGAGCAGTGGTTCTCAAACTTTTTCTGTCAGGCCCCCCCTTTGGAGCCAGGCTCAGTGGCGGCGCCAGACATTTCTTTTGGGGGTGCTGTGGGGTAGCTTGACGTTTCATAGAGGGTGCTCAAACATTTAGGGTTTCCCATTAATGTACCGGGCGCTACAGTGGAACTTTCTACTGCAACACTCCCCACGCATATACACAGTGTTCCCGCAACTGTTACAATGAAGGCTCGATAATCAGCTCACGGCATATAGGTGTAAGCAGGGGTCAAGTGCTATTATTACAGGTGGTGTGTGGACCTCACATAGGGGGGTCCAGGGGCAAGCTCCCCCGGGAAGATTTTTAAATATTGAAGTTAAAAGCATCAATCTGGTGCACTTTGAGAGCAACATGAAGAGATCTATGGATACATCTCTCAACACCCAGATGGAACAGAACTGTAAACAGATTTACTATTTCTTTATGGATATTTTACAAATCACCCTTTTAAACTTTATTCATTTTTTAATGTCATATAGCAGTGGTTCTCAACCTGTGGTACGCGTACCACTGGTGGTACGCCAGCTCCCGCTAGTGGTACGCGGAGGAATCTGACATATACAAGTTTTTTTTTAATACGTTTTTTTTTTTAAAATAATTTTCTTTAACCTTTATTTAACCAGATGAAAACATTGAGACAAAATCTCATTTACAATGCTGACCTGGCCAAGAAGGCAGCAACGTTACACGTTCTTACACATAACACAGACATATAAAATACAGAGAACACAACTAAGTAACCAAAAAGACACAAATCAGTCACTACATTGTGCACATCTGGGACAGTAAGGTGCACTACTTGTTACTGCAAGAGCAGCTGGTGGTAAGGACCTCAGACAACTTCAATTTAAAACAGGCTATAGGGACAAGTGCCATCAGTTTGAGGCTTGATTGAATAACATTAATTAAAAAATAAATCATACTATCAAAATACTACAACGAATGAAAATAAGCTTGAGATAATTGAAACTGGGGTTTAAATAAGTTCTAATAGGCTATTGTTGTTTTTATATTTCTTTTTCTGGCGTTGCTAATGACGACCATACTACCCGCAAACGATTAGCGAACGTTGCAAGCAAGCTAAAGAAAGAAGAAAGCTGAATGATGTTGAGAGAGGTACAGAGGAGAATATTACCAGCGAAAGTGAACAAGTGAATGAGGAGGAGGACAGTCATCAACCGAGCACAAGCGCAGGCTCCGCCAGCAACGCAAAAGTGATATGCACAGTCACAACGCTGTGATGGAGGAGAGAAGTGACTCAGGAAGAAGGCTCAAAGAATGGAGAGAAGGCTGTGACCGAGGTCAGAAGCTGAAAAAGCACATACATGTCCTTAATTGTTATCTTTTTTCTTTTCTTTTTTACTTTGGCACCACAGAAATGACAATCAGCAGACTGAAGATAAGATAAGATAGAGCTTCATTGTCTCCCTTAGGAGAAATGTGTCTTGGGCATCGAGATAATACACATAAAACATTCAGGTCAATCAGTCATAGATACAGAACAGAGATTACATATCACATGGCAAAGAAACAAACAAGAAACTATGAGCTATTAGCCCTTAGGCTCATCTGCTCCTGGAGGCTTCATTGTTATTGTGGAACTGAATTCCCAATAGGACATTTTCTGTTACAATGTAAGTTGTTGCATTTGCCTCCGAGTCCTGCATGAACTGTATTTTAACATTGGTCATATATGGTGGTACTTGGAGAGACAACTATTTTCTCAGATGGTACTTGGTGTAAAAAGGTTGAGAACCACTGTATATAATATGTCATACTTGTTTTGAATGTATTCTCTTATTTTTGTATAACTATAATGATCATATAAACATGTGCCTCGGAAATAATTGTTTACATTAATGGTGAGATAACACTGAGAGAGTCCTTTAGCTCACTGAGTCTCTCAGTCTGACAGGAGAGGACTCTCCTCCACTTTGTTGTTGAAAAAACTTCTTATATCCGTTAGCGTAGCTCGCTAGCACCAGAAGCTAACAACAACATCTCCGGTACCGGTGCGCTCTCTCTCTCTCTCTCTCTCTCTCTCTCTCTCTCTCTCTCTCTCTCTCTCTCTCTCTCTCTCTCTCTCTCTCTCTCTCTCTCTCTCTCTCTCTCTCTCGCTCGCGCACACAAAATGGCTCGTCACACACACACACACACACACACACACACACACACACACACACACACACACGTTTTGAAACGCGCCTGGTGGGTTACGGAGTGTCCACACTACAGCTTCAAAAAAATCTTGGAGCTGGGCGTGTCTGAAGCTTGGGGATGTTATTCAAGCAACACGACCAACAACCAATCACATGAATCTCCCGCCCCCGACATACAAAGCAAAAACCCCCGGGGATTTTATGCGAGCAATATATATATATATATAAACTCCCCAAAACAGGCGAAAACCTACCAGTTTCACCCACTGTCTCTGCCACCTCCCTCCATGCCTGGTTCCTCCGGTTTGTATCCCGGTAGGTGAAGAGGGTCTGCTCATACAAAACCGGGTGATTCGCTACGGCGATAATTAGTTTCTCCTCCATCTTTTTTTGAAATATAGAAATGAACGGCGGGATATCTCTCCCAGCTTAGACGCGGTTTGATTGGCTACGGCTTGAGCTGTCAGATTTTCAGAAACGGGATTTGATTGGCTGGCGCTGGCTACGGCGGAGACGGACCGCTATGCTACCCACAATTCAGTTCGGCGAAAAAAAGCGGCAACGTGACGTCACCCCATTCAAAGTGAATGGGCAGATTGAAGCTGTCGACGCTGTAGTGTGGACGGGCCGTTAGGACGCAGGAGGAGGTCGCAGTGCGGCGCAGCCGCAGCGCAGACGCTTCCGGTGGGATCAGGGGGTTACCCTTTAATTGGGTCTCGAAGTGTTTACATGAGTTGAAGCAAGTAGCAACACGATAAATCCAACTTAATTACTTTTACTGAAAACTTCTGCAGTCAAGTGGTTAACCTTTATCTGATGGATATGACTCAGAGCTGTCCTGATCTCAGAGGTGGTGGATAACAGAAGACAGAAGGCTTCACACTGCGTGGGATTTTTCTGACCAGCCGTTTATCTCCCTCTCATCGTGCATTGTTACTCCTAGTCCTGGGAGACGATCACACTGCAGCCTGTACACATTAAATCAGGACTCTAATGGTATCAGAATAATCTCCATAGCTGGAATAATTTGAGGCATGATGACGGTGCATAAAGAAAAATCTGTTAGACTTGATACGATCCATATTGTTTCTCAAACTACAGCAAAAGCCCACTCTGCAATCATTCCCAGGCTTGGGGCTAACATGAGGATTATGTAATCAAGATACAAAAAAAGGTAACTGTATTCCCTTAAACTCGCACTTTAAAACATTCAGATTACAGTTACATTTCTGAAATATTGGGGATTACTAGGATCAGGCTGCCTTTTTTTCAAGATTCAAGGCTTTTATTGTCATGTGTACATACTACAGTTTAGTTATGTCGATGAACATCTTAGGTCCCAGGCTCCTGATACTTGCCAACCCTCCCGAGTTTCGCGGGAGACTCCCGATTTCATTGCCCTCTCCCGGTTTCCTCCCGGTGTCATATTTCTCCCGCATTTCTCCCGATTTCTGACAAAATTGTATTTACTCACGACTGTTTCCACTCTGACTTTAATACAACATTGTTTGGTTTCCATGGTAGCACGTCTCTTTAGTAGCTCGTGCAACTGAAAGTCTGAGAGGGTGAGGAAGATAAGTCACAGAACAAGAATCGACAAAACTCCCCCCTGCTCACTCCTCTCCTGTATAACGCAGGTCCAGCCCACACATATGCTCCATCAAGACAGTGCACTTACAACTACAATAAGCATGTTAAGCTAATACAGCTCCGGCGATCCACTAGCACCCCCAACGACATGCTGACTGCAGTGGGGTTTGAACCTGTGACCCCCAGACCCCAACACCAACGCACAACCCACTGCGCCACACACTTCCCAACTCTTATATCGGTTAGCTTTACTTGAAAGAATAGTAAAGCTAACCTTTTATTGCACCTCAATAAAAGTCCAACATTTAATTTTAACGCTCGTGGAGACTCCAGGAAGTCACTATGCCCGACCATGACATATTCATAACCATTTAGTCATATCCTCCTGCATGAAATAAGATTTTCACGCATTTATTTAATATTTTAGACGAAACAAACAAAATATAACTTGCTATTTTGCAGATTTATTTACATTAGCAGTCCTGCCTGACTCGTCATGCTGCTTCCCTGATGGCTTCCACAGGATCTTCTTATTACAGACACATGCATTTCCTAACATTCGGTCTATATGCTGTAAAATGTATTATCTCTTGGATTTACACACGGCATCTATTGCACGTCTGTCCGTCCTGGGAGAGGGATCCCTCCTCTGTTGCTCTCCCTGAGGTTTCTCCCATGTTCCCTTTAAACTGTGGGTTTTCTCTGGAAGTGTTTCCTTGTACGATGTGAGGGTCTAAGGACAGAGGGTCTAAGGACAGAGGGTCTAAGGACAGAGGGTGTCGTATTGTCATACTGATATTCTGTACATACTGTGAAGACCACTGAGACAAATGTAACATTGTGATATTGGGCGATATAAATAAACATTGATTGATTGATTAGCAAAGACCCTGGCTAGCTTCCCCCATGATTTCTTTTTTGATAATCTTTCATTTCCCCATCTGACTCTTGTAAAGAAAGTGAACAAATGAAAGCTTTAGCGCAAGTTCAATAAGGAAGACCTAACACGAGTCACTTACACGTCACTCTATGGCTCCCTTCCCCCCTCATTAAATACGAGGGCGTCACCCCTCAGCAGCCAATCGCTGCACATGCTAAATGCCTTAAATGCCTGCTCTTCCTCCCTGTCAGTTGTCATTGCAGATGATCACACGCAACCCGCCTCCACCCCTCTCGCCTCCTGTCTCCTTCAGGACAAAGCTAAACCTTCCTCCTTCAGACCGGTCTCACCTACTCATCACCACCACCAGTGTCTAGACCCCGGGGATTTAATCGGAGCGGTGCTTTCCCTCCTGAATGATTATCCTGCAAACCGGGGCCTAATCGCCAAACACCATTACATTCTCCTGTTGTATTATCATGGCAATCATTTCATTCATATGACGTGTAAACAATAAATATGTAATTCTTACATCACGTCTCTCCGGTTTGAACTGTGTTTCCCTCTCTAAAAGACACACTACTTCTAATTTAAGATACTTTTAAAAACGTAATATAATCAGCACTTTAAGAGCCTATTTATATGACGGCACAAATAAATGATACTCTGCATCCATTCACTTCCACATTATAATATGTATGTGCTGCATTGCAGGACTATCTGAATGATTGATGGGGAAGAAGATGCATGGTGGTTAAAAGTTAAATATGCACTTAAAACGCTAAAGGAGACACATTTTAAAAACCCAGGCTGAGGGCATTATGATGTAACCTCCAGCCAGAGAGCTTTCTCAGCCTCCGGACTATTGTCTGTCTTTAAGGGATTACATGTAACAGGATTACGTAATCAGGATACTAAAGGTAACTGTATTCCCTTACAGGTATATAGAAAATAGTTATTCACATTGCTGTAACATTTCTAAAAACTGGGCATTACTAACATAGTGTTTGTTGTAAAAGGATCAGATGAGATCTCTTCTCTGTAAGCGAAATGTGAAACCCGCATACTGCCTGAATCTGCTTCATGAGATCTTTTTTATCCAATTCTTTTAACACATGGCTCTTATCGTTTCTTTTTCTTTCCCACAATTCTGACTTTTTTCCAAATTTCTATTATCTTTGAAATGTCTCACTTTTTTCAAAAACAATCTGATTCTTTTGAAAGAATGTGTTTTTCTAAATTCTCACTTTTTTGAAAAATGTCTCAGTGAGCTGTTCTGCAGGATAATACTTTAAGTGTGAATCTATACTTCTACTGCCTGCATCTGCTTCATGGTTTTCACTTTCTTTGCTTCCTTTGTTCTGTTTTTCATTCAGCAGGTGAACCGATATGTTCATAAAATAGTGTGTGAGCTTAACTGTGTGTTCAACTTAAACGGAGCATTTTCTGTCAGCTCAGAATTTATTTCTGCTTTTTTTAAACTGTAGTCTAAAGTATGCTCATGTGTTTCATTGAAGGCTGCTGCCTGAATATGCTCCATGAAAGGCAGGTTTTCTTATCAATAAAATTCTTTCTGATCCTGAATATTCCTCCGTGCTCGCTCCATCATGTCCGACGGCACTGAAGCTCTCAGAAGATTGTCACAGAGCGGAGCCATTATACTTTCAACTGGTCAGCTTTCTGTCCCCAGAGTCAGAACCAAACATGGAGAAGTTATTATGCTCCAAACATCTGGAACAAACTCCCAGGTCCGCTGCAACTCTGACTACTTTTAAATCCAGGCTGAAGAGTTTTCTTTTTATGGCTGCTTTTAAATTGAACTATTCACATCTTAAACTGCACTGTAACTTTTCTTATGTTTATTTTATTTCCTTTTAATTACTGTTTTTAAATGCCATTTTCTTAATGTCTTTCATTTGTGTAAAGCACTTTGAATTGCCTTGTGTTGAAAGGTGCTGAATAACCAGAGGTGGGAAGTAATGGAGTACAAATACTTCATTACTGTACTTAAGTACATTTTTCTGGTATCAGTACTTTACTCCACTACTTATTTTTCTGACGACTTTTTACTTTGATTTCTCACATTTTGAACACAAATACCTGAACTTTCTACTTCTTACATGTTGAACCCAAATACCTGTACTTTCTACTTCTTACATGTTGAACCCAAATACCTGTACTTTCTACTTCTTACATGTTGAACTCAAATACCTGTACTTTATACTTCTTACATGTTGAACTCAAATACCTGTACTTTCTACTTCTTACATGTTGAACTCAAATACCTGTACTTTCTACTTCTTACATGTTGAACCCAAATACCTGTACTTTCTACTTCTTACATGTTGAACCCAAATACCTGTACTTTCTACTTCTTACATGTTGAACACAAATACCTGTACTTTCTACTTCTTACATGTTGAACACAAATACCTGTACTTTCTACTTCTTACATGTTGAACTCAAATACCTGTACTTTCTACTTCTTACATGTTGAACACAAATACCTGTACTTTCTACTTCTTACATGTTGAACACAAATACCTGTACTTTCTACTTCTTACACTTTGAACCCAAATACCTGTACTTTCTACTTCTTACATGTTGAACTCAAATACCTGTACTTTCTACTTCTTACATGTTGAACACAAATACCTGTACTTTCTACTTCTTACATGTTGAACACAAATACCTGTACTTTCTACTTCTTACATGTTGAACACAAATACCTGTACTTTCTACTTCTTACATGTTGAACACAAATACCTGTACTTTCTACTTCTTACATGTTGAACACAAATACCTGTACTTTCTACTTCTCACATGTTGAACCCAAATACCTGTACTTTCTACTTCTTACATGTTGAACACAAATACCTGTACTTTCTACTTCTTACATGTTGAACCCAAATACCTGTACTTTCTACTTCTTACACTTTGAACACAAATACCTGTACTTTCTACTTCTTACATGTTGAACACAAATACCTGTACTTTCTACTTCTTACATGTTGAACCCAAATACCTGTACTTTCTACTTCTTACACTTTGAACCCAAATACCTGTACTTTCTACTTCTTACATGTTGAACCCAAATACCTGTACTTTCTACTTCTTACATGTTGAACACAAATACCTGTACTTTCTACTTCTTACATGTTGAACCCAAATACCTGTACTTTCTACTTCTCACATGTTGAACACAAATACCTGTACTTTCTACTTCTCACATGTTGAACACAAATACCTGTACTTTCTACTTCTTACATGTTGAACACAAATACCTGTACTTTCTACTTCTTACATGTTGAACCCAAATACCTGTACTTTCTACTTCTCACATGTTGAACTCAAATACCTGTACTTTCTACTTCTTACATGTTGAACTCAAATACCTGTACTTTCTACTTCTTACATGTTGAACTCAAATACCTGTACTTTCTACTTCTCTCATTTTCCAAACAGCTGGTTCCTTTAGTCTGAATGTGTGTTTGGTGCGTGATCATTATTCTTTAGAGTCATTGCGTGCCTATTGATTTGAACACGATCCGTGTATCCATCATTTCCTGGTCTTCTCTAAAGAAGAGGGACCAATGGAAACGTTGTCATGTTGCCGTTGTTCAGCATGGAAACATTCATTAGCTAACAATTACGTTATTGTTATTGTGTTTTGTTCACATTTCGCACCCTTTGGACATATTTCAGGGTTTAAAAAAAAATACAGAACTAAATTCAACATGCACAATTCCTTATATATATTGTCTTTAACTCCCCAACAATATAAATGAAATATATGATTAGTTTTTGAAAATACTCTTTGCTAGATCTAATGTAAAAATGGAAGTGTCCATCGTTTTTTGTGATACAAATTTAATTTATGTTAAAAAAAATATACTGTAATAAAAACTAGGTTTACATTTTGCTCATGCTTTTCTAGGACAAATGTAAATGAAACATTTTTTCCTTAATGTTTATTATTTTTAATCTGTCATATAATAATCAAAGCCCTGAAGGAAATAAAGCAATTTATCAGCAATTGGAACACAAGAACCACACGTCCAAAAGTATTTGGCTGTGAAATATAGAGGGAATGAAACATCCATATCAATGACATAGAACAGATATAAACACAAAGCAAATAAAAACAATTAACAGTCACTATTCATAAAATACAGTAAATCCGAAAGATATATTGATGAAGTGACGCTGCAGAACATCCAACCCAGTCTCATAAAAAAACGTGTAATACCTACGTTGGTCCACAACGTAGGACGTAGTATTTCGTAGTATTTCGTAGTAATAAAACGAAGTTCGGCCATGTTTTTTTTTTTCTGCAGGGAGAAATTTGAAGATCACGTGACATAGACGCCAGCCTTTGGAATGAATGGTGAAAAAAAACGTAGGGATCTTACAATTTCAGAGGCGTTTTTGTAGAAATACTACGTCCTACGTTGTGGACCAACGTAGTTATTACACGTTTTTTTGTGAGACTGGGTTGGAACATCATGTGAGTCAATGGGCAGGTCCGTTTAGGAAACACATGATGTACAGAACTTCTTCGTATAGCACAGATGTACTTGTTGCAGTTGCTGCAGTTGCTGCATGTAGTCTGTGTCTTGGAGTCCTTTGAGGGTCCACAGACCTCACAGCTGGCTGTGGGGGTCTTCCAGAAGCTGACTGTGGGGGTCTTCTTGCGGCTGGCTGTGGGGGTCTTTCAGCAGCTGGCTGTGGGGGTCTTCCAGCAGCTGGCTGTGGGGGTCTTTTCTCCCCAACCCGGTATCACGGCAAGACGTGAACATGTGGCGATTTACCATGCTGGGAGACGTGAAGATGTCACGGTTTCGTCCCCTTCAAACGTGACAGCTACACGGTATTGTTAACCCATGTTAACCAGTGGAGAAATAACCGGAAATACCAAGCAAATGCTACCCCCGACGTAATGATTTATTTTTTAATAGTCACACTCGATTACAGCGATTTTCTTGTTGCCCCAGCTGGTCGACACCTCTTTTAGCATAAACAAAGGCTACATTAATGTATTAAATCGATGTTAATCCATGCGTGTGGATGTGGAATTAACGGACGTGACGTTGTGCGATTGAGTTGCCAAGCAACAGCTTCGGTTCATGTGAACTACAACCGTAGTTATATTTAAAAACATGTTAGAAGGCCTCACGAAATACTTTAATGCACATTAAAATGTAAATGTGAAGGAATGTGTGTATAACAAAATACATCGGTCATTAAACGAAACCGGAAACAGACGTAGGCAAGATCCTCAGCTCGATGATTGGATGGTTATCCGCAATGGGATTTGGTGTTTATGTGATGTGAAATCTGAAAACGTTTTTTAAAAATACAATAATACTTTATTCCGAGTGTGCTTGCTTTACTCTTTGAAAGTCATCACATAACGGCATTGTAATACACGGTTCGGCTGCATTAAATATTACATATCTGCCGTAGTTCTCTATTTATAGAGCCCTGCTGAGAAGACTTCTGGACAAACAGGAGAACTGCCGCCAAAACTGAAGATGTGACATGGATCATAAATATATAAGCAATTATACAGCATCTTACATTTATTTTCACACAATACGTCTCCTTGCAGTATCAACACTAATTCGGCTGACTTTTATATTTGATCCAATTGGTAGATAGGCTGTATTTAAACCATAATGGTGCACAGCTGATAGAAAGGGACACCTGGTGGTCAAAGCACGTTATTGAATTTTATTATTTTATTATTAGATATTAATAGGATCCCTATAAAGTATATTCATTAATCGTTATTCTCTACTAATAGTTCATTAAAGACTGTATATAATGACTATTTTGAACATCCCTTTCAAGATTTCAAGATTTTATAAGCTAAGGTTTATTGACATATAATATTATACACAACTACTGTGTAGTTATGCAATGAATGAAAAACTTGGGTCGCAGGTTCCTCAACAGTGCATTCCAAGACATCTATCAATATGTGTGTATACTCCACCATTAAACTGTCATTCTGCACATTTCTTATACTATCTACATACATCTTATAAGAGTATAATACATATGTATAATATCAGTTTAATAATAAACAAATAATAAACAAATAAGTGCTTAAACATAGTTAACATTGCAGGAAAGCAATATATTAGACGTTAAGTACTTTGTCAGGATTAATATTTATCTGTAGATACAAATGTCACTGTGTGTGCTGTGTGCTCTGCATGTGTGACCATTAAAGAATCAGAATACCTTTATCAGTTCCACAGAGGGGAAATGTGCAGCGTTACAGCAGGAAAGAGCCACAGACAGCTTAGTGTTGCATATCTTACATGCGTTAAAAAAGTACTATGTTAGAATAAAATAAACAATATGCTAAAAAAGTACTAAGTTATAATATAATAAACAATATGCTAAAAAAAAGATAAAAAGTTACATAATTTTCAAAAATACAGATCAAAAACAAAACGGCATATATATTGATTTAGTGGCCAGGTATAAATTACACAGTTATTAATGGCATATATATATTGCACATATAGCACATATTG
Source organism: Gymnodraco acuticeps (assembly GCF_902827175.1). Lineage (NCBI taxonomy): Eukaryota > Metazoa > Chordata > Actinopteri > Perciformes > Bathydraconidae > Gymnodraco > Gymnodraco acuticeps. Next base: position 296,964 of record NW_022990584.1, read on the forward strand.
CACAAAGTTGGTTTGTATTTAGCAGCAAGGGGTGTTATAGTCTGTGTTGTGGTGTGTGTAGGAGGGTCTACTAGGGGCAGTGCTGGTTGTAAAGTCTGACCACTGCAGGAATGAAGGACCTGCGGTTTCAAGAGGGTTTCATCCCTCCATATTCTTCTTAAAGCTTTTTTCTTATTCAAAATAAGACCTTAACCTAAAGTACTCTTTAATGTTTAAATTAAGCCTTATTAGTTTGTCTGTTTTGCACATCCTCCTATTAATATCTAATAATAAAATAATACAATTCAATAACGTGCTTTGACCACCAGGTGTCCCTTTCTATCAGCTCTGCACGGTTATGGTGTAAATACAGCCTATCTACCAATTGGATCAAATATAAAAGTCAGCCGAATTAGTGTTGATACTGCAAGGAGACGTATTGTGTGAATAGAAATGTAAGATGCTGTTTAATTGCTTATATATTTATGATCCACGTCACATCTTCAGTTTTGGCGGCAGTTCTCCTGTTTGTCCAGAAGTCTTCTCAGCAGGGCTCTATAAATAGAGAATTACGGCAGATATGTAATATTTAATGCAGCCGAACCGTGTATTACAATGCCGTTATGTGATGACTTTCAAAGAGAAAAGCAAGCACACTCGGAATAAAGTATTATTGTATTTTTAAAAAACGTTTTCAGATTTCACATCACATAAACACCAAATCCCAGCATGCATTGCGGATAACCATCCAATCATCGTGCTGAGGATCTTGCCTATGTCTGTTTCCGGTTTCGTTTAATGACCGATGTATTTTGTTATACACACATTCCTTCACATTTACATTTTAATGTGCATTAAAGTATTTCGTGAGGCCTTCTAACATGTTTTTAAATATAACTACGGTTGTAGTTGAATAGTTTGTAAATTAACATGAACCGAAGCTGTTGCTTGGCAACTCAATCGCACAACGTCACGTCCGTTAATTCCACATCCACACGCATGGATTAACATCGATTTAATACATTAATGTAGCCTTTGTTTATGCTAAAAGAGGTGTCGACCAGCTGGGGCAACAAGAAAATCGCTGTAATCGAGTGTGACTATTAAAAAATAAATCATTACGTCGGGGTAGCATTTGCTTTGTATTTCCGGTTATTTCTCCACTGGTTAACATGGGTTAACAATACCGTGTAGCTGTCACGTTTGAAGGGGACGAAACCGTGACATCTTCACGTCTCCCAGCATGGTAAATCGTCACATGTTCACGTATTGCCGTGATACCGGGTTGTTTCTCCCACACCACTCCGCTCCTCCTCTCCCTTCACTGGCTTCCGATAACTGCTAGAATCCACTTCAAGACACTGGTACTTGCTTACCATGCTGCGAATGGATCTGGCCCTTCCTACATCCAGGACATGGTTAAACCGTACACCCCAGCACGCGCACTCCGCTCTGCATCAGCCAAACGGCTCGCTGCACCCGCACTGCGAGGGGGACCCAAGTTCCCATCAGCAAAAACACATGGGTTTGCTATCCTGGCTCCAAGATGGTGGAATGAGCTCCCCATTGACATCAGGACAGCAGAAAGCTTACACATCTTCCGGCGCAGACTGAAAACTCATCTCTTTCGACTCCACTTCGAGCGATAGAACTATTAACAAAGCACTTTTATACTAATAAAGGGCTGGCTTATCTAAAGCCAGTTGAGTAGCACTTGAAATGTTTTTGCTCTATGAAACCTGATGTACTTTATGATTCTGTTTTCTTCAAGTTTGTATTTTGTTGGTCGAACGCACTTATTGTAAGTCGCTTTGGATAAAAGCGTCAGCTAAATGCAATGTAATGTAATGTCTTCCAGCAGCTGGCTGTGGGGGTCCTTCAGCGGCTGGCTGTGGGGGTCTTCCAGCAGCTGGCTGTGGGGGTCCTTCAGCAGCTGGCTGTGGGGGTCCTTCAGCGGCTGGCTGTGGGGGTCTTCCAGCAGCTGACTGTGGGGGTCCTTCAGCGGCTGGCTGTGGGGGTCTTCCAGCAGCTGGCTCTGAGTCAAGTTCATCTTCCAATTTGCTGTCAAATTCTGAGTTTACCTCCACATTATCCTCATCTTCCGAAATGTCTTCCTGTCCCACTTCACCGTGTTCCTCTAATGCATCCCACTCACTCTCATCCATTATTAGCTCCAAGGCTCTGAGCAGAATATATTTTGGCCATTTTGCTGGTAGATAATTGTAGTTCTGCACTACACGGTAATGTGAGGTTATTTCTCTGTTTAGTCCCTCCTCCGGCGTGCAGGTGCGAGGGGGGACAGTGCGAGAACATTTAAAATGTTTATACTAGGGCTGTCAAACGATTACAAATGTTAATCAGATTAATCACAGTTTAAAAATTAATTAATCATGATTAATCACCATTCGAACTATGTCCAAAATATGCCATTTCTTTATGTATATTGTTGTGGGAATGGAAAGATAAATGTAAGAAGGCGGATATATCCATTTAACATACAGTATCTATGTTTATTATAACATTTTTCTGCGTGTCAAAATGAAAGACAACCCACACACCTATCAATCATCAAACCGTGGGGTCTTAATTCATTACGTGTTGATTTCTATCAACAGGGGAGTACTTCAGGAAAGTCGACAGAGGGGGGGGGGGGGCGCGCGCGCTAGTGGAGTACTTCGTGACCACAGAGTGTGAACGTTGTGATCAGCTGTTTTAGCGCAGTTCTCCAGTGAAGGGGGGGGGAGTCTCCCTCCGCAGCCGGTTGGCGTAGTTTTGGCACAATTCCGTTGTACAGACCGACGTTAGCAGCCCTGTCTGTGCACACGGAGACCGACTCTGTCGTCCGGTGATCTAGCCGCCTTCTGGAAAAGCTTCACAAGTACGTCGGTGCGCAAATGCGCTTTGTGACACAAGTGAGGGTACGCATTTCAGAGAGATTACGCACATAACCTGCGTACCAGTTATGTGCACCCCTGTACTACAGCAAAAGTATTCTCCGTCGGGACTTCCTGCAACAACACCACGCCGTTATCAAAGATGTTCTATTGAGAAGACGATCACTATGTGACAAAAGTTTTCAAAACCGTGGCTACTGAAATCAATCTTACTAACTGCTGTCTGTGCAATTTACTCTGCGCGAGTTGGCAGACTTTATTTTGCTTCCTTTAACATCATTTTTCATGGTGGGGCTAAGCCATTTCTTGGTATGGGTGTAGGCTAGCCTACCCCCAGTACTCGAGTTGAGGGGGGATGAGGGGGGATGGCATCCCCCCTGAAATAAAAACGGTCAAAATCATCTCCCTTCTAAAACTGCCATCCCCCCTTTCCATCCCTTATGTAATTGTATCAATGAACGTGGCACTGGTATTACTGCTATTTCAACATTAATTGTGCGCATTTTGAGTCAAATACTGTGAGCGAGGGAGCACGCACACACGCAATGACATTTTTACCAAGTCACTGACGCTATACTATGCGAGTGCCCTAGAGGGCGCCAGAGCGCCGTGATGCGCCTTTTTGATCGATGCCAGAAGCGCAGGTAACGGTCATCACAATGGCTAAGCGACCAGGAGGACAACGCGATCTGAGGTACTTCATATTTAAAAATACTAAAAATAACATTTCAGGTAAGTCAAGAGTCAGTAGCCTAATCTTAGTCATTACTCACTACTTTAGTCACCAAAGGTGGAATCTATGGACATAAGCAGCAATAACAACTTAGTTTGGAGTTTAGCTACGTTTTTCTCTCGTGTTAGCTAGCTGGTAAGACTCAAAACTGTTGATGAAATGATACCACCAGCACCAGAAGAGCTGAAACCCCTCCTTCAAGCAGTGAACACTCTGGTCATCTCCACAGCTGAGTGTGAACGTGGGTTTAGTCAGATGAACATTTTAACCACAACTAGAAGCTCCCTGGAGGTAAAAAGCATGTCAGCCTTGCTTTTCATCAAGTGTGTTGGCCCTCCACTGAACAAGTTCAGACCAGAGGGATATGTCAAGACTTGGCTTCAAAGCCATTGCTTAGCTAACAATCCGAAAGCAAGAGCCAGAAAAGTTGAGACCAAAAAGCATGATTATGAAAATCTTTGGAAACTTCTATGAGATGGGGGAGAGTGGAGTCAGCAGCCATTGACAACATTGGTCCTATTTTGTATTATCTGTATAATCTTTTAATATATTTTCATATTTCGTAAACAATTTCAATTTGCACTTAATGCCCTGTTCCTAAAAAATTTCATGAAGAATTTACATAATGATTTGATTAATTACGATACAAATGTAACCCTTTAGATACCAGTTTTGATCGTATACCAGTAACTGCTTTTTTGAAAAAATACACTATAATTCAATATTCTAAAAACTATTTTGACTTTATTATTAGTATAATCAGTTGATCCATCTGAATAATAAATGAGAGACTGTTAACCTACAAGATTTGTACCATAGACTTCCATTATAACCACATTTTTGTATTCCCTCCCCCCTTTTAAATTTTAAATTAAAGTGAAAAAAATATGTTGCCCTAATTGTCCTCTGCATTTGACCCTAAATGTTATTCTACTCTAATTCTGAGGTGACTTGGTCAAGAGCAATGAAAGGAGTATCTGAACATCCATAACATGCATGTTGTTTTAGGAGTATAATAATTATCTTTATGCTGGTAGGTCTCCCACCCTCGGCGGGTTATCAGCACAAATTATGTCCCCATATGATAAAATCCACCATCCCCCCTGATTTTTTTTTACAACTTGAGTACTGCCTACCCCAGCCATACCCTGCCGCTGCCACTGGTGGCACGTATGGGGCGGGCCATTCTGCACATGCATTAAATGCGTTAAATATTTTAACGCAATTAATTCAAAAAATTAATTACCGCCGTTAACGTGATCATTTTGACAGCATTAGTTTATACATTTCTGGAAGATCTAAAATGTTTATAATGTTCTAGGATAGTTTTGTGTACACACTACAAAGGGTAAAGATCAAGGGAAAACAGGATCAAACAGCTTCTCTATGCATACGATTGTGTGTGTGTTTGTGTGTGTGCGTGTATGTGTTTCTTTAGTTTGTGTGTTTCTGTGTGTGTGTGTGTGTGTCTTTAGTTTGTGTGTGTGTGTGTTTTTCTCTGTCTCTCTGTCCTGGTATTGTATCCGGGTCAGATTGACCCGAACCTCTTATGAAGGACATACATGCGGGTGGGCAGTGGAAAAAAATAAAAACAATTCCACATGTCCTTCACAATAAATAAGCCCCGGCCATTGAGTTTCAGGTTGAACGAAAATATCCTTATATTTTTTTTTATTCATTGAAAATGGAAATCGGGTCAATTTGACCCGAACACCACACAAGGGATATTATAAAGGGAGGTCAGGTACTCTTTAAAACAGCTGCTAGTTATGGGTACTTTTTACTGAAGTACATTTCAAAGCCTCTTTACTTTGACTTGAGTAAAGAAGTTTAGTCAGTACTTCTACCAGAGTGTTTTTAAACACGAGTATCTGTACTTCTACTTGAGTAAAGGATGTGTGTACTTTTACCCTCTCTGCCCCCAACTCACTCCTATCAGAACAGCGACTCAAACCCTTATTCCTGTCTGACAGACCATATCCAGAATAAAGTGGATCCATGTTCCTCCGGCATCTCGATGGGAAGTCTCTGACATCTGCAGCCACCTCTCTGCGGGGGAAACCTCCACCATCATGTTTACCCACTGGAAGCTGGCCTCTAATTGAAAAGAGTTGGAATGGAGACTTTCACTTTGACGCCCTCTTCATGGATAAATCATCAATAGCTCCATGGATAACTAATCAATGAGTCCGAGTTAAAGAACTTAGCTGGAAGGAAAACAGTCCAGACTTCGCCTCATTACAGAAGAAATGGTAAATATCACCTGTCCACACGACAGCAGGGAACACGTATCGCACTTATTGGCAGCACTTTCTTAAAAATACAACCGTTCACCTGCATTAATGAGGAAATCCCCAACAACAGTCAGGCTTTTGGACATCAGCCATGGATAGATTTGTTCTTTCAATTCACTTTTATAATCAGATACATCCAATTGGGATGCCTAATCTTTATCTTGTCTAAACTTGACACTCAACAGGTTTTTGGCGGTCCTGAATGTCGTTTTAAAAGCTTTATTTTACTTAAGCATTGCTTAGCTCAGTTCTTACACATGCCTCCTTTCTGGTGTGTTCAGTGATAACTTCAAATATTGCTTTATAATATGCAGCTTTATAACAGGAGGTCAGATAAGTAGCTTAGCGAGGCCTCTTAGGACTTTGCACCCAATCAGTACAATCTTAAAAAAGCAACAGGTATGAAGTTTAAGGAAGCCAGGATCCGTGTGGTGTGGTCATAATTCCAAAAGAGGATATAATGGGCTTATTTGCAGGTTCATATTTGTATTTTGTGCCTTGATTTTAGCCTTTACAGACCATTTACATGCACCAAAACCTACATAGCACACTAGAGGAAAGGGAAAACCCAATATAGAAGAGTATGACCTCGCCTATATTTATCATCTACGTAAATCTGTTGTTTTTATAATAGGAGGTCAGATAAGTAGCTTAGCGAGGCCTCTTAGGACTTTGTACGTAATCAGTAAAATCTTATAAAATGCAACAGGTTTTAAGGAGGATCCGTGTGGTGTGGTCATATTTCCAAAAGAGGATATAATGGGCTTATTTCAGGTTCATATTTTTATTTTTTTGCACCTTGATTTTAGCCTCTTCAGACCATTTATAACACACTAGAGACCCCAACATAGAAGAGTATGGCCCCTTTAACACGCCTATATTTATCATCTAGGTCTGTTGTTTACTGTGGCGTGCTAACATTTGCTAATTAACAAGGTATTTGGATAAAAGCCTAATTGAAATGTTGACCTAGTGGTGTCACTTGATGAAAAGTCACTGCATCACTTAAGTTATTGGAGCTTCCCTGCAGGGCTTTGAGTCTCAGCAGCAGAGGCCAACAGAGGCTTAACCACAGGGTGAGATATTATCAATATTACACTGCTGCCGTCATACGAAGGTCCAATCCTGGGAGATTTTCTAACAATAATTTGATTTGACTTGGGCTAGCATTGATTAAAAACTCAGACAGTCATTTAAACATGATTTGGCTGTCAGCAGGTCCAGAAAGAAGTGACGTCTTTAGAGACGCAAGGCTTTTGTTCTAGGCACTAAACGTAGAACTGGAGCAAAACACTACAAAGTCAAAAGGGACGGCAGCAGTATGACATTACATTGCATTTAGCTGACGCTTTTATCCAAAGCGACTTACAATAAGTACATTCGACCAGGAAGACACAACCTTGAAGAAAACAGAATCATATAAGTACATCAGGTTTCATAGAGCCAAACATTTCAAGTGCTACTCAACTAGCTTTAGATAAGCCAGTCCTTTATTAGTATAAAAGTGCTTTGTTAATAGTTCTATCGCTCGAAGTGGAGTCGAAAGAGATGAGTTTTCAGTTTGCGCCGGAAGATGTGCAAACTATCTGCTGTCCTGATGTCAATGGGGAGCTCATTCCACCATCTTGGAGCCAGGACAGCAAACCCACCTGTTTTTGCTGATGGGAACTTGGGTCCCCCTCGCAGCGAGGGTGCAGCGAGTCGTTTGGCTGATGCAGAGCGTAGTGCACGCGCTGGGGTGTACGGTTTAACCATGTCCTGGATGTACGAATGAGAACAACAAAGAGCATTTTGAACATTGTAGCATAGAGACACTACATACTGATATACACCTGAACATCAGCAGGAGAGGACTCTTTAAAGTAGAGACACTACATACTGATATACACCTGAACATCAGCAGGAGAGGACTCTTTAAAGTAGAGACACTACATGCTGATATACACCTGAACATCAGCAGGAGAGAGGACTCTTTAAAGTAGAGACACTACATACTGATATACACCTGAACATCAGCAGGAGAGGACTCTTTAAAGTAGAGACACTACATACTGATATACACCTGAACCTCAGCAGGAGAGGACTCTTTAAAGTAGAGACACTACATGCTGATATACACCTGAACAATCAGCAGGAGAGGACTCTTGAAAAGTAAGACACTACATACTGATATACACCTGAACATCAGCAGGAGAGGACTCTTTAAAGTATAGACACTACATACTGATATACACCTGAACATCAGCAGGAGAGGACTCTTTAAATAGAGACACTACATTCTGATATACACCTGAACATCAGCAGGAGAGGACTCTTTAAAGTAGAGGACACTACATGACTGAATTACACCTGAACATCAGCAGGAGAGGACTCTTTAAAGTAGAGACACTACATACGAACATCAGCAGGAGAGGACTCTTTAAAGTAGAGACACTACATACTGATATACACCTGAACATCAGCAGGAGAGGACTCTTTAAAGTAGAGACACTACATACTGATATACACCTGAACATCAGCAGGAGAGGACTCTTTAAAGTAGAGACACTACATACTGATATACACTGAACATCAGCAGGAGAGGACTCTTTAAAGTAGAGACACTACATACTGATATACACCTGAACATCAGCAGGAGAGGACTCTTTAAAGTAGAGACACTACATACTGATATACACCTGAACATCAGCAGGAGAGGACTCTTTAAAGTAGAGACACTACATACTGATATACACCTGAACATCAGCAGGAGAGTACTCTTAAGTAGAGACACTACATACTGATATACACCTGAACTCAGCAGGAGAGGACTCTTTAAAGTAGAGACACTACATACTGATATACACCTGAACATCAGCAGGAGAGGACTCTTTAAAGTAGAGACACTACATACTGATATACACCTGAACATCAGCAGGAGAGGACTCTTTAAAGTAGAGACACTACATACTAATATGAACCAGATATTTGTACAGTTATATATATATATGATTTGTTATGAGTTATTACTAAAGTTATCATGTACACTTAACTAATTTGAGAAATGAGTAGGATTGGATATAATAAACATACTTAAACAAGGACAAAGACAAAGTTGAAACTAAGGTAACGTTTTGCTGGTGAAAATAAGAGTAAATACTTTCTTCAGTGTAATTTAATAAATACGCTTCACAGTACATGGTTTACATTCAACAACACACACAGATTTTGGACAGTGACATTTCAATATGGACAATTGCATTAATGAACGACCTGATATTGCATTGAGACTCCTTCCTTCTCTGAGATGTGTAATCTGCAGAAACACATCGTTGGTCTCCAGGGGAACATGTTGACCTTTGAGGAACTGTGATGAAGAGCAACAGATGTGAAAATACCACTGAATGAACAACAAACACAGTTTTGATTTCATTATGTCCCCCTAACGCTATGAAACTTCGTGTGAGCGTTCCATTTCTCCGGCTGTTATCCATCCAAAATATTTTTTATAATCGATTTGAAAGAATCTCCACTGATATATACAGAGCTCTTAATGGTGGCCTCTTATCACCTCTGACTTTCTATCTTTTGATGTGTCTGTCTAATATTTCAAAAGTAAATAATATTGTTATCTAATAATTATTACATATTCAAACGACAGCTGGAGAGACAATATCCCCCTTTAGTTGGTCTATTGTTTTTTTTAAATGTATTTATTCTTTTGGTCTTTCTTACGTTTACTGAGTGGGATCATTTTTTATATATTTTTGTATTTATTACCTTACCTATTCTACATTGTTGTATTCTATGTACTCATATGTCTGATGTACAAATGCTGCATGAGTGCTAACGCTGTGACCTGAATTGAATGTCTTATCGTCTGTAAGTGTTGTCTTGTTGTCATATTGTCGAAGCACTTTGAGCTGCTTTCTGTGTATGAAAAGTGCTCCACAGATAAAGCTTTAACATCATAATAAACAATGTCATTGGGATAATAAATGTGGATTCTGTGAGGGAGATATCGAGACTCTGTAGGGCCTATTTTCTTCCAGCTACACCCTCTGAATGAGATTAGATTAAAGCTGGAGTTCTTCTGAAGGACAACTTTTTTTTTACATAGAATTTGATATTGTTGAGTCAATACTGTATTTACAAATAACAACAAATAGAAGCATGGACTCTAACTATTTGCAACACTACATTATGGAGGAACACACACACACACACACACACACACACACACACACACACCACACACACACACACACACACACACACACATCTTCAGGGGACATTACATTGACTTACATGCATTTCCTGGAGACTTATCCTAACCATAACCAACACATGCCTAACCCTAAACCTAACCAAGTCTTCACCCTAAAATGAATGATTCCCCTCATAGGGACCGCCATTATGTCCCCATAAGGGAGGCGAGTCCCCACACGTGACTATGTAAAAAGATTTAGGTCCCCACAAGTATAGTAATAATAGGACACAACACACACACACACACACACACACACACACACACACACACACACACACACCTTCTGAAGGAGAACTTTTGTTTACATATCATTTGATATTGTTGAGTCAATACTGTATTTACAAATGACAGCAAGTGGAAGCATGGACTCAAACTAGTTGCAACATTACGGAGGAAAACTCCCTTATTTTACTCGTCATTCTTGTCTATGTGTTGCTCAAATAGACTCTTACTCTTTGTTAAAGCATCATTTCGTGTTTCAAGTGTTATTTGATTGATGTAAGCTTTTATTTGAATGTTAATGTACATCACACAACACCATGGATTGAGCCTTAAAGGTTTGTAATTAAATCTTGTACAATACAGTTCCAAATGAAGTGTTTCAGGCTGTTACTCCTGGCAGTGAAGCTGCAGCGCCACCTGGTGGTCGTGCATGGATGATCTTTACAGGATGAGTGAGAGAAAGGTCTGTAAGAGACTCACACACAGATCTAAGAACACATGCTGTGACCATGTGGAGAACAATGAGGCTTTCTATACAGAGAGGAGTGAGAGAAGCATGTCACAACATCGTGGACATGATTGAACGCTTTTCAATTTTAAAGCCACTTCCTTTCAAGCGAGACTCAAAGAAACTGACGGATTAAAACGACTGTGCGTTGCAGTGATGATTGACAGGAAGTCCATTATTAAAAACATTCAAAGTGACAATAAATATGACACTTGAAAAACACTCTTTGTGCCCCAGCACAGATTGAACATTAAGAGGTAACAGCTGTTGTCCTTTTGGGTGGAAAACAATAAGTGCAGACTATTTTCTGTTACAAATCAGCACTGTAAGAGCGTATGACCTTGACATTGGTTAACTTTAGTAGCATTTAAAGTATCCTTAACTCTTTCACATTCACAGCACAATTCCTATAACTCATCTTCTAACAGCTGTAATAATCAGGTTTGTATCATAGTATAGCCATTGATAGCAGAGTAACGATTTATATTGCTGTAACAGCTTATATCCGTGTCTTTATTGTAGCTCGGTTTAGAAGTTCTTCCAACTACAGATTGAAGTTTAAACTCTATTTGACACTAATTGAATGTTTGTTTAGTTATTTGCTTTTGTCTACAGTACCTTTCAGACCTGACTCAAGCTTATATTGTGACTAGGTGGCACACAGATTTTGTATGTCACCTGTAGCCGACTTTGTTCCCTTTTTCTATTGAAACATACGGTGATTTGAAAGCATGACAACATACATGTAACCGTTGTATGTTATAAGACCTGCAAAGAATTGCATTGCTACTGCTTTCTGTTAAATCCTCACACCGGCTAAGTGCATCCTCCATTACATCTAACAAGTCAAGAAGCCATCAAACAAACAATAACACAATGGAAATGATCACGGAGAGCAAAGACTGAAGAATTACAGAGTTCCTGTCAGCTTTCAAAAAACAAAACAGAATCAGTTCAACCAGCAGGAGAGAGCTATCGGAGCCAGTTCAGAAAACAACAGGAAAGTTATTAAAGTTAGATTGGAGTTTCCTGAAAATGAAAAAGCTATTTGTTATTTGGGACGTCATGTGGCTGAGATGCATTACGGACTAATGTCCTACCACACAACAACCTCTGTAGAGAATATAGTGTAATGAGACCCGGGCCAAATACATGATATCTTCCAAAGGACTCCGATTCAAAAGGGATTCAATGCTTTGTTATCAAACACCCACAACATAAGTTGGTAGACAATTGATTTAGAAATCAAACGGTCCAGAGTCACTTAATCCCTTCTGCTAATGATCGGGTGAAATGCATTTTTAAGGACAGCATCTGAAGCCTTATAGTGGTGCAGGAGAGGAGTGAGTAACAGCAGTAACACATGATCACTCCCTCCTACTGTATATCGCAATTTGAGACTAAATTACGTGTTTTTCCGAAGGTAGCAGGGTTGTGCTGAAAGTGAGCGCCTCTGATATTCTGCAGATAAAAGAGGGGCAAGTGTTCCCTGTGTTTCAGAGTTCAGTCCAGCGGTACCTCCAGAGGCAACATGGCTGCCGTGGCCTGCTTGGACTCCTTCATCTTGTCCAGACCGAAGAGGAGGTCCAGCTGGGTGACGGGGCGCAGACGCTCCTCATCCACCGGCCTGAAGAGGACACGGACACACACACACGGACACACAGACATACACACACACACACACGGACACACAGACACACAATTAATTTAGGACACACTAGATGGACACGGTGTCTTTGACATCAAGTAGATTCTGTTTTCTCGGGAAGGTGAGAGCTTCAAGTTTTCAGTTTAGACAATGAACTTTCTGTTTCATATTAACATGCTGCACACACTATGTATACAAACATCATAGGAGAGGACTCTTTAAAGTAGAGACACTACATACTGATATACACCTGAACATCAGCAGGAGAGGACTCTTTAAAGTAGAGACACTACATACTGATATACACCTGAACATCAGCAGGAGAGGACTCTTTAAAGTAGAGACACTACATACTGATATACACCTGAACATCAGCAGGAGAGGACTCTTTAAAGTAGAGACCCTACATACTGATATACACCTGAACATCAGCAGGAGAGGACTCTTTAAAGTAGAGACACTAAATACTGATATACACCTGAACATCAGCAGGAGAGGACTCTTTAAAGTAGAGACACTACATACTGATACACCACCTGAACATCAGCAGGAGAGGACTCTTTAAAGTAGAGACACTACATACTGATATACACCTGAACATCAGCAGGAGAGGACTCTTTAAAGTAGAGACACTAAATACTGATATACACCTGAACATCAGCAGGAGAGGACTCTTTAAAGTAGAGACACTACATACTGATATACACCTGAACATCAGCAGGAGAGGACTCTTTAAAGTAGAGACCCTACATACTGATATACACCTGAACATCAGCAGGAGAGGACTCTTTAAAGTAGAGACACTAAATACTGATATACACCTGAACATCAGCAGGAGAGGACTCTTAAAAGTAGAGACACTACATACTGATATACACCTGAACATCAGCAGGAGAGGACTCTTTAAAGTAGAGACACTACTGATACCAGTGTTTCCCCTATATACAAAAAGCGGCGGCGCTATTATGCAAAATCCTCTTCTTCATGTCTCTTCTACATCAGCATGTGTCCCCTCTTCTTCATGTCTCTTCTTCATCAACATGTGTCCCCTCTTCTTCATGTCTCTTCTACATCAACATGTGTCCCCTCTTCTTCATGTCTCTTCTACATCAACATGTGTCCCCTCTTCTTCATGTCTCTTCTACATCAACATGTGTCCCCTCTTCTTCATGTCTCTTCTACATCAACATGTGTCCCCTCTTCTCCATGTCTCTTCTACATCACATGTGTCCCCTCTTCTTCATGTCTCTTCTACATCAACATGTGTCCCCTCTTCTTCATGTCTCTTCTACATCAACATGTGTCCCCTCTTCTTCATGTCTCTTCTACATCAACATGTGTCCCCTCTTCTTCATGTCTCTTCTACATCAACATGTGTCCCCTCTTCTTCATGTCTCTTCTACATCAACATGTGTCCCCTCTTCTTCATGTCGTCTTCTACATCAACATGTGTCCCCTCTTCTTCATGTCTCTTCTACATCAACATGTGTCCCCTCTTCTTCATGTCTCTTCTACATCAACATGTGTCCCCTCTTCTTCATGTCTCTTCTACATCAACATGTGTCCCCTCTTCTTCATGTCTCTTCTACATCAACATGTGTCCCCCTCTTCTTCATGTCTCTTCTACATCAACATGTGTCCCCTCTTCTTCATGTCTCTTCTACATCAACATGTGTCCCCCTCTTCTTCATGTCTCTTCTACATCAACATGTGTCCCCTCTTCTTCATGTCTCTTCTACATCAACATGTGTCCCCTCTTCTTCATGTCTCTTCTACATCAACATGTGTCCCCTCTTCTTCATGTCTCTTCTACATCAACATGTGTCCCCTCTTCTTCATGTGTCTTCTACATCAACATGTGTCCCCTCTTCTTCATGTCTCTTCTACATCAACATGTGTCCCCCTCTTCTTCATGTCTCTTCTACATCAACATGTGTCCCCTCTTCTTCATGTCTCTTCTACATCAACATGGGTCCCCTCTTCTTCATGTCTCTTCTTCATCAACATGTGTCCCCTCTTCTTCATGTCTCTTCTACATCAACATGTGTCCCCTCTTCTTCATGTCTCTTCTACATCAAACATGTGTCCCCTCTTCTTCATGTCTCTTCTACATCAACATGTGTCCCCTCTTCTTCATGTCTCTTCTACATCAACATGTGTCCCCCTCTTCTTCATGTCTCTTCTACATCAACATGTGTCCCCTCTTCTTCATGTCTCTTCTACATCAACATGTGTCCCCTCTTCTTCATGTCTCTTCTACATCAACATGTGTCCCCCTCTTCTTCATGGTCTCTTCTACATCAACATGTGTCCCCTCTTCTCCTGTCTCTTCTACATCAACATGTGTCCCCTCTTCTTCATGTCTGTTCTATAACATGTCTTCTACATCAACATGTGTCCCCTCTTCTTCATGTCTCTTCTACGATCTTCGATGTTTTGTCTTGTGTAACCATTAGCCAATCACCAACCAAGGTAACCCCCCCCCCCTTATCACCTGAATCTCCTAGAGCACCATTGAGTTCTTTGTAACCAAATCTATATATATAAAATCTGTATACACTTTGCTTTCTGCCCTCCGACTTCCACTCATTTGGTTTGTTTTTCCTGATGTAGAAACCGTCTAATTGTTGAAATAGTAGAATAAATAACAAAATAAAATGTATATGTATGATATAGATATATAAATATGACAGGTATGAATATTTATAGCTATTTATTCTATGAACCCGTTTTCTGGACCTGTTTCACGTCAATCTAAATAAGTATTTCAGCAAACTATTTGATACTCATTTCTTTTGTTGAACACATGGTCTTCTATTTCAATATTTCTATTTCAAGACTTCATGTACTTCGTAGTATTCCAAAAACGACATTTAGCCCACATGTTTGAGCCTCCAGCTGTTTCCTGATGTCCCTTTGAAGCAACGTGCTGACAACTAAAGGTTACACTATGTTCTGCTCCAACAGGGCTTCTATGGTCGCTTAGCAACAACCGAAGCATGGGTTACTCAGATCAGATATTTAGCCTTTTATAAAATATAAGATGATTTTAAAATAAACCAGCCTCTGATGAACTTCCAATATCTCACATACAGTGCTGGAGGACATCTGACTAACTCCAGTGTTTCTGAATGCGAAGCCTCGAACTCAGACCGTTTCATAATTACAAAGCCATTAGAGATCATTTACATTTTAATCTCAAGTAAGTTGCAGGTTATATTTACAATTTTGCATAATTTTAGAACAATTAAAAATAAACTTTACACACTTGTCTATATAATGTTGCATGATTAGTATAATTGGTCTATTATAATGATTAATTCTGTATTTTTTATATTGTGTATTCTATTAATACACACACACATATTTTACTGGATGTTTTTTGTATGCCCTGCTTGTGTGTTTTTTTTATATACTTTCTTTTAAAAAGGTCCCATGGCCATTTCTACTGATCATGATTCCATCGTTGAGGTCTACTAGAATAGATTTACATTGTTCAATGTTCCAAACTCTCATTGGTTTCTCATACAGCCTCTGTATAGTATGTGTATTCACTCTGTCCTAAACGCCTTGTTGGAGCTCCTGACCCCCCCCCCCCCTATGAGCCCACTGTGCTCTGATTGGTCAACCACCGTTACAGCTGAACATCAGTGATTATGTGTTACAATGGTGTTTGTTAGCAACCAGGAAATGACACCAGTAATGACAAACAGATGAGAATGCTGCGTGGGGTCTGGGTGTCGTGTTGGCGGGACGTTGCGGGGCTCGCTGCTGTGAGGAGCGGACAGTGTGAGGATTACCGGTGTAGTTTCCTGGTTGCTGCGTGGGGTCTGCGAGACCTGTGAGTGTGTGTGTGTGTGTGCTCAGGCTGAGTTTTGCTGTCTCAGGCTGAGATATCCGCGGAGCTGCGGTTGAGAAAAGACAAGGCTGACAGAGTGTGTGTGAGTGAGGAGCCGTTACGTCACTATGCCCGTTTACGTAACTTTACTCGGGAAGAAAAAAAAAAGTCCAACGAGGCGTTCTGGGGCAGCACAGACAGGTCTTCTCTGTGTTAGAGTTCTACTCGCTACAGGGTGTACTTTGAGGGTTTGTGACTGCAGACCGTTTACATGCAGAAAAACCTTCATAACAACAAGGGGACGGGTGATAACCGGAAAAGCATGACATGGGACCTTTAACCTTTTAGACTATTTTATAATACAAATAAAATAAAATGTATTCGTATTAATTTATACTATTAATAATAAGATATATATTTTTTGTTTTAATTGTGTTTACTGTTTACCTTTTTTAATTAATTAATTTTAAATCTATTGTATTTAATTGTAGTATATTCCTAACTCATGAGTAATGTCTGTTATTGTGCTATTATCTGTTATTATTTTTGTTATATTTATTTTATTATATTATTTTTGTTATATGTATTATCTGTTATTCTTTTTGTTGTCACAGGAGTGACAACAAAAAGAATCCCACACATGTTACACAAGTACATCTAATCTGATCTAAACTAATAACTAATTATAACATCTCACTAAAAAATAAATACAATGCTTCACATAAAGCGACTTTAATTGAAATGTCAGGTTAAGAGAACATCAGTCCATAAGATGCCATCAGTTTTAAAACTAATGAAGCTCAGCGCGAGTTCAACCAGGAAGACCGTCTTTACTCATTCCTTTACTATTTCCATGTTACTCTCTCTCGCCTCTCAATAAGTGATCGGGGGCGTCACTCCCCAGCTTAGCCAATCACTTCGCTCTATTCTCACAAGCCTATCATAGCGCTCCCTCTTCTTCCTGCTCTCAGACACAGCCAGCTCCACTCTGTACTTCCTGGTTCCTCCCCTTCAGATCCACACTGAGGAGGAGGGGAGGAACCAACATGTGGGCAAAGCACAAGAGCTGATAAGCCACATTCACTGCACACACACATGCTGTTCAGATAACCAGTCACACTAGTTTCAGCTCTCAGGAAGTGAAACTCACACACTCGCTGCTACTGAGAGGTGAAATGGCGCAGAAAGGAGTTCAGCTGGACCGGGAAACCTTCTCTTGTTCCATCTGTCTGGATCTACTGAAGGATCCGGTGACTATTCCCTGTGGACACAGCTACTGCATGAAGTGTATTACACAGCACTGGGATGGAGAGCTAATCCACAGCTGCCCTCAGTGCAGGCAGAGCTTCACACCGAGGCCTGTCCTGCTGAAAAGCACCATGTTAGCAGCTTTAGTGGAGGAGCTGAAGAAGACTGGACCTCCAGCTGCTCCTGCTGATCTCTGCTATGCTGGAGCTGGAGATGTGGCCTGTGATGTCTGCACTGGGAGGAAGCTGAGAGCCTGTAAGTCCTGCCTCGTGTGTCTGGCCTCTTACTGTGACCAACACCTCCAGCCTCATTATGAATCACCTGTCTTTAAAAAGCACAAGCTGGTGGAGCCCTCCAAGAAGCTCCAGGAGAACATCTGCTCTCGTCACGACGAGGTGAAGAAGCTGTTCTGCCGCACTGATCAGCAGAGTATCTGTTATCTCTGCTCTGTGGACGAACACAAAGGCCACGACACGGTGTCAGCTGCAGCAGAGAGGACTGAGAGGCAGAGAGAGCTGGAGGGGAGTCGACTAAACATCCAGCAGAGGATCCAGGACGGAGAGAAGGAAGTGAAGCTGCTTCAGCAGGAGGTGGAGGCCGTCAACGGCTCTGCTGATAAAGCAGTGGAGGACAGTGAGAAGACGTTCACTGAGCTGATCCGTCTCATGGAGAAGAGAAGCTCTGATGTGAAGCAGCAGCTCAGATCCCAGCAGAAGAGAGAAGTGAGTCGAGTCAGAGAGCTCCAGGAGAAGCTGGAGCAGGAGATGGCTGAGCTGAAGAGGAGAGACGCTGAGCTGAAGCTGCTGTCTCACACAGAGGATCACAACCAGTTTCTGCTCAGCTACCCCTCACTGCCAGCCCTCAGTGAAGCTACACACTCCTCCAGCATCAACATCCGTCCTCTGAGCTACTTTGAGGACGTGACGGCGGCCCTGTCAGCAGTCAGAGACAAACTACAGGACGTCCTGAGAGAGGAATGGACAAACGTCTCACCGACTGAAGTGGAGGTTTTACTGTCAGCAGCAGAGCCCACCACCAGAGCTGGGTTCTTAACATATTCACAGGAGATCACTCTGGATCCAAACACAGCAGAAACACAGCTGTTATTATGTGAGGGGAGCAGAAAAGCAACATACATGAAACAAAAACAGTCTTATTCTCGTCACCCAGACAGATTCACTTATTGTCCTCAGGTCCTGAGTAGAGAGAGTCTGACAGGACGTTGTTACTGGGAGGTGGAGTGGAGAGGGAGAGGAGTTGATGTAGCAGTCTCATACAAGAATATCAGCAGAGCAGGGGATGAAAGTATATTTGGATTCAATGACAAATCTTGGTCCTTAGAGTGTGACCAAAACAGATATTCATTTGATCACAACAGTATCCGCAATCCCGTCTCAGGTCCTCTGTCCTCCAGAGTAGGAGTGTA
This sequence comes from Gymnodraco acuticeps, assembly GCF_902827175.1. NCBI lineage: Eukaryota > Metazoa > Chordata > Actinopteri > Perciformes > Bathydraconidae > Gymnodraco > Gymnodraco acuticeps. The sequence continues at coordinate 316,003 of NW_022990584.1, forward strand.
CCTGGATCACAGAGCAGGTGTTCTGTCCTTCTACAGCGTCTCTGAAACCATGACTCTCCTCCACAGAGTCCAGACCACGTTCACTCAGCCGCTACATGCTGGAGTTTGGCTTTATGATTATGGAGCCACTGCTGAGTTTTGTAAACTCAAATAGCCTGAAGTCCTTGGAGGAACTCTTCTACTTCTTAAACTCACCGTGTCCTTCAGAGCTGATTGTCCATGTCTTCACTGCAGAGATCAGCTGTCAATCAAACATGATGGGCGGGGCTTCAACATCTTCTCACGAGTTGTTCTGTAGATGTTGGACTTTCTTCCGGCTCCTTCCTGTGTCTGCCATGGAGGCTGTCACTGCTCAGGAGGATCCTTGTTCACCTGAACTGATGTGTAAACTTTGCTCTAAATATGTGTTGGATATTTCTTTTGATTCTTGTTGTTGTTTCTCTTGTAGTGCACGAGTCTTCAGAGAGAAAGCAGCACAGCTTCTTTTATTCTCCACATTTTATTCTGGTTCTAAAACAACAGAGACATTTATAATCACATGTATTATTCTGACAGATTAAATGTTATTGTTGCCCAAATTAACAAACACATGAGTTCAGATGGTTATCACACTTATTTCATCATCACATGTTTATTTAAAATGATATTACTTGCTGTCATGATCATAATCAAAAAGTACATCATTTATTATTCTGCTGTAAATAGCTGAGAGTCTTTGCTCGGGAAATACATGGTATAATATTACAGTTATTGTTTTACAGACTAGTTGTTGTTGTTGTTGTTGTTGTTGTTGTTGTTGTTGTTGTCCAAATAGAAAGTGGGTACTCTGATGTTTTTTAGAACATAACTCATCATGATATTAATCAATAAGTAAATCATGTCTGGTTCTGTTTGAAACAGCTGAGATGAAACACATCATGGTGGAGAAAGAGAAACTGATCATGAAATCATTGAACACACTTTACTGATGGGATGTGTGATCAAAGGAAATGTTTGGATCATTAATAAAGGTTTGTCTTTCAAAAACAAAAACAGGATGTTCTTCTTGTGTTATGTCCAAGGTGCTACGAAGCTGATGGAGAACATGTGGAAGTGATCTGAGACTAAATGAAGCTCAGCGCGAGTTCAACCAGGAAGGCCGTCTTTACTCTTCATTCACTATCTCCATGTCTCTCCTCTCTCTAGTCAGGGTTGGGAGGTTACTTTGTAAATGTAATCAGTTACTGAATACATGCTCTGAAAGTCATCAGAATACAGTTACGTGTCTTAAAAAAGTATCAGATTACTTTTGGAATACTTTCTTTTTCCATAACAGATGGGTATGTTTTGGTGAACAGGAGACACGTATGTTACTGTTTTAATGGCTTATCAAGAACTCAAACACGACATCTTGGTGTCATTCTGGACAGCTCTCTCATCTGCACCCCACATCAAACACATCACCCGGACTGCATTCTTTGTACTGTCTTAAAACCTTTCCTTAGAATATGTTATGAATTGTAAGGTGTCCTTGGGTGCTTTGAAAGGCGCCCCTAAATAGAATGAATTATCATTATTATTTATTATTATGATCTGAAACGATGTAATAACTTTTAAAACTGTTTCCAGTCACTTGCCCCATGCATTCAGCAGCAGCAGGCCATTCACTTTGATTCCGTTATAAATGTCATCATTTCGACAATAAAGAAATGCTACATAAACGTTATCTTGCACATTTTATCTAACCATCTCCGTTTCTAACTTTCAATATATTTTAAAAGAGATCTCTCTCTCATCTGCGTGCGGGGGCGGGGCCTCACAGACACGCTGCATCTCTCTCTCGCTCACAGACATGCTGCAGCGCTGTGCAGTGTGCACACAGCTCTGCCGGTAATGAATATTACATTTTGTGAGGAAACTTTTCCACCAATAATTCCAATAAGTATTCCAAAATGTATTGTTAGAAATTAAAATCAATGTTTTGATGGCATAATGTACCTTAAATGTACCTTCAGTTTAAATGCTGTTTTATACTGAAAAACCAGAAAATTATTGTGCACAACCAGATAAGCTTTTATTCTGAAAATCCTTCATCTCCGGTTAGCATGTGGCTAGTTTACCATTTCTTATAAAGGTTAATTTAGTAGCGAAATGACATGGAGTGATGCACACCGAAACCTACTGATTTTAACACTGCAACTATAGAAGTATTATTATTGCTGAATATTGAATAAAGTTATTGTTTACAGACGTGGGTAAGATGTGACAACATCCGGAATGACCAGAAACCAAACCAGCCGTGAAGTATTTTCTGTATTTTTTAGAATATTAACTACAACGTTTAGAATGTGTTAAAGGAAAAGTGATGAAAGACAATATGAGGAGAAGAGTCGTGTTTAAGTATATATTGAATGTACAATGCCTGAATCCTCTGTTTAAACGTAACAACGGACATTAAGATGTGGAGGGCCGGCCCGCAGGGAGGAGCCTACAGAAGCTATATAAGAGCAGCACCTGAGCGGTTCGGCCTCTTTTCTCTGCTAGCGAGGGCCAGAGACAGCTGCTTTTCTGTCGGACAATATCCTGTTTGTGACTGTACCACGCCTTTTTATTAATTAAAGTACCAATTTGAAAACATCTCAGAGACTCCATTTAGTCTCCTTTTTAAACTTCTCTTTCCTGGACGCGAGAATAACCATCACAGTTAACAATTGGTGACCCTGACGTGATTCTCGTTGGACAGAAGAGACTACACAACCAGCTGTTTTCCGGAGACGTGGCACCCGTTCGACACAACGAGCTCGAATACTTGGTAAGAGGAAACCTGTTAAATCAAATTCTTCATAGTTTATGCAGTACAAAATAGGTTTGTGTTGGACGGAGGCCAGCGGATCCTGAAAATAGCTGTGCATTTAATGTTAAAACAACCAAATTTATAACAATAAGAATTCCATAACACGTGGCGTTGCATTTTCGCAAGCAGGGTGAGTTCACACTTCCTTTGTTCCCTAATTTAACCCTGCATGCTATTAATTTGTGTGTGTGTAGTATTTTAAAATATAAATGTGTGAGGCCATTGTACTTTGGGTAGGTGTCTTGTTGTGTTTTCATGTAGGTGTCCCTTGTTACGTCAGTAGTTAAATTAGCCTATGACGTAAGGATATATAAGTCCATTTAACGATTATTGTTAAGATCTGTGGGACATAGCGAATTGATTAAGGATCAAGTAATTGAAAACCAACAAGGCATAGCGAATCAACTTAGGGTTGAGTAACTGAAGACAGTGCTAGTCGAAAACAGTTGAGAACTGTTTTAAAAAAGTCCTTTTGAGGAAAGGCTTGATTAAGGTGTAAGCTTTATCAGTGGTCATAACTGTTCTAGTTTCAACCAAGATATTGCGGGTGGAATACGAGATGTGGAGTTACAACAGCATTACGTTAAATTGACGACGGTCATTTAATGGTCGCTGATAAGTTACCATAATACTCCCACCTAGCGTGTCGAAATGGCAGCAGTTGACCAATAGTGGACTATAAAGTCAAATAATACGTAGATAGGTTTATAGCTTATGCGTAAGGGTTCCTAACTTTAAGTGATGATATCAATAAGATAAAGCCCATTTTTTCATAGTAAACTAGATAGAAATGTTATTTTAAACTGCAGTGTTGTTTTGTGTTCAATTTTCTTGACAAGATTACACCCCGCCATTATTTAAACTCCCCAGTGAGAGCCACGAGGTGTTTTCAAATCCCTTTGTTCTTCAGGTCAAAGGTTGGAAAATCAGTTGCCATCTTGTCTTGTCCTCATGCTGAAGCCACACGGCAGTCGCCATTTCGTGAAATGCTAATTGAAAGTACTCTGTTTGTTTTGACACACAGTCCCACTCACATGAGGCTAGGCACTCCATATTGAGAAGGACAAATCATATTTCTTGGCAGAGTTGGAACTATAAAATAGACAGGTTATCTTACCGTGGGAAGTTTGGTATTTGTAGGAGTCTGGATTTGAGATATTCTTGTTGGCAAGTGTGTATTGGCGGTTTATTTGAGACATTCTTGTTGGCAAGTGTGTATTGGCGGTTTATTTGAGATATTCTTGTTTGCAAGTGTGTTTTGGCGGTTATGTGCTGTGTTGTTTAACCATATTCAAATGTTCTTCCCATTTTTAAGGAAATAAGCTTCTTCTTGTTAAAAAGAGGTCAGTTTTGCAACAGCTATCCCTAGTGGATTGACCTGGAAATTACAACAGCGCACTCTGCTGGTAATACAGAATTATTACAAAGATACTATAAGATTTTGAAGTTTAATTTTGAGTGTTATTAATGAACACATTCGCCAGGACATAATTACAGAGTGGTTTCTAATTAAGATATGAGAAACTTTACATCATAGACTTTCAAACTAGACTGTAGAATATTCAAACACCAATTGATTAAATCGAACACAAATTATGACATTTATCTAGTTCCATACATTTCAGTATGCACTGTACACAGTAGATTTAGATTTTCACAAGACTTCGATTTTCATATCTCAAAGTCAAAACGATACACTGTACAATTTTTATTTTAACATTTCAGATTTTAAATTTTTTGCATAATTTCTTATCTTTTAATTTAATTTATTAATATTTAAAAAAAAAAAAAAAAAACATCTAAAATCAAAAAAAAAAAATATATATTCTAAAAAAAAAATTAAAAAAAAACCCTACCCAGATTTAAAGTTAAGTTCGGATGACATAGGATATTATTTATCAGGAACGAAGGTGCTAGTCGGAGGATTACTGTTTCAATCTTTGATAACTTATTAATATTCATTCGAATAGTTAGAGAACATGTCACCAAAAGAAACTAAATTGAGGTTAGACGCAGAGCCAGGCACAACTGCAGATATCAAGGAAAGGGTAAAAATCAGATCAGATGCTACAACAGTTCCAAAACTTAGACAGAAGACATGGAACCAAGCTGAGAAACTGTGGGAACAGTGGCAAACGAGAGGACTGTTTCCAGCAGATGATCAGCCTGGACCAACGAAAGCCCATAGAAAAGCTGTAATAGACCATGAGAATGGAGAATATCTGCGAGAGCAACAAGCATGGATCAAAGCCGGACAACCCTCTTGGTATGGATCTGCAAATATTGCTATGAACAAAGCAGAGATAAGAAAAACACAAGTTACAGTTCTGATGCTCCATTTAAAGTATACTGTTAATGAGACGGCAAACATGTACGTCGTTCAAAGAGAAAATCCGCTAGAGAAGGAACATACAACGGGAAAAATAGAAGAAGTTCCAGTAATCCATACTCCAAAGCTCTATCCAGACCTGCCTCAGAAACCTCCTCCTTACATGACAGAACCAGAACTTTTCTCTCAAACCGCGATACAAGCCCCAACTTTTAATATTGCAGGAGGAATATTGAATTTGGACGAAGTCCCCACAGAGAGAAGTGTCAAAGAATTGGACTTTGAAGTAAGAATGCTAAACAGTAAATCTGACCAGCTGCGGGAGAGTTTTGAACACGACATGCAAGAATTGAGGGACATGACTAGAGATCACCATGTTCAGCGAAACATGCTACGAACACCCATGTCATTCCAGCCCAACAAGAAACCTCCCGTTGCTGAGGCATTACCAACCACAGGTTCAGACACGGCGATTTTCTCTCTACTACCAACAACAGCAGAAAAGGAGGCACAGGAAATGTTCAGAGAGCAACAGGAACACAAACAAGCTACAGAAGAAAAACGAAAGGAGGAGGCGTATAATGATATGATGACAGAAAGAAGGGCAGAAGATGATTCAGGAACGTCAGGTGCAAAGACGACAAAAAGTGGAAGGATACCAGGAGATGTTGGCAGCAAGACAAAACAAACACAGACGGGACAAAGAAAGGGAAGAAAGAAAACAACAAACGACAAATAATTGGGGACAATCACAAACAACACGCCGAACAAACTACTCTCCTGACAATTCCAAAGGACAGGGAGATGAAGAAGACGATGGCACACAGTCTGAAACCAGTCGACACTTCCCATACCATGAACAATCAAATCAGCAACGAAATTTTGCATCTCCTCCTGAGAATACTAGTAGCGATGAAAACGAGCAACATTCCCCTGGGACATGCCCCAAAACCAGAAGAACCAAGACAGCTCGAAGAACCAAGACTGGTGCACACACCTCCATGCCATTGATAGCGGTTGGAAGAGGACTTGAATACCAACCATGGACTCACAGGGACATGGAAACATTAGTGGCAAAACTACCTCCACTCACCCAAGGAGGTCAGAGGTGGGTGAATGATCTGGAGAAATACACAGTCCAAGACCACCTGTGCTTGGGAGATACGAGGGCACTGCTTGGACGGATAGAAGGAAGACTAGAGGCAAGAGCAGTGGATTCCAAGGCCAAATGCACCAACTCTCCAGATGATATTTCCTTCAACAAAATCAGGACGAGCTATTGGGCTGCCATTCGTCACATTTACCCAACAACACGCAGTTTACATGCCCTCAACAGCCTGAGAAAAGAACCTGGGGAAGACATGCATGCTTTCCTCAAGAGATGTGAAGGAGTGTGGGAGGACTGCACTGGAGAACGACATGACACCTCACCGGCTGTCATAATGCTGTGGAAGAACGCAGTCATCAAAGCCCTTCCCAAATCAGTGCAGGCACGCCTGGGAGATGTGGTGGGATTGGAAGCTAAACTCCCAGAAGAATGGAGACTAAATCTCATCCACCACGACATCAAATACCAGGAAATAAAGGTGGAAGACGATGAAGAAACAAAGAAACTGGCAAAAAGACTTTTGAAGATGCAGGTAGCTGAGAGAGATACTGAAGCCACTATGAACAAGAAATTGACAAGGCAGATGCCAGCTGTAACAGAAATGGTCATACTAGCAGAGAAAGGAGGGCAGACGCCTCAAACAGTTCCAACTCAGATAGTGCCAGAAAATCAGATCCAGAACCAACAAAGAGGTAGAGGAGGTTTCCGAGGAAAAGGCAGAGGAAAAGGTTTCCGGTTTGAGGGATGCTACATATGCAGTCAGCTGGGCCATTGGGCCAAAGATTGTCCAAATCAACAAACACAAAACCCACCACAAGCCTTACAATACAATCCTATACTATTTCAACAGCCTCAGACGCAACAGTATTATCCCCAGGTACAGCAACCACCTGTGTATACCCCTGTGCAACTACAGCCACAAACACCCACGTACATGCCTACACAGTATCAACAAAGGGGAGGACCCGGTGGAGGCAGAGGATTCCAGGGACAACCAGGAGGAGGAGGGGTGCCAAACATGAACCAAATGCCTCTGACAGCTTGGAGTGATCCATATGTATGAGGAGGCCCAGAGGATCCAATCACAGGTGACGCAATTCCAGCCCAAGATGAACCAATGGTCACCTGTGAGATTGAGGGAGAGAAGGTGGAAATGATGGTGGACACAGGAGCCACAGCTTCCTGTTTGACAAGATTGAAAGGAAAACCACCACCTCTCTCAAATCACACCCTCAAAACAGTTGGATACTCGGGAAAAATTGATGTACAGAAATATACATTACCATTGGTCACGAAAATTGGGAAGCAACTCCTGCAACATCCTTTCCTCTATGCACCAAACTGTCCCATAAATCTGATGGGAAGAGACCTGCTCGTAAAAACAGGAGCGAGAATTCTATGCACACCAGATGGGCTGATTATCCAATTTCCAGGCCAGATACCACTCTACCAGACGTACGACGGACAGCAGAGAATCATGATGATGGCAGCAAATCCAGAAAACGACGAAGAAAATGACACGACCACGGTGTACTGGAGCCGCCTGAGCACCACTGAAATCGATACTCCACAAGTCCAAAGAACTTACATGGACTGGAAGCCATGGATAAACACATTGGGACCCTATGGGCCCCCCCAAGATCCTCTACATTGTACGTACAATTATCTAAGACGACCAGATGAAGAATATCAAGACGCTTGGATGGAAGATAAAGAGGGGAAGACAGAAGATTTGACTGTAGCAGACATCTACGTCGGACCGCAGGGTGTAGCAGCGGCGGTAAAACTCACAACAGAACAAAAACAATGGTACAATTTATCTGAAGAAGCTGTTCCTCATGTCACACTCGCCATGACCATAGGAGCTGAGTCCAGATCATTGGGTCCAATGATAAAGACTGCATTGAACACAGAATGGTTGGCAACAGAATCACCTTTTCTGTGGCGATCAACAGACCAGACGATGTGGAGGATTGGAAACAATAGCCAGGAACAAGGGCTATTGGAGAAGCAAGAATTGGACAGAGATCATGGACGAGAACACACAAACCATCCGGACACAGAGGAAATGCTGATGCAGGTGCCTACACATCTTTGGACCACTGGAGACTATGATGTAGGATTAGTGAATCATGAGGTCTCAGTGGAGCTGGTGGAAAATTACAAACCATGTTGGCGCCCGCAATACAAATTGAAGCAAGAACAAATAGATGGGATAGGAAACACCATTCAAGGATTGTTGCAAGCTGGAGTAATCAGACACACCGGCTCAAATTGGAATACTCCCATCTTACCAGTACCAAAAGCTGGAAACAAGGGATGGAGAATGGTCCATGATCTAAGAGAAGTCAACAATGTCACTAAAACTGCAAATATTCCTGTTCCCGATCCACATGTAGCATTACAAAATCTTAATCCAGGTCACAAATATTTCACAGTGATAGATCTAGCTAATGCATTCTTTTGCTTACCATTAGATCCAAAGGTTCAGGATATATTTGCTTTTACCTACCAAAGGCAGCGATACACTTACAATCGGATGCCACAGGGTTACAAAGATAGTCCAGGATTATTTAACCGTGCTCTGAAACAAGACCTCAGTGCATTGCAACTACCGGAGGGAGTGACTCTGATACAGTATGTTGATGATTTACTTCTAGCCGGGCCAGATGCAGCAACATGTCTGGCCGTGACACAAAAATTGCTACTCCTACTGGCCAATGTGGGCTACAAAGTGAAGAAAGAAAAAAACACAGATCGCAAGGAGAACAGTTACATTCCTGGGAAGGATGATTTCCTCGAACAGTCTAACTCTGACACCAGCACAACGGTCTTCCATCCTCTCCCAACCAAAACCCAAAACAGTGCAACAAATGCTTGCGTTCCTGGGCCTGACAGGTTACAGCAGGACGTACATACCTGACTATGTGGATTTGACACAACCACTGAGACACATAATTGCAGAAGCAGGAAACAGAAATCTCAAAGCTACTCTTGAGTGGACAACGTTGGCCGAAGAAGCTTTCACGAAGACGAAGCAAGCCCTGAGTCAAGCGGCACACCTTTCCACTCCTGATTATGACGATGATTTTTGCCTTGATGTTTCTGAATCAGGTGGAATAGTCAACGGGGTCCTGTTTCAGAAAAAAGGGGGAGTGAGACAGGTACTGATGTACCATAGCTCAAAGTTAGACAATATAGAACTAGGCCAGACAGGATGTGCAAGACATCTAGCTGCACTAGCAAAAGTCATTGAGAAAACTGCACATGTGGTAATGTGCCACCCATTGAAAGTCAACACAGCCCATGGAGTAGTAGCATTTATAAATTCACAAGCATTCACATTTTCCCCAATCAGGAAAATCAAGATTCAGACCAGTCTGTTGAAACCACATATAACATACCAAGCTGATTTAACAAACATGTCTACAGGACTGAGCACTGAAGAGCACACACCCCATGACTGTCAGTTCGTCTCCCAAAAGGATCTCAAGATAAGATCAGATTTGGAAACAGATCCTTTGGACCAACCAGACCTCACTCTCTACAGTGACGGCTGCTGTTACAAGGGAGACAACGGGAATGTGGCCTCCTATGCCGTAGTCCAGCAGGAGGGAGAAAATATACAGACATTGGAAGCAGAAATCATCTCCCAACCTGCTTCGGCCCAACTGGCAGAAGTAGTGGCACTCACCAAAGCCTTGGAGCATGCAAAGGGACAGCGAGTCAACATCTACACAGATTCAGCGTATGCCTATGGAGCAGTGCATATAGACGGACCACAGTGGATCAGAAGAGGGTTCCTAACATCTGCTAAGACACCAGTAAAACATGCTGAAGCGCTAAAACTCCTGCTAACATCTTTGCTGTTGCCAGCACAAGTGGCAGTAATGAAATGCAAAGGACATCAAACATTGAACAATGCAATATCCAGAGGAAACGATGCAGCAGACAAGGCAGCAAAGAAAGCAGGAGGGTACAGCAAGCAAATATGTACAAAGGCCAATACTCAAGAGGAGTTAACCACCGAACACATCAAAGATATGCAGAAATATGCTGGAGTGTATGAACAGAATCAATGGAGTCAGAAAGGAGCAAAGGAAGTAGATGGCCTGTGGAGAGCCCACGACGGACGTTTAGTCGCACCTGCAAAATTATGCCACTTGCTAATAGAACAATCACATGGTCCCACTCATGTAGGCAAAGCAAGAACAACAAAAGACATTGAACAACAGTGGTGGCATCCTTACATGAAGGACATGGTTGAGAATTTCGTAAACGACTGTGACACGTGCAATGCATTCAATGTAAAAAAGCCATACAAGTGCCCAATGGGAAGATATCCAGTCCCAGAAGCCCCATTCAAAGACATTTGTATTGATTATACAGACATGGGAGCAGACAATGTAGTCAGAGGGTTTAGATATATGTTAGTAATGATTGATCGTTATACGAGATGGATTGAAGCCATTCCTTGTAAAAAAGAAGATGCAAAGACAGTCATTAAATGGCTCAAAACAGAACTCGTACCCCGTTATGGAGTGCCAAGGATAATAAGATCAGACAATGGTTCACATTTTACAAGCAAACACTTGGAGGAAGTTGAGTTATATTTTGGTATAATTCATAAGTTTGGGTCAGTATACCACCCACAATCTCAGGGCATAGTAGAAAGAGCAAATCGAACATTAAAAGGGAAAATAGCAAAAGTCATTTTTGGCACAAACATGAAATGGGTAGATGCTTTGCCTCTGGCACTCATGTCAATGAGATCTTCTGAGGGTGCTAAAACACATCTTTCACCCCATGAGTTGTTAACTGGTCGGCCAATGCCTGGGCCTCCTAGAGAAGGAGGGACTGGCCCAGTTTTAGACATCAGACAAATAGAAGTGGATGAATATGTCAGGGCTCTGAGTAATATTATCCAAGTCTTGTCTACACAGGTTCAGAGAACTGCAGAGACACCAGACGAGACACCAGAAGAGACTCCTGTACGGCCGGGTGATTGGGTGAGGTTGAAAGTTCACAAAAGAAAGTGGGCTGAACCCAGGTGGACGGGGCCGTGGGAAGTTGTTGAAAGAACTTCACACGCTCTCCGGATAAAAGGTAAAAAAGGAGCAAATTGGCACCACCTGACACATTGTCGCCCTGCACAGGCACCTTCCAGAAAGCTCTTGGAAGTTAGGACTGATTTGGCAGAGCTGGAACAAAACGATGAATAAAAAATCAAAACAAGAGATATTAAGATAGAAACAGCTCAAAAGACGAATTGTCTTTAGGTTTTAGAGATTGGATACTAAAACGGAATACCCATTCTTGTTTTACATCTGAAACCCATTTATTCTATCAGTCCAATATTTTTGTTTTATTATTTTTATTCTATCACCAATATTTTTGTTTTATTATTTTTATTCTATCACCAATATTTTTGTTTTATTATTTTTATTCTATCTGTCCAATATTTTTGTTTTATTATTTCTTATATAGTTTATTTTTAGTATTCATTCATTTTAAAACTCTCAAACTGATATAACCATGGGTAAAATTGATGAAACGCCATTGAAGAAGTCAGAACATTTAAGGGGCCCCCTGGGAATAAGAATCGTAGTAACATTGTTAGCGGTGTTCATCTCAATTGGCATTTTCCTGGTTGGGTGGGGGGTACAGCATCGTGAAGAACCCGAATCCATTCGAGCCCTCGTAGAAAATGCCAATATCACTAACAAAACTTCAGCTGTGTTTAGGACATTTCCATTTATCCCCAGAGCCAAAAGATCAGCTGAGAGACTGAAGGAGGGGTTGGAAATACTCATCCCCAGAGGTGAAGCGGTTACGGTCAGTCTTGATGTGTGTGATGTGGTTGTATGTGGAGAGCTGCGAGATAAAACAGGCCATGACGTTTATGGGTGCATTCATGCTTGGGGACGGCCAGATGATAATTCATGGTGTCCCGGTTCAGAGAAGGTATACTGGAGTGCAAGGGCAGAAGGTAATAACAATCCCCCTGGTTTGGCGTTTAGGTCTTAGCTATCTTTTTCCAAAGGTCGCCATAGTGGAGATATGAGCAAACACAATCCAATAATAATTGCTTTTAAAAGCGCACTCACTCCCCATTTCAAGAAACAGGGAGACGTCACTGCATTCCATTTACTGATGGGGATAGAAGTTCCTGGAAAAGACCCAATGGGATCAATTTTAGTGAAGATAATTGACCCACCAGCAGATGTAATCCCTGATCTCGCCCCAAAATATACTGAATCACCCTTTAAACCAGAACCAGAAATCCCCCCTGCTAAATCTGTGAACAATCCACTGGTCACCTATCTGAGTACGACCTCTATACAGAAAGTCATAGCAGTGGAAACAGGATACGAGGACACAAATTCTTGGTTAGACTGGGTTGTTTATTCTGTTAAGCAGAGCAAGATGGCGGACTGTCTGGCCTGTGCGGCTGCCCGACCAAGTTTGGGAACAGTGCCATTTCCATTTAACGCCCACAACAACCCAAGAGGACAACGCTGTATGTACAAACTCTATGGACAAAAATCCCCAGCAGATTGTGTCGACATTGCACAAAAGTATCCAGTGGTAAAAATAAATGACATTCCACCTGACTTCACGTCTTACGAGGGACTGTATGACTGCATCACAAGGGACTACCTAAAAGGTACAGAAGTAGGAACTCTTAAGTGGTGCAATTCTACAACGATTTTAAGTAACCAGGATTTTCTCCCAGGTATAACTATGCCCATTAGACAGTATCCCAGAACAGATGTGTGGTGGTATTGTGGCACTAAAACCCTGTATTCAGTTTTACCACAGGATTGGACAGGGACCTGTGCACTGGTACAGCTAGTGATGCCTTTTTATGCAGTACCGATGACGGCCGAGCAACTGATAAACATGGCAGTCCAACCCAAAGCAACTAGAGCCAAAAGGTCAGTCTTTTCAGGGAGTTTTGATTCCACTGTGTACATAGACAGCATAGGGGTGCCCAGGGGAGTTCCAGACGAGTTTAAAGCTAGAAACCAGATCTTAGCAGGATTGGAATCCATTTTCCTTTGGCCTACAATAAATAAGAATGTGGACTGGATTAACTATATCTACTACAATCAGCAGAGGTTCATAAATCACTCCAAGGACGCAATGAAGGGACTAAGCGAGCAACTGGACAAGACCAGCCAGATGTCTTTGCAGAACAGAGTGGCCCTAGATATGTTGCTGGCAGAAAAAGGGGGTGTATGCAAAATGTTTGGAACATTATGTTGTACTTTCATCCCAAACAACACCTCACCTGATGGATCAGTAAACAAGGCTCTGAAGGGACTCACTACTCTAAGCATGGAGTTAGCAGACAACAGCGGGATAGAGATGAACCCCCTGGGGGGTTTCTTAGATGGTTGGCTGGGGAAGTACAAGGATTTCCTAGTGAGTGGACTGATGTATGTGTCAGGTGTGATCGTGATATTGGCACTGTGCTGTTGTTGTTTCTCGACCTGCATCCGCGCTTTTGCAAACCGACTGATTAATGGGGCCCTCAACCAGGAATATGCTAGGGGTCAATATCACATGGGGGGACAGTTTCCAATGCTAGCAGAACAGGACGATCCACCCCCGTATACAGATGTAGATGAAAATGACGAGTTAGTTTGAATGATGTTAAATGATGTGGATGTTCAGAGATGAGATTGTTCAATGAATGTCCAGCCGATGTGACTCTTTAAATGATGAAATCATCTGAAGAAGTGAGCAAAATAAAATGCTAAAATGGAGTGAATCCATTTCACTGAACTCTATACTATTCCAAGATAGTGTATTTTTATTTTTAATTACTCTATACTATTCCAAGATAGTGTATTTTTATTTTTAATTACTCTATACTATTCCAAGATAGTGTATTTTTTGTTTTATTATTACATTACACTGGTACAAGATAGTTTATTTCATTTTTATTATTTTTCACTGTTCTATATGGTAGATTTCATGTATTTTCGAATCATTACAATTCTAAAATGAATAGTTTATTTTCACTTTGTAAAAACAAGTGCCTTAACACTGAGTGTATTATAAGAACGGTTTCTGTGAAAGGAGGGAGGAATAAATGTTCTGATACCAAGCCATTGCTGCTATTTTGAAGAGCCATATTGAATGTTAACACTAGAAGTTATGCACAAGGGAAAACTTTTATGTTTGAACACAGTCAAAGTATTTTTGTATTTTTGTAAAGTTGAGGATATTCGCACTATTCCATTTTGATTGTATGTTTTTGATATGAATGATGTACTATGCAGAGTTCAGATGAAGAACTCATTGATTTCAGTATTATACACACCTTTTAGGTGTGTAAGGAGGGACTGTTAGAAATTAAAATCAATGTTTTGATGGCATAATGTACCTTAAATGTACCTTCAGTTTAAATGCTGTTTTATACTGAAAAACCAGAAAATTATTGTGCACAACCAGATAAGCTTTTATTCTGAAAATCCTTCATCTCCGGTTAGCATGTGGCTAGTTTACCATTTCTTATAAAGGTTAATTTAGTAGCGAAATGACATGGAGTGATGCACACCGAAACCTACTGATTTTAACACTGCAACTATAGAAGTATTATTATTGCTGAATATTGAATAAAGTTATTGTTTACAGACGTGGGTAAGATGTGACAACATCCGGAATGACCAGAAACCAAACCAGCCGTGAAGTATTTTCTGTATTTTTTAGAATATTAACTACAACGTTTAGAATGTGTTAAAGGAAAAGTGATGAAAGACAATATGAGGAGAAGAGTCGTGTTTAAGTATATATTGAATGTACAATGCCTGAATCCTCTGTTTAAACGTAACAACGGACATTAAGATGTGGAGGGCCGGCCCGCAGGGAGGAGCCTACAGAAGCTATATAAGAGCAGCACCTGAGCGGTTCGGCCTCTTTTCTCTGCTAGCGAGGGCCAGAGACAGCTGCTTTTCTGTCGGACAATATCCTGTTTGTGACTGTACCACGCCTTTTTATTAATTAAAGTACCAATTTGAAAACATCTCAGAGACTCCATTTAGTCTCCTTTTTAAACTTCTCTTTCCTGGACGCGAGAATAACCATCACAGTTAACAATTGGTGACCCTGACGTGATTCTCGTTGGACAGAAGAGACTACACAACCAGCTGTTTCCGGAGACGTGGCACCCGTTCGACACAACGAGCTCGAATACTTGGTAAGAGGAAACCTGTTAAATCAAATTCTTCATAGTTTATGCAGTACAAAATAGGTTTGTGTTGGACGGAGGCCAGCGGATCCTGAAAATAGCTGTGCATTTAATGTTAAAACAACCAAATTTATAACAATAAGAATTCCATAACACGTGGCGTTGCATTTTCGCAAGCAGGGTGAGTTCACACTTCCTTTGTTCCCTAATTTAACCCTGCATGCTATTAATTTGTGTGTGTGTAGTATTTTAAAATATAAATGTGTGAGGCCATTGTACTTTGGGTAGGTGTCTTGTTGTGTTTTCATGTAGGTGTCCCTTGTTACGTCAGTAGTTAAATTAGCCTATGACGTAAGGATATATAAGTCCATTTAACGATTATTGTTAAGATCTGTGGGACATAGCGAATTGATTAAGGATCAAGTAATTGAAAACCAACAAGGCATAGCGAATCAACTTAGGGTTGAGTAACTGAAGACAGTGCTAGTCGAAAACAGTTGAGAACTGTTTTAAAAAAGTCCTTTTGAGGAAAGGCTTGATTAAGGTGTAAGCTTTATCAGTGGTCATAACTGTTCTAGTTTCAACCAAGATATTGCGGGTGGAATACGAGATGTGGAGTTACAACAGCATTACGTTAAATTGACGACGGTCATTTAATGGTCGCTGATAAGTTACCATAATACTCCCACCTAGCGTGTCGAAATGGCAGCAGTTGACCAATAGTGGACTATAAAGTCAAATAATACGTAGATAGGTTTATAGCTTATGCGTAAGGGTTCCTAACTTTAAGTGATGATATCAATAAGATAAAGCCCATTTTTTCATAGTAAACTAGATAGAAATGTTATTTTAAACTGCAGTGTTGTTTTGTGTTCAATTTTCTTGACAAGATTACACCCCGCCATTATTTAAACTCCCCAGTGAGAGCCACGAGGTGTTTTCAAATCCCTTTGTTCTTCAGGTCAAAGGTTGGAAAATCAGTTGCCATCTTGTCTTGTCCTCATGCTGAAGCCACACGGCAGTCGCCATTTCGTGAAATGCTAATTGAAAGTACTCTGTTTGTTTTGACACACAGTCCCACTCACATGAGGCTAGGCACTCCATATTGAGAAGGACAAATCATATTTCTTGGCAGAGTTGGAACTATAAAATAGACAGGTTATCTTACCGTGGGAAGTTTGGTATTTGTAGGAGTCTGGATTTGAGATATTCTTGTTGGCAAGTGTGTATTGGCGGTTTATTTGAGACATTCTTGTTGGCAAGTGTGTATTGGCGGTTTATTTGAGATATTCTTGTTTGCAAGTGTGTTTTGGCGGTTATGTGCTGTGTTGTTTAACCATATTCAAATGTTCTTCCCATTTTTAAGGAAATAAGCTTCTTCTTGTTAAAAAGAGGTCAGTTTTGCAACAGCTATCCCTAGTGGATTGACCTGGAAATTACAACAGCGCACTCTGCTGGTAATACAGAATTATTACAAAGATACTATAAGATTTTGAAGTTTAATTTTGAGTGTTATTAATGAACACATTCGCCAGGACATAATTACAGAGTGGTTTCTAATTAAGATATGAGAAACTTTACATCATAGACTTTCAAACTAGACTGTAGAATATTCAAACACCAATTGATTAAATCGAACACAAATTATGACATTTATCTAGTTCCATACATTTCAGTATGCACTGTACACAGTAGATTTAGATTTTCACAAGACTTCGATTTTCATATCTCAAAGTCAAAACGATACACTGTACAATTTTTATTTTAACATTTCAGATTTTAAATTTTTTGCATAATTTCTTATCTTTTAATTTAATTTATTAATATTTAAAAAAAAAAAAAAAAAAACATCTAAAATCAAAAAAAATATATATATATTCTAAAAAAAAAATTAAAAAAAAACCCTACCCAGATTTAAAGTTAAGTTCGGATGACATAGGATATTATTTATCAGGAACGAAGGTGCTAGTCGGAGGATTACTGTTTCAATCTTTGATAACTTATTAATATTCATTCGAATAGTTAGAGAACATGTCACCAAAAGAAACTAAATTGAGGTTAGACGCAGAGCCAGGCACAACTGCAGATATCAAGGAAAGGGTAAAAATCAGATCAGATGCTACAACAGTTCCAAAACTTAGACAGAAGACATGGAACCAAGCTGAGAAACTGTGGGAACAGTGGCAAACGAGAGGACTGTTTCCAGCAGATGATCAGCCTGGACCAACGAAAGCCCATAGAAAAGCTGTAATAGACCATGAGAATGGAGAATATCTGCGAGAGCAACAAGCATGGATCAAAGCCGGACAACCCTCTTGGTATGGATCTGCAAATATTGCTATGAACAAAGCAGAGATAAGAAAAACACAAGTTACAGTTCTGATGCTCCATTTAAAGTATACTGTTAATGAGACGGCAAACATGTACGTCGTTCAAAGAGAAAATCCGCTAGAGAAGCAGGCAACATACAACGGGAAAAATAGAAGAAGTTCCAGTAATCCATACTCCAAAGCTCTATCCAGACCTGCCTCAGAAACCTCCTCCTTACATGACAGAACCAGAACTTTTCTCTCAAACCGCGATACAAGCCCCAACTTTTAATATTGCAGGAGGAATATTGAATTTGGACGAAGTCCCCACAGAGAGAAGTGTCAAAGAATTGGACTTTGAAGTAAGAATGCTAAACAGTAAATCTGACCAGCTGCGGGAGAGTTTTGAACACGACATGCAAGAATTGAGGGACATGACTAGAGATCACCATGTTCAGCGAAACATGCTACGAACACCCATGTCATTCCAGCCCAACAAGAAACCTCCCGTTGCTGAGGCATTACCAACCACAGGTTCAGACACGGCGATTTTCTCTCTACTACCAACAACAGCAGAAAAGGAGGCACAGGAAATGTTCAGAGAGCAACAGGAACACAAACAAGCTACAGAAGAAAAACGAAAGGAGGAGGCGTATAATGATATGATGACAGAAAGAAGGGCAGAAGATGATTCAGGAACGTCAGGTGCAAAGACGACAAAAAGTGGAAGGATACCAGGAGATGTTGGCAGCAAGACAAAACAAACACAGACGGGACAAAGAAAGGGAAGAAAGAAAACAACAAACGACAAATAATTGGGGACAATCACAAACAACACGCCGAACAAACTACTCTCCTGACAATTCCAAAGGACAGGGAGATGAAGAAGACGATGGCACACAGTCTGAAACCAGTCGACACTTCCCATACCATGAACAATCAAATCAGCAACGAAATTTTGCATCTCCTCCTGAGAATACTAGTAGCGATGAAAACGAGCAACATTCCCCTGGGACATGCCCCAAAACCAGAAGAACCAAGACAGCTCGAAGAACCAAGACTGGTGCACACACCTCCATGCCATTGATAGCGGTTGGAAGAGGACTTGAATACCAACCATGGACTCACAGGGACATGGAAACATTAGTGGCAAAACTACCTCCACTCACCCAAGGAGGTCAGAGGTGGGTGAATGATCTGGAGAAATACACAGTCCAAGACCACCTGTGCTTGGGAGATACGAGGGCACTGCTTGGACGGATAGAAGGAAGACTAGAGGCAAGAGCAGTGGATTCCAAGGCCAAATGCACCAACTCTCCAGATGATATTTCCTTCAACAAAATCAGGACGAGCTATTGGGCTGCCATTCGTCACATTTACCCAACAACACGCAGTTTACATGCCCTCAACAGCCTGAGAAAAGAACCTGGGGAAGACATGCATGCTTTCCTCAAGAGATGTGAAGGAGTGTGGGAGGACTGCACTGGAGAACGACATGACACCTCACCGGCTGTCATAATGCTGTGGAAGAACGCAGTCATCAAAGCCCTTCCCAAATCAGTGCAGGCACGCCTGGGAGATGTGGTGGGATTGGAAGCTAAACTCCCAGAAGAATGGAGACTAAATCTCATCCACCACGACATCAAATACCAGGAAATAAAGGTGGAAGACGATGAAGAAACAAAGAAACTGGCAAAAAGACTTTTGAAGATGCAGGTAGCTGAGAGAGATACTGAAGCCACTATGAACAAGAAATTGACAAGGCAGATGCCAGCTGTAACAGAAATGGTCATACTAGCAGAGAAAGGAGGGCAGACGCCTCAAACAGTTCCAACTCAGATAGTGCCAGAAAATCAGATCCAGAACCAACAAAGAGGTAGAGGAGGTTTCCGAGGAAAAGGCAGAGGAAAAGGTTTCCGGTTTGAGGGATGCTACATATGCAGTCAGCTGGGCCATTGGGCCAAAGATTGTCCAAATCAACAAACACAAAACCCACCACAAGCCTTACAATACAATCCTATACTATTTCAACAGCCTCAGACGCAACAGTATTATCCCCAGGTACAGCAACCACCTGTGTATACCCCTGTGCAACTACAGCCACAAACACCCACGTACATGCCTACACAGTATCAACAAAGGGGAGGACCCGGTGGAGGCAGAGGATTCCAGGGACAACCAGGAGGAGGAGGGGTGCCAAACATGAACCAAATGCCTCTGACAGCTTGGAGTGATCCATATGTATGAGGAGGCCCAGAGGATCCAATCACAGGTGACGCAATTCCAGCCCAAGATGAACCAATGGTCACCTGTGAGATTGAGGGAGAGAAGGTGGAAATGATGGTGGACACAGGAGCCACAGCTTCCTGTTTGACAAGATTGAAAGGAAAACCACCACCTCTCTCAAATCACACCCTCAAAACAGTTGGATACTCGGGAAAAATTGATGTACAGAAATATACATTACCATTGGTCACGAAAATTGGGAAGCAACTCCTGCAACATCCTTTCCTCTATGCACCAAACTGTCCCATAAATCTGATGGGAAGAGACCTGCTCGTAAAAACAGGAGCGAGAATTCTATGCACACCAGATGGGCTGATTATCCAATTTCCAGGCCAGATACCACTCTACCAGACGTACGACGGACAGCAGAGAATCATGATGATGGCAGCAAATCCAGAAAACGACGAAGAAAATGACACGACCACGGTGTACTGGAGCCGCCTGAGCACCACTGAAATCGATACTCCACAAGTCCAAAGAACTTACATGGACTGGAAGCCATGGATAAACACATTGGGACCCTATGGGCCCCCCCAAGATCCTCTACATTGTACGTACAATTATCTAAGACGACCAGATGAAGAATATCAAGACGCTTGGATGGAAGATAAAGAGGGGAAGACAGAAGATTTGACTGTAGCAGACATCTACGTCGGACCGCAGGGTGTAGCAGCGGCGGTAAAACTCACAACAGAACAAAAACAATGGTACAATTTATCTGAAGAAGCTGTTCCTCATGTCACACTCGCCATGACCATAGGAGCTGAGTCCAGATCATTGGGTCCAATGATAAAGACTGCATTGAACACAGAATGGTTGGCAACAGAATCACCTTTTCTGTGGCGATCAACAGACCAGACGATGTGGAGGATTGGAAACAATAGCCAGGAACAAGGGCTATTGGAGAAGCAAGAATTGGACAGAGATCATGGACGAGAACACACAAACCATCCGGACACAGAGGAAATGCTGATGCAGGTGCCTACACATCTTTGGACCACTGGAGACTATGATGTAGGATTAGTGAATCATGAGGTCTCAGTGGAGCTGGTGGAAAATTACAAACCATGTTGGCGCCCGCAATACAAATTGAAGCAAGAACAAATAGATGGGATAGGAAACACCATTCAAGGATTGTTGCAAGCTGGAGTAATCAGACACACCGGCTCAAATTGGAATACTCCCATCTTACCAGTACCAAAAGCTGGAAACAAGGGATGGAGAATGGTCCATGATCTAAGAGAAGTCAACAATGTCACTAAAACTGCAAATATTCCTGTTCCCGATCCACATGTAGCATTACAAAATCTTAATCCAGGTCACAAATATTTCACAGTGATAGATCTAGCTAATGCATTCTTTTGCTTACCATTAGATCCAAAGGTTCAGGATATATTTGCTTTTACCTACCAAAGGCAGCGATACACTTACAATCGGATGCCACAGGGTTACAAAGATAGTCCAGGATTATTTAACCGTGCTCTGAAACAAGACCTCAGTGCATTGCAACTACCGGAGGGAGTGACTCTGATACAGTATGTTGATGATTTACTTCTAGCCGGGCCAGATGCAGCAACATGTCTGGCCGTGACACAAAAATTGCTACTCCTACTGGCCAATGTGGGCTACAAAGTGAAGAAAGAAAAAACACAGATCGCAAGGAGAACAGTTACATTCCTGGGAAGGATGATTTCCTCGAACAGTCTAACTCTGACACCAGCACAACGGTCTTCCATCCTCTCCCAACCAAAACCCAAAACAGTGCAACAAATGCTTGCGTTCCTGGGCCTGACAGGTTACAGCAGGACGTACATACCTGACTATGTGGATTTGACACAACCACTGAGACACATAATTGCAGAAGCAGGAAACAGAAATCTCAAAGCTACTCTTGAGTGGACAACGTTGGCCGAAGAAGCTTTCACGAAGACGAAGCAAGCCCTGAGTCAAGCGGCACACCTTTCCACTCCTGATTATGACGATGATTTTTGCCTTGATGTTTCTGAATCAGGTGGAATAGTCAACGAGGTCCTGTTTCAGAAAAAAGGGGGAGTGAGACAGGTACTGATGTACCATAGCTCAAAGTTAGACAATATAGAACTAGGCCAGACAGGATGTGCAAGACATCTAGCTGCACTAGCAAAAGTCATTGAGAAAACTGCACATGTGGTAATGTGCCACCCATTGAAAGTCAACACAGCCCATGGAGTAGTAGCATTTATAAATTCACAAGCATTCACATTTTCCCCAATCAGGAAAATCAAGATTCAGACCAGTCTGTTGAAACCACATATAACATACCAAGCTGGTTTAACAAACATGTCTACAGGACTGAGCACTGAAGAGCACACACCCCATGACTGTCAGTTCGTCTCCCAAAAGGATCTCAAGATAAGATCAGATTTGGAAACAGATCCTTTGGACCAACCAGACCTCACTCTCTACAGTGACGGCTGCTGTTACAAGGGAGACGACGGGAATGTGGCCTCCTATGCCGTAGTCCAGCAGGAGGGAGAAAATATACAGACATTGGAAGCAGAAATCATCTCCCAACCTGCTTCGGCCCAACTGGCAGAAGTAGTGGCACTCACCAAAGCCTTGGAGCATGCAAAGGGACAGCGAGTCAACATCTACACAGATTCAGCGTATGCCTATGGAGCAGTGCATATAGACGGACCACAGTGGATCAGAAGAGGGTTCCTAACATCTGCTAAGACACCAGTAAAACATGCTGAAGCGCTAAAACTCCTGCTAACATCTTTGCTGTTGCCAGCACAAGTGGCAGTAATGAAATGCAAAGGACAGCAAACATTGAACAATGCAATATCCAGAGGAAACGATGCAGCAGACAAGGCAGCAAAGAAAGCAGGAGGGTACAGCAAGCAAATGATATGTACAAAGGCCAATACTCAAGAGGAGTTAACCACCGAACACATCAAAGATATGCAGAAATATGCTGGAGTGTATGAACAGAATCAATGGAGTCAGAAAGGAGCAAAGGAAGTAGATGGCCTATGGAGAGCCCACGACGGACGTTTAGTCGCACCTGCAAAATTATGCCACTTGCTAATAGAACAATCACATGGTCCCACTCATGTAGGCAAAGCAAGAACAACAAAAGACATTGAACAACAGTGGTGGCATCCTTACATGAAGGACATGGTTGAGAATTTCGTAAACGACTGTGACACGTGCAATGCATTCAATGTAAAAAAGCCATACAAGTGCCCAATGGGAAGATATCCAGTCCCAGAAGCCCCATTCAAAGACATTTGTATTGATTATACAGACATGGGAGCAGACAATGTAGTCAGAGGGTTTAGATATATGTTAGTAATGATTGATCGTTATACGAGATGGATTGAAGCCATTCCTTGTAAAAAAGAAGATGCAAAGACAGTCATTAAATGGCTCAAAACAGAACTCGTACCCCGTTATGGAGTGCCAAGGATAATAAGATCAGACAATGGTTCACATTTTACAAGCAAATACTTGGAGGAAGTTGAGTTATATTTTGGTATAATTCATAAGTTTGGGTCAGCATACCACCCACAATCTCAGGGCATAGTAGAAAGAGCAAATCGAACATTAAAAGGGAAAATAGCAAAAGTCATTTTTGGCACAAACATGAAATGGGTAGATGCTTTGCCTCTGGCACTCATGTCAATGAGATCTTCTGAGGGTGCTAAAACACATCTTTCACCCCATGAGTTGTTAACTGGTCGGCCAATGCCTGGGCCTCCTAGAGAAGGAGGGACTGGCCCAGTTTTAGACATCAGACAAATAGAAGTGGATGAATATGTCAGGGCTCTGAGTAATATTATCCAAGTCTTGTCTACACAGGTTCAGAGAACTGCAGAGACACCAGAAGAGACACCAGAAGAGACTCCTGTACGGCCGGGTGATTGGGTGAGGTTGAAAGTTCACAAAAGAAAGTGGGCTGAACCCAGGTGGACGGGGCCGTGGGAAGTTGTTGAAAGAACTTCACACGCTCTCCGGATAAAAGGTAAAAAAGGAGCAAATTGGCACCACCTGACACATTGTCGCCCTGCACAGGCACCTTCCAGAAAGCTCTTGGAAGTTAGGACTGATTTGGCAGAGCTGGAACAAAACGATGAATAAAAAATCAAAACAAGAGATATTAAGATAGAAACAGCTCAAAAGACGAATTGTCTTTAGGTTTTAGAGATTGGATACTAAAACGGAATACCCATTCTTGTTTTACATCTGAAACCCATTTATTCTATCAGTCCAATATTTTTGTTTTATTATTTTTATTCTATCACCAATATTTTTGTTTTATTATTTTTATTCTATCACCAATATTTTTGTTTTATTATTTTTATTCTATCTGTCCAATATTTTTGTTTTATTATTTCTTATATAGTTTATTTTTAGTATTCATTCATTTTAAAACTCTCAAACTGATATAACCATGGGTAAAATTGATGAAACGCCATTGAAGAAGTCAGAACATTTAAGGGGCCCCCTGGGAATAAGAATCGTAGTAACATTGTTAGCGGTGTTCATCTCAATTGGCATTTTCCTGGTTGGGTGGGGGGTACAGCATCGTGAAGAACCCGAATCCATTCGAGCCCTCGTAGAAAATGCCAATATCACTAACAAAACTTCAGCTGTGTTTAGGACATTTCCATTTACCCCCAGAGCCAAAAGATCAGCTGAGAGACTGAAGGAGGGGTTGGAAATACTCATCCCCAGAGGTGAAGCGGTTACGGTCAGTCTTGATGTGTGTGATGTGGTTGTATGTGGAGAGCTGCGAGATAAAACAGGCCATGACGTTTATGGGTGCATTCATGCTTGGGGACGGCCAGATGATAATTCATGGTGTCCCGGTTCAGAGAAGGTATACTGGAGTGCAAGGGCAGAAGGTAATAACAATCCCCCTGGTTTGGCGTTTAGGTCTCAGCTATCTTTTTCCAAAGGTCGCCATAGTGGAGATATGAGCAAACACAATCCAATAATAATTGCTTTTAAAAGCGCACTCACTCCCCATTTCAAGAAACAGGGAGACGTCACTGCATTCCATTTACTGATGGGGATAGAAGTTCCTGGAAAAGACCCAATGGGATCAATTTTAGTGAAGATAATTGACCCACCAGCAGATGTAATCCCTGATCTCGCCCCAAAATATACTGAATCACCCTTTAAACCAGAACCAGAAATCCCCCCCTGCTAAATCTGTGAACAATCCACTGGTCACCTATCTGAGTACGACCTCTATACAGAAAGTCATAGCAGTGGAAACAGGATACGAGGACACAAATTCTTGGTTAGACTGGGTTGTTTATTCTGTTAAGCAGAGCAAGATGGCGGACTGTCTGGCCTGTGCGGCTGCCCGACCAAGTTTGGGAACAGTGCCATTTCCATTTAACGCCCACAACAACCCAAGAGGACAACGCTGTATGTACAAACTCTATGGACAAAAATCCCCAGCAGATTGTGTCGACATTGCACAAAAGTATCCAGTGGTAAAAATAAATGACATTCCACCTGACTTCACGTCTTACGAGGGACTGTATGACTGCATCACAAGGGACTACCTAAAAGGTACAGAAGTAGGAACTCTTAAGTGGTGCAATTCTACAACGATTTTAAGTAACCAGGATTTTCTCCCAGGTATAACTATGCCCATTAGACAGTATCCCAGAACAGATGTGTGGTGGTATTGTGGCACTAAAACCCTGTATTCAGTTTTACCACAGGATTGGACAGGGACCTGTGCACTGGTACAGCTAGTGATGCCTTTTTATGCAGTACCGATGACGGCCGAGCAACTGATAAACATGGCAGTCCAACCCAAAGCAACTAGAGCCAAAAGGTCAGTCTTTCCAGGGAGTTTTGATTCCACTGTGTACATAGACAGCATAGGGGTGCCCAGGGGAGTTCCAGACGAGTTTAAAGCTAGAAACCAGATCTTAGCAGGATTGGAATCCATTTTCCTTTGGCCTACAATAAATAAGAATGTGGACTGGATTAACTATATCTACTACAATCAGCAGAGGTTCATAAATCACTCCAAGGACGCAATGAAGGGACTAAGCGAGCAACTGGACAAGACCAGCCAGATGTCTTTGCAGAACAGAGTGGCCCTAGATATGTTGCTGGCAGGAAAAGGGGGTGTATGCAAAATGTTTGGAACATTATGTTGTACTTTCATCCCAAACAACACCTCACCTGATGGATCAGTAACCAAGGCTCTGAAGGGACTCACTACTCTAAGCATGGAGTTAGCAGACAACAGCGGGATAGAGATGAACCCCCTGGGGGGTTTCTTAGATGGTTGGCTGGGGAAGTACAAGGATTTCCTAGTGAGTGGACTGATGTCTGTGTCAGGTGTGATCGTGATATTGGCACTGTGCTGTTGTTGTTTCTCGACCTGCATCCGCGCTTTTGCAAACCGACTGATTAATGGGGCCCTCAACCAGGAATATGCTAGGGGTCAATATCACATGGGGGGACAGTTTCCAATGCTAGCAGAACAGGACGATCCACCCCCGTATACAGATGTAGATGAAAATGACGAGTTAGTTTGAATGATGTTAAATGATGTGGATGTTCAGAGATGAGATTGTTCAATGAATGTCCAGCCGATGTGACTCTTTAAATGATGAAATCATCTGAAGAAGTGAGCAAAATAAAATGCTAAAATGGAGTGAATCCATTTCACTGAACTCTATACTATTCCAAGATAGTGTATTTTTATTTTTAATTACTCTATACTATTCCAAGATAGTGTATTTTTATTTTTAATTACTCTATACTATTCCAAGATAGTGTATTTTTTGTTTTATTATTACATTACACTGGTACAAGATAGTTTATTTCATTTTTATTATTTTTCACTGTTCTATATGGTAGATTTCATGTATTTTCGAATCATTACAATTCTAAAATGAATAGTTTATTTTCACTTTGTAAAAACAAGTGCCTTAACACTGAGTGTATTATAAGAACGGTTTCTGTGAAAGGAGGGAGGAATAAATGTTCTGATACCAAGCCATTGCTGCTATTTTGAAGAGCCATATTGAATGTTAACACTAGAAGTTATGCACAAGGGAAAACTTTTATGTTTGAACACAGTCAAAGTATTTTTGTATTTTTGTAAAGTTGAGGATATTCGCACTATTCCATTTTGATTGTATGTTTTTGATATGAATGATGTACTATGCAGAGTTCAGATGAAGAACTAATTGATTTCAGTATTATACACACCTTTTAGGTGTGTAAGGAGGGACTGTTAGAAATTAAAATCAATGTTTTGATGGCATAATGTACCTTAAATGTACCTTCAGTTTAAATGCTGTTTTATACTGAAAAACCAGAAAATTATTGTGCACAACCAGATAAGCTTTTATTCTGAAAATCCTTCATCTCCGGTTAGCATGTGGCTAGTTTACCATTTCTTATAAAGGTTAATTTAGTAGCGAAATGACATGGAGTGATGCACACCGAAACCTACTGATTTTAACACTGCAACTATAGAAGTATTATTATTGCTGAATATTGAATAAAGTTATTGTTTACAGACGTGGGTAAGATGTGACAACATCCGGAATGACCAGAAACCAAACCAGCCGTGAAGTATTTTCTGTATTTTTTAGAATATTAACTACAACGTTTAGAATGTGTTAAAGGAAAAGTGATGAAAGACAATATGAGGAGAAGAGGCGTGTTTAAGTATGTATTGAATGTACAATGGCTGAATCCTCTGTTTAAACGTAACAACGGACATTAAGATGTGGAGGGCCGGCCCGCAGGGAGGAGCCTACAGAAGCTATATAAGAGCAGCACCTGAGCGGTTCGGCCTCTTTTCTCTGCTAGCGAGGGCCAGAGACAGCTGCTTTTCTGTCGGACAATATCCTGTTTGTGACTGTACCGCGCCTTTTTATTAATTAAAGTACCAATTTGAAAACATCTCAGAGACTCCATTTAGTCTCCTTTTTAAGCTTCTCTTTCCTGGACGCGAGAATAACCATCACAGTTAACAGTATTCACTTCAGGTTTAAGAAAGTAACTGTAATCAGATTACTCGTTTTTCAAATGTAACGCCAGCCACATGTATTCCGTTACAACCCAACCCTGTCAATAAGTGATCGGAGGAGTCACTCCCCAGTTTAACCAATCACTTCGCTCTGTTCTCACAAGCCTATCATCTGTGGATTCTCAGCTTTAATCTGATACCTTGTTTGTGCAGCTACGATAAGTAATCAGGGTATTTTTACCTTGAGTTCTGTGCTAAGTGCGTTAGCATGTTTTCGCTCAGGGCTCATTTAGACGCTTCTTGTGAGACTTGTGTTTGTTTCGGTAAACATGGTTCGTATCTTCAGTTAGCTGATGTTTCTAACCGTTAAGTGAGTATGACACATTAATAGGTTTTTAAATATTAAGAAGCCCTGAGACACAGTTTCGTGAAAAAACAACTCTTCTACATCAGCATGTGTCCCCTCTTCTTCATGTCTCTTCCACATCAACATGTGTCCCCTCCTCTTCATGTCTCCTTCTACAGCAACAGATGTCCCCTCTTCTCCATGGGGTCTCTTCTACATCAACATAGTGTCCCCTCTTCTTTCATGTCTCTTCTACATCAACATAGTGTCCCCTCTTCTTCATGTGCTCCTATGCATCAACATGTGTCCCCCTCTTCCTTCCATGTCTCTTCTACATCAACATATGTTCCCCTCTTCTTCATGTCTCCTCTATACATCAACATGTGTCCCTCTCTTCATGTCTCTTCTACATCAACATGTGTCCCTCTTCTTCATGTCTCCTCTACATCAACATGTGTCCCCTCTTCTTCATGTCTCTTCTACATCAACATGTGCCCATCTTCTTCATGTCTCCTCTACATCAACATGTGTCCCCTCTTCTTCATGTCTCTTCTACATCAACATGTGTCCCCTCTTCTTCATGTCTCCTCTACATCAACATGTGTCCCCTCTTCTTCATGTCTCTTCTAACATCAACATGTGTCCCCTCTTCCTTCATGTCTCTTCTACATCAACATGTGTCCCCCTCTTCTTCATGTCTCTTCTACATCAAACATGTGTCCCCTCTTCTTCATGTCTCTTCTACATCAACATGTGTCCCTCTTCTTCATGTCTCTTCTACATCAAACATGTGTCCCCGCTTCTTCATGTCTCTTCTACATCACATGTGTCCCCTATCCTTCATGTCTCTTCTACATCAACAATGTGTCCCCTTCTTCTTCATGTCTCTTCTACAGGACATGTGTCCCCTCTTCTTCATGTTCTTCTCCATCAACATGTGTCCCCTCTTCTTCATGTCTCTTCTACATCAACATGTGTCCCCTCTTCTTCATGTCTCCTTCTACAGTCAACATGTGTCCCCTCTTCTTCATGTCTCTTCTACATCAACATGTGTCCCCTCTTCTCATGTCTCTTCTACATCAACATGTGTCCCCTCTTCTTCATGTCTCTTCTACATCAACATGTGTCCCCTCTTCTTCATGTCTCTTCTACATCAACATGGGTCCCCTCTTCTCATGTCTCTTCTCTCCCTCACAGGTGGGTCCCCCTCTTCTTCATGGCTCGTCTACATCAACATGTGTCCCCTCTTCTTCATGTTCTCTTTTCTCCATCAACATGTGTCCCCTCTTCTTCATGTCTCTTCTATTCTACTCAACATGTGTCCCCCTCTTCTTCATGTCTCTTCTACATCAACATGTGTCCCCCTCTTCTTCATGTCTCTTCTACATCAACATGTGTCCCCTCTTCTTCATGTCTCCCCTACATCAACATGTGTTCCCTCTTCTTCATGTCTCTTCTACATCAACAGTGTGTCCCCTCTTCTTCATGTCTCTCTCTCCATCAACATGTGTCCCCTCTTCTTCATGTCTCTTCTACATCAACATGTGTCCCCTCTTCTTCATGTCTCTTCTACATCAACATGTGTCCCCTCTTCTTCATGTCTCTTCTACATCAACATGGGTCCCCTCTTCTCATGTCTCTTCTACATCAACATGTTTCCCTCTTCTTCATCATGTCTCTTCTACATCAACATGTGTCCCCTCTTCTTCATGTCTCCTCTACATCAACATGTGTCCCCTCTTCTTCATGTCCTCTTACATCAACATGTGTCCCCTCTTCTTCATGTCTCTTTACATCAACATGTGTCCCCTCTCTTCATGTCTCTTCTACATCAACATGTGTCCCCTCTTCTTCATGTCTCTTCTACATCAAGCATGTGTCCCCTCTTCTTCATGTCTCTTCTACATCAACATGTGTCCCCTCTTCTTCATGTCTCTTCTACATCAACATGTGTCCCCTCTTCTTCATGTCTCTTCTACATCAACATGTGTCCCCTCTTCTTCATGTCTCTTCTACATCAACATGTGTCCCCTCTTCTTCATGTCTCTTCTACATCAACATGTGTCCCCTCTTCTTCATGTCTCTTCTACATCAACATGTGTCCCCTCTTCTTCATGTCTCTTCTACATCAACATGTGTCCCCTCTTCTTCATGTCTCTTCTACATCAACATGTGTCCCCCTCTTCTTCATGTCTCTTCTACATCAACATGTGTCCCCTCTTCTTCATGTCTCTTCTACATCACCATGTGTCCCCTCTTCTTCATGTCTCTTCTACATCAACATGTGTCCCCTCTTCTTCATGTCTCTTCTACATCAACATGTGTCCCCTCTTCTTCATGTCTCTTCTACATCAACATGTGTCCCCTCTTCTTCATGTCTCTTCTACATCAACATGTGTCCCCTCTTCTTCATGTCTCTTCTACATCAACTAGTGTCCCCTCTTCTTCATGTACTCGGTCTCCTATCATAACATGTGTCCCCTCTTCTTCATGTCTCTTCTACATCAAAATGTGTCCCCTCTTCTTCATGTCTCTTCTACATCAACATGTGTCCCCTCTTCTTATGTCTCTTCTACATCAACATGTGTCCCCTCTTCTTCATGTCTCTTCTACATCAACATGTGTCCCCTCTTCTTCATGTCTCTTCTACATCAACATGTGTCCCCTCTTCTTCATGTCTCTTCTACATCAACATGTGTCCCCTCTTCTTCACGTCTCTTCTACATCAAACAGTGTCCCCTCTTCTTCACGTCTCTTCTACATCAACATGTGTCCCCTTCTTCTTCACGTCTCTTCTACATCAACATGTGTCCCCCCTCTTCTTCATGTCTCTCTACATCAACATGTGTCCCCTCTTCTTCATGTCTCTTCTACATCAACATGTGCTCCCCTCTCTTCATGTCTCTTCTACATCAACATGTGTCCCCTCTTCTTCATGTCTCTCTACATCAACATGTGTCCCCTCTTCTTCATGTCTCATCTACATCAACATGTGTCCCCTCTTCTTCATGTCTCTTCTACATCAAGCATGTGTCCCCTCTTCTTACGTCTCTTCTACATCAAACATGTGTCCCCTCTTCTTCATGTCTCTTCTACATCAACATGTGTCCCCTCTTCTTCATGTCTCTTCTACATCAACATGTGTCCCCTCTTCTTCATGTCTCTCTACATCAACATGTGTCCCCTCTTCTCCGTCTCCTCTACATCAACATGTGTCCCCTCTTTTC
Organism: Gymnodraco acuticeps; assembly: GCF_902827175.1. NCBI lineage: Eukaryota > Metazoa > Chordata > Actinopteri > Perciformes > Bathydraconidae > Gymnodraco > Gymnodraco acuticeps. The sequence goes on from NW_022990584.1 coordinate 347,642, forward strand.
ATGTCTCTTCTACATCAACATGTGTCCCCTCCTCTTCATGTCTCTTCTACATCAACATGTGTCCCCTCTTCTTCATGTCTCTTCTACATCAACATGTTGTCCTCCTCTTCTTCATGTCTCTTCTACATTCAACATTGTCTCCCCTCTCTTCCATGGCTCTTCTACATCAACATGTGTCCCCTCTTCTTCATGTCTCTTTCTCATCAACATGTGTCCCCTCTTCTTCATGTCTCTTCTACATCAACATGTGTCCCCTCGTCTTCATGTCTTTCTTACATCAACATGTGTCACCCTCTTCTTCATGTCTCTTCTACATCAACATGTGTCCCCTCTTCTCCATGTCTCTTCTACATCAACATGGTCCCCTCTTCTTCATGTCTCCTCTACATCAACATGTGTCCCCTCTTCTTCATGTCTCTTCTACATCAACATGTGTCCCCTCTTCTTCATGTCTCTTCTCCATCACATGTGTCCCCCTCTTTTCATGTCTCTTCTACATCAACATGTGTCCCTCTTCTTCATGTCTCTTCTCCATCAACATGTGTCCCCTCTTCTTCATGTCTCTTCTACATCAACATGTGTCCCCCTCTTCTTCATGTCTCTTCTACATCAACATGTGTCCCCTCTTATTCATGTCTCTTCTCCATCAACATGTGTCCCCTCTTCCTCAGTCTCTTCTACATCAACATGTTTGTCCCTTCTTCTTCATGTCTCTTCTCCACAACATGTGTCCCTCTTCTAACTCATCTTCATGTCTCTTCTACATCAACATGTGTCCCCTCTTCTTCATGGTCTCTTCTACATCAACATGTGTCCCCTCTTCTTCAGGTCTCTTCTACATCAACATGTGTCCCCTCTTCTTCATGTCTCTTCTACATCAACATGTGTCCCCTCTTCTTCATGTCTCTTCTACATCAACATGTGTCCCCTCTTCTTCATGTCTCTTCTACATCAACATGTGTTCCCCTCTTCTTCATGTCTCTTCTACATCAACATGTGTCCCCTCTTCTTCATGTCTCTTCTACATCAACATGTGTCCCCTCTTCTTCATGTCTCTTCTACATCAACATGTGTCCCCAACATGTGTCCCCTCTTCTTCACGTCTCTTCTACATCAACATGTGTCCCCTCTTCTTCACGTCTCTTCTACATCAACATGTGTCCCCTCTTCTCATGTCTCTTCTACATAACATGTGTCCCCTCTTTTCAGTCGTCTTCTACATCAACATGTGTCCCTCTTCTTCATGTCTCTTCTACATCACATGTGTCCCTCTTCTTCATCGTCTGCTTCTACATCAAACATGTGTCCCCATCTTCTTCATGTCTCTTCTACATCAACATGTGTCCCCTCTCTTCTTCATGTCTCTTCTACATCAACATGTGTCCCCTCTTCTTCATGTCTCTTCTACATCAACATGTGTCCCTCTTCTTCATGTCTCTTCTACATCAACATGTGTCCCCTCTTCTTCATGTCTCTTTCTACATCAACATGTGTCCCCTCTTCTTCATGTCTCTTCTACATCAACATGTGTCCCCTCTTCTTCATGTCTCTTCTACATCCACATGTGTCCCCTCTTCTCCATGTCTCTTTTACATCAACATGTGTCCCCTCTTCTTCATGTCTGTTCTACATCAACATGTGTCCCCTCTTCTTCATGTCTGTTCTACATCAACATGTGTCCCCTCTTCTTCATGTCTCTTCTACGATCTTCGATGTTTTGTCTTGTGTAACCATTAGCCAATCACCAACCAAGGTAACCCCCCCCCCTTATCACCTGAATCTCCTAGAGCACCATTGAGTTCTTTGTAACCAAATCTATATATATAAAATCTGTATACACTTTGCTTTCTGCCCTCCGACTTCCACTCATTTGGTTTGTTTTTCCTGATGTAGAAACCGTCTAATTGTTGAAATAGTAGAATAAATAACAAAATAAAATGTATATGTATGATATAGATATATAAATATGACAGGTATGAATATTTATAGCTATTTATTCTATGAACCCGTTTTCTGGACCTGTTTCACGTCAATCTAAATAAGTATTTCAGCAAACTATTTGATACTCATTTCTTTTGTTGAACACATGGTCTTCTATTTCAATATTTCTATTTCAAGACTTCATGTACTTCGTAGTATTCCAAAAACGACATTTAGCCCACATGTTTGAGCCTCCAGCTGTTTCCTGATGTCCCTTTGAAGCAACGTGCTGACAACTAAAGGTTACACTATGTTCTGCTCCAACAGGGCTTCTATGGTCGCTTAGCAACAACCGAAGCATGGGTTACTCAGATCAGATATTTAGCCTTTTATAAAATATAAGATGATTTTAAAATAAACCAGCCTCTGATGACTTCCAATATCTCACATACAGTGCTGGAGGACATCTGACTAACTCCAGTGTTTCTGAATGCGAAGCCTCGAACTCAGACCGTTTCATAATTACAAAGCCATTAGAGATCATTTACATTTTAATCTCAAGTAAGTTGCAGGTTATATTTACAATTTTGCATATTTTTAGAACAATTAAAAATAAACTTTACACACTTGTCTATATAATGTTGCATGATTAGTATAATTGGTCTATTATAATGATTCATTCTGTATTTTTTATATTGTGTATTCTATTAATACACACACACATATTTTACTGGATGTTTTTTGTATGCCCTGCTTGTGTGTTTTTTTTATATACTTTCTTTTAAAAAGGTCCCATGGCCATTTCTACTGATCATGATTCCATCGTTGAGGTCGACTAGAATAGATTTACATTGTTCAATGTTCCAAACTCTCATTGGTTTCTCACAGCATCTCTGTATAGTATGTGTATTCACTCTCTGTCCTAAACGCCTTGTTGGAGCTCCTGACCCCCCCCCCCCTATGAGCCCACTCTGCTCTGATTGGTCAGCTCGCTCACTCTGTTCTGATGAGTCAACCACCGTTACAGCTGAACATCAGTGGTTATGTTTTAAAATGGTGTTTGTTAGCAACCAGGAAATGACACCAGTAATGACAAACAGATGAGAATGCTGCGTGGGGTCTGGGTGTCGTGTTGGCGGGACGTTGCGGGGCTCCCTGCTGTGAGGAGCGGACAGTGTGAGGATTACCGGTGTAGTTTCCTGGTTGCTGCGTGGGGTCTGCGAGACCTGTGAGTGTGTGTGTGTGTGTGTGTGTGTGCTCAGGCTGAGTTTTGCTGTCTCAGGCTGAGATATCCGCGGAGCTGCGGTTGAGAAAAGACAAGGCTGACTGAGTGTGTGTGAGTGAGGAGCCGTTACGTCACTATGCCCGTTTACGTAACTTTACTCGGGAAGAAAAAAAAAAGTCCAACGAGGCGTTCTGGGGCAGCACAGACAGGTCTTCTCTGTGTTAGAGTTCTACTCGCTACAGGGTGTACTTTGAGGGTTTGTGACTGCAGACCGTTTACATGCAGAAAAACCTTCATAACAACAAGGGGACGGGTGATAACCGGAAAAGCATGACATGGGACCTTTAACCTTTTAGACTATTTTATAATACAAATCAAATCAAATGTATTCGTATTAACTTATACTATTAATAATAAGATATATATATTTTTTTAAATTGTGTTTACTGTTTACCTTTTTAATTAATTAATTTTAAATCTATTGTATTTAATTGTAGTATATTCCTAACTCATGAGTAATGTCTGTTATTGTGCTATTATCTGTTATTATTTTTGTTATATTTATTTTATTATATTATTTTTGTTATATGTATTATCTGTTATTCTTTTTGTTGTCACAGGAGTGACAACAAAAAGAATCCCACACATGTTACACAAGTACATCTAATCTGATCTAAACTAATAACTAATTATAACATCTCACTAAAAAATAAAAACAATGCTTCACATAAAGCGACTTTAATTGAAATGTCAGGTTAAGAGAACATCAGTCCATAAGATGCCATCAGTTTTAAAACTAATGAAGCTCAGCGCGAGTTCAACCAGGAAGACCGTCTTTACTCATTCCTTTACTATTTCCATGTTACTCTCTCTCGCCTCTCAATAAGTGATCGGGGGCGTCACTCCCCAGCTTAGCCAATCACTTCGCTCTATTCTCACAAGCCTATCATAGCGCTCCCTCTTCTTCCTGCTCTCAGACGCAGCCAGCTCCACTCTGTACTTCCTGGTTCCTCCCCTTCAGATCCACACTGAGGAGGAGGGGAGGAACCAACATGTGGGCAAAGCACAAGAGCTGATAAGCCACATTCACCGCCCACACACATGCTGTTCAGATAACCAGTCACACTAGTTTCAGCTCTCAGGAAGTGAAACTCACACACTCGCTGCTACTGAGAGGTGAAATGGCGCAGAAAGGAGTTCAGCTGGACCGGGAAACCTTCTCTTGTTCCATCTGTCTGGATCTACTGAAGGATCCGGTCACTATCCCCTGTGGACACAGCTACTGCATGAAGTGTATTAAACAGCACTGGGATGGAGAGCTAATCCACAGCTGCCCTCAGTGCAGGCAGAGCTTCACACCGAGGCCTGTCCTGCTGAAGAACACCATGTTAGCAGCTTTAGTGGAGGAGCTGAAGAAGACTGGACCTCCAGCTGCTCCTGCTGATCTCTGCTATGCTGGAGCTGGAGATGTGGCCTGTGATGTCTGCACTGGGAGGAAGCTGAGAGCCTGTAAGTCCTGCCTCGTGTGTCTTATATCGTACTGCGAGAAGCACCTCCAGTCTCATTATAACGTAGCTCAATTAAAAAAGCACAAGCTGGTGGAGCCCTCCAAGAAGCTCCAGGAGAACATCTGCTCTCGTCACGACGAGGTGAAGAAGCTGTTCTGCCGCACTGATCAGCAGAGTATCTGTTCTCTCTGCTCTGTGGACGAACACAAAGGCCACGACACGGTGTCAGCTGCAGCAGAGAGGACTGAGAGGCAGAGAGAGCTGGAGGGGAGTCGACTAAACATCCAGCAGAGAATCCAGGACGGAGAGAAGGAGGTGAAGCTGCTTCAGCAGGAGGTGGAGGCCGTCAATGGCTCTGCTGATAAAGCAGTGGAGGACAGTGAGAAGACGTTCACTGAGCTGATCCGTCTCATGGAGAAGAGAAGCTCTGATGTGAAGCAGCAGCTCAGATCCCAGCAGAAGAGAGAAGTGAGTCGAGTCAGAGAGCTCCAGGAGAAGCTGGAGCAGGAGATGGCTGAGCTGAAGAGGAGAGACGCTGAGCTGAAGCTGCTGTCTCACACAGAGGATCACAACCACTTTCTGCTCAGCTACCCCTCACTGCCAGCCCTCAGTGAAGCTACACACTCCTCCAGCATCAACATCCGACCTCTGAGCTACTTTGAGGACGTGACGGCGGCCCTGTCAGCAGTCAGAGACAAACTACAGGACGTCCTGAGAGAGGAATGGACAAACGTCTCACCGACTGAAGTGGAGGTTTTACTGTCAGCAGCAGAGCCCACCTCCAGAGCTGGGTTCTTAACATATTCACAGGAGATCACTCTGGATCCAAACACAGCAGAAACACAGCTGTTATTATGTGAGGGGGGCAGAAAAGCAACATACATGAAACAAGAACAGCCTTATTCTCGTCACCCAGACAGATTCACTGATTATTCTCAGGTCCTGAGTAGAGAGAGTCTGACTGGACGTTGTTACTGGGAGGTGGAGTGGAGAGGGGGAGGAGTTGATGTAGCAGTTGCATACAAGAATATCAGCAGAGCAGGGGAGCTGGAAAGTGGATTTGGATTCAATGACAAATCTTGGTCCTTAGTTTGTGACCAAAACAGTTATTCATTTTATCACAACAGTATCCTCACTCCCGTCTCAGGTCCTCCGTCCTCCAGAGTAGGAGTGTACCTGGATCACAGAGCAGGTGTTCTGTCCTTCTACAGCGTCTCTGAAACCATGACTCTCCTCCACAGAGTCCAGACCACGTTCACTCAGCCGCTACATGCTGGAGTTTTTCTTTATGGAGACACTGCTGAGTTTTGTAAACTCAAATAGCCTGAAGTCCTTGGAGGAACTCTTCTACTTCTTAAACTCACCGTGTGTCCATCAGAGCTGATTGTCCATGTCTTCACTGCAGAGATCAGCTGTCAATCAAACATGATGGGCGGGGCTTCAACATCTTCTCACGAGTTGTTCTGTAGATGTTGGACTTTCTTCCGGCTCCTTCCTGTGTCTGTGTCGCCATGGAGGCTGTCACTGCTCAGGAGGATCCTTGTTCACCTGAACTGATGTGTAAACTTTGCTCTAAATATGTGTTGGATATTTCTTTTGATTCTTGTTGTTGTTTCTCTTGTAGTGCACGAGTCTTCAGAGAGAAAGCAGCACAGCTTCTTTTATTCTACACATTTTATTCTGGCTCTAAAACAACAGAGACATTTATAATCACATGTATTATTCTGACAGATTAAATGTTATTGTTGCCCAAATTAACAAACACATGAGTCCAGATGGTTATCACACTTATTTCATCATCACATGTTTATTTAAAATGATATTACTTGCTGTCATGATCATAATCAAAAAGTACATCATTTATTATTCTGCTGTAAATAGCTGAGAGTCTTTGCTCGGGAAATACATGGTCTAATATTACAGTTATTGTTTTACAGACTAGTTGTTGTTGTTGTTGTTGTTGTTGTCCAAATAGAAAGTGGGTACTCTGATGTTTTATAGAACATAACTCATGATAATAATCAATAAGTAAATCATGTCTGGTTCTGTTTGAAACAGCTGAGATGAAACACATCATGGTGGAGAAAGAGAAACTGATCATGAAATCATTGAACACACTTTACTGATGGGATGTGTGATCAAAGGAAATGTTTGGATCATTAATAAAGGTTTGTCTTTCAAAAACAAAAACAGGATGTTCTTCTTGTGTTATGTCCAAGGTGCTACGAAGCTGATGGAGAACATGTGGAAGTGATCTGAGACTAAATGAAGCTCAGCGCGAGTTCAACCAGGAAGGCCGTCTTTACTCTTCATTCACTATCTCCATGTCTCTCCTCTCTCTAGTCAGGGTTGGGAGGTTACTTTGTAAATGTAATCAGTTACTGAATACATGCTCTGAAAGTAGGGCTGGGCGATTTTTTCGGTTTTCACGATTAATTGCATTTTTACTTTCCTACGGTTTGTGAAATGGCTAAACCGAAAAACCGCGATTTTTTTTTTTTGGATCTGTAGTCAAAAAGCTCCTCAAAAACACTATCGAAGCAGTTCCTGCCGTTGCTACGTTAGTTCAAACAGTAACAACGCACTATTTTTCTTAGCGGATGCATGTCAATTTAAATCAATACAAAACTATTTTTTAAATCAATAAAATCATTTTCTAAATCCATAAAAGCATTTCAATTAATATTGGGAGTCATGTCGTTACTTTGCTGAGAATTTGGCCATGTAATAAGCGGGATAATGTGCACATTGCACATTGCATAATGTGCCTTCATGCCGATCCCTCCGCAAAAAAAACGGCTCGTTCGCGGGCGAGAGCCGGCTCCCGTCGTTCACTTAAATAGTTCGCGACCGACACATCACTACGACAGACGTAGCATAAAAATGTCCACGAACACAGATGAAGAAGAACTCATTCCTAAAAAAGGTACCACTTCAGTAAGTTCAGTTGTATGGAAGTGGTTCGGGTACAAGCAGTCAGACATAGAACAAACAACTGTTCTGTGTAAGGTCTGTAGAAAGACGATCGCTGCAAAACATGGGAACTCAACCAACTTATTCCAGCACCTGCGACAGAGACATGCAGTGGTGGAAGCTACATGAAGCTAACTTCCCAAGACTGAGTTATCTGGCCAAGAAATATCTCTCCATTCCTGCCACAAGTGCCCCTTCGGAGAGGGTTTTCAGTACGGGGGTAATATTGTAACATGCCAAAGAGCATGCCTCAAGCCAGAGGCAGTAGACAGGCTTGTCTTCCTCGTGAAAAACCTGTAGAAAACTTCCTAGAAAGTTAAAGGGATGTTATTTTGTTTGAGGGTATTTTTTTATTATTCATTTCATTATCATTATTTGTTGTATTTGTATCATTCAACATGATGATATTTTTAAATGATGAAACCAGTCTGAAGTGATTTTTTTGTTTGATGCCAACAGCAAGACTAACCTGGAATTCATGCATTGCAATTATTCTAATGGTTAACTTCCTGCAAGCTATAACAAACCCCAATATTACCTTTCCTGAAATCAACATCCTGTAACCTGATTTATTTTGGACATGTTTTTCTATTTCACTATTATATTAAAAACATATAACAATATATATTTTATTTTTTAAAATGTTTAACTGATGACCTATAGCCTTTATATTTTGTATTGGAACATAACAAAAACATATTTCATAAAACAGTTTTACATTTTCAAAGATATATGAGGCTTTATACTTTCTTTAATTTTCTTTGAGATATGATTTGTTGAAATGATTGACAAAAGTGTATAATGTATATTTTTCTCACATAACTAAATATGCAACCCAAATTATTCTGGACAGTGATATTTAATAGGTTTTCTTTCCATACAGGTGCATTTGGAAATAATAGAAATGTTGAAATTGAAATGAAACCAGATGCAGTCAACATTTCTAACATCAGATTCAGTATTGGCATTTTTTTCATCCGTGAACCTTTGTTGGAAATGTGGATGATCCCAAAATAAAATGTCAAGTCCTCGCATCTTCACTCCAACCATCTGTTTTCTTCTTCTTTTTACTCGCCATACTTAACTCACCACATCCAGGAGGATCCATATCATTTCAGAAAAAAATCGAGGTTTAAATAGAAAATCGTCCATTAGTTAGAAAAAATCGAGGTTTTATTTTTAGGCCAAATCGCCCAGCCCTATCTGAAAGTCATCAGAATACAGTTACGTGTCTTAAAAAAGTATCAGATTACTTTTGGAATACTTTCTTTTCCCATAACAGATGGGTATGTTTTGGTGAACAGGAGACACGTATGTTACTGTTTTAATGGCTTATCAAGAACTCAAACACGACATCTTGGTGTCATTCTGGACAGCTCCCTCTCATCTGCACCCCACATCAAACACATCACCCGGACTGCATTCTTTGTACTGTCTTAAAACCTTTCCTTAGAATATGTTATGAATTGTAAGGTGTCCTTGGTGCTTCTAAAGGCGCCCCTAAATAGAATGAATTATCATTATTATTTATTATCTGAAACGATGTTATAACTTTTAAAACTGTTTCCAGTCACTTGCCCCATGCATTCAGCAGCAGCAGGCCATTCACTTTGATTCCGTTATAAATGTCATCATTTCGACAATAAAGAAATGCTACATAAACGTTATCTTGCACATTTTATCTAACCATCTCCGTTTCTAACTTTCAATATATTTTAAAAGAGATCTCTCTCATCTGCGTGTGGGGGCGGGGCCTCACAGACACGCTGCATCTCTCTCTCGCTCACAGACATGCTGCAGCGCTGTGCAGTGTGCACACAGCTCTGCCGGTAATGAATATTACATTTTGTGAGGAAACTTTTCCACCAATAATTCCAATAAGTATTCCAAAATGTATTCACTTCAGGTTTAAGAAAGTAACTGTAATCAGATTACTCGTTTTTCAAATGTAACGCCAGCCACATGTATTCCGTTACAACCCAACCCTGTCAATAAGTGATCGGACGCGTCACTCCCCAGTTTAACCAATCACTTCGCTCTGTTCTCACAAGCCTATCATCTGTGGATTCTCAGCTTTAATCTGATACCTTGTTTGTGCAGCTACGATAAGTAATCAGGGTATTTTTTAGTGATGGGAATTCCGGCTCTTCTTGGTGAGCCGGATCATTTGGCTCGGCTCACCAAGAAGAGCCGGCTCTTTCGGCTCCCAAACGGCTCTTCAGTTTACCACTTATTATACCTTTTAATTAAATCAAATGTAGCCCTGTTTTGACTAATGATTTATATGTGTACATACACACATACATACATATATATCACTTAAATTATTCAATACATCCTTTGTACTGAGGTATTCAAAAGTGAAAATTACATGTTTAATATAAATGATTTGCTGTGGCCAAATGTTTTCATTGCATTTACAGACCCGTGTAACTCTCTGATACCACCCAATGAATGCACTGACTTGCTTGTCGAACCACGCTACACAAAACAGATAGCAACACCTATAAAAACTATTTAAAAAAAGGGGCTACTGTATCGACATTTTAAAATTATATTTAAAGAAAAGACCCTGACGAAACAGCAGGGCTATATTTCAGTAACTATTAACTATAGAAAAAAAGACAGCAACAGCTGACATCAAATCTTTGCTGAGCCTAAGGATAATCATAAATAAATAACATAGTGAAAATAAATATATTGCAATGCTCAAAACAGCAGAATCCAACCGTCTCTAATCCTTGGATATTACATGTCACCTGCATGCATGCACGGAGCAGCTGTAGCGCGGAGATCATCATCATCATTCTGTCTTGTATTACTTAAAGTGGACCTATCAGTTTGAACAATATATTGTAGGCCATATCTATATAAAGTATATATATGATTCTGTGAGCTGCAGCTGACCACGCCCCCCTGCAGGAGAGGGCAGCGTGCTCTGAGATCAGCTGCTGGGCTGTCAGAAGAGGGGGAGAATCTCCGTCCTCCGTGTTTTATTCTTATAGAAGTAAGAAGAGAAGTAATGGGGCAGAAACCCTCCTTTTTACGCAGCGGTCCAGACATAGACATCAAACGGCGACACATATTCAGTTGCCAGTTACTTTGGCATTAGGGCAGGGATATCTAGATACTTCCCAAGGTTTGACATAATGAATTGTGCTACTTTTAAAGCAAGCAATGATGTTTTCAAATCTGTAATCAAAAAGCTCCTCAAAAACACTCTCGAAGCAGTTCCTGCCGTTGCTACGTTAGTTCAAACAGTAACAACGGACTACTTTTCTTAGCGGATGCATGTCAATTTAAATACATACAACTCAATAAATCAATAAAATAATTTTCTAAATCCATAAAAGCATTTCAATTAATATTGGGAGTCATGTCGTTACTTTGTTGAGAATGTGGCCGTGTAATAAGCGGGATAATGTGCACATTGCATAATGTGCCTTCATGCCGATCTAGATCCCTCCGCAAAAAAAAAAAAATGGCTCGTTCGCAGGCGAGAGCCGGCTCCCGTCGTTCACTTAAAAGAGCCGGCTCGTTCGCGACCGACACATCACTAGTATTTTTACCTTGAGTTCTGTGCTAAGTGCGTTAGCATGTTTTCGCTCAGGGCCCATTTAGACGCTTCTTGTGAGACTTGTGTTTTGTTTCGGTAAACATGGTTCGTATCTTCAGTTAGCTGAGTTTCTAACCGTTTAAGTGAGTATGACACATTAATAGGTTTTTAAATATTAAGAAGCCCTGTGACACAGTTTCGTGAAAAAACACCCCGCAACTTCCTTACAATAAATGAGCACTGATTAGAGGGTTATTGAGGAAAAACTCTCAACTAACGGCCTAGTACTTGTAGAATATGGTCGTGTAGAATAAGGCATTAATAAGTGTTTAATACTGACTAATAACGAGCCAATATACTGCTAATATGCATGTTAATCAACAACTAGTTGATGGTGAATATGTGTACCTTGATATAAAGTGTTACCCAGTGTTTATATAGAGATGTGAGCATGAGTCGTACCTCTCCTCCTCCTCGCTGTCCTGCAGCTGCTGCGCGATCTGCCTCATCTGCTCCTTGCGGACGTAGTCTCTGACTCGGTACATGGCGGCGTCTCTGCAGAGCTCCCGCAGGTCGCTGCCCGAGTATCCCTCCGTCCGCTCTGCGATCTCCTTCAGATTGATGGCATTGCTCAGCTGCGGAGAAACAGAGTATTATAGATTAATTACAATCAGGTTTATATCAGCAGATGTGGGAAGTAGTGGAGTACAAATACTTTGTCACTGTACTTAAGTACATGTTTCTGGTATCAGTACGACTTTTTACTTTTACTTCTTACATGTTGAACCCAAATACCTGTACTTTCTACTTCTTACATGTTGAACCCAAATACCTGTACTTTCTACTTCTTACATGTTGAACTCAAATACCTGTACTTTCTACTTCTTACATGTTGAACTCAAATACCTGTACTTTCTACTTCTTACATGTTGAACTCAAATACCTGTACTTTCTACTTCTTACATGTTGAACTCAAATACCTGTACTTTCTACTTCTTACATGTTGAACACAAATACCTGTACTTTCTACTTCTCACATGTTGAACACAAATACCTGTACTTTCTACTTCTCACATGTTGAACTCAAATACCTGTACTTTCTACTTCTTACATGTTGAACACAAATACCTGTACTTTCTACTTCTCACATGTTGAACACAAATACCTGTACTTTCTACTTCTTACATGTTGAACATAAATACCTGTACTTTCTACTTCTTACATGTTGAACTCAAATACCTGTACTTTCTACTTCTTACATGTTGAACCCAAATACCTGTACTTTCTACTTCTTACATGTTGAACACAAATACCTGTACTTTCTACTTCTTACATGTTGAACACAAATACCTGTACTTTCTACTTCTTACATGTTGAACACAAATACCTGTACTTTCTACTTCTTACATGTTGAACACAAATACCTGTACTTTCTACTTCTTACATGTTGAACTCAAATACCTGTACTTTCTACTTCTTACATGTTGAACACAAATACCTGAACTTTCTACTTCTTACATGTTGAACTCAAATACCTGTACTTTCTACTTCTCACATGTTGAACTCAAATACCTGTACTTTCTACTTCTTACATGTTGAACACAAATACCTGAACTTTCTACTTCTTACATGTTGAACTCAAATACCTGTACTTTCTACTTCTCACATGTTGAACACAAATACCTGAACTTTCTACTTCTTACATGTTGAACTCAAATACCTGTACTTTCTACTTCTCACATGTTGAACACAAATACCTGAACTTTCTACTTCTTACATGTTGAACACAAATACCTGAACTTTCTACTTCTTACATGTTGAACTCAAATACCTGTACTTTCTACTTCTCACATGTTGAACTCAAATACCTGTACTTTCTACTTCTTACATGTTGAACACAAATACCTGTACTTTCTACTTCTTACATGTTGAACTCAAATACCTGTACTTTCTACTTCTTACATGTTGAACACAAATACCTGTACTTTCTACTTCTCACATGTTGAACACAAATACCTGTACTTTCTACTTCTTACATGTTGAACTCAAATACCTGTACTTTCTACTTCTTACATGTTGAACACAAATACCTGTACTTTCTACTTCTCACATGTTGAACTCAAATACCTGTACTTTCTACTTCTTACATGTTGAACACAAATACCTGAACTTTCTACTTCTCACATGTTGAACACAAATACCTGTACTTTCTACTTCTCACATGTTGAACTCAAATACCTGTACTTTCTACTTCTTACATGTAGAACCCAAATACCTGAACTTTCTACTTCTTACATGTTGAACCCAAATACCTGTACTTTCTACTTCTTACATGTTGAACACAAATACCTGTACTTTCTACTTCTCACATGTTGAACACAAATACCTGTACTTTCTACTTCTTACATGTTGAACTCAAATACCTGTACTTTCTACTTCTTACATGTTGAACACAAATACCTGTACTTTCTACTTCTTACATGTTGAACTCAAATACCTGTACTTTCTACTTCTCACATGTTGAACTCAAATACCTGTACTTTCTACTTCTCACATGTTGAACACAACCTGTACTTTCTACTTCTCACATGTTGAACTCAAATACCTGTACTTTCTACTTCTCACATGTTGAACACAACCTGTACTTTCTACTTCTTACATGTTGAACTCAAATACCTGTACTTTCTACTTCTCACATGTTGAACTCAAATACCTGTACTTTCTACTTCTTACATGTTGAACTCAAATACCTGTACTTTCTACTTCTTACATGTTGAACTCAAATACCTGTACTTTCTACTTCTTACATGTTGAACTCAAATACCTGTACTTTCTACTTCTTACATGTTGAACTCAAATACCTGTACTTTCTACTTCTCACATGTTGAACCCAAATACCTGTACTTTCTACTTCTTACATGTTGAACTCAAATACCTGTACTTTCTACTTCTTACATGTTGAACTCAAATACCTGTACTTTCTACTTCTTACATGTTGAACTCAAATACCTGTACTTTCTACTTCTTACATGTTGAACTCAAATACCTGTACTTTCTACTTCTTACATGTTGAACTCAAATACCTGTACTTTCTACTTCTCACATGTTGAACCCAAATACCTGTACTTTCTACTTCTCACATGTTGAACCCAAATACCTGTACTTTCTACTTCTTACATGTTGAACTCAAATACCTGTACTTTCTACTTCTCACATGTTGAACCCAATACCTGTACTTTCTACTTCTCACATGTTGAACCCAAATACCTGTACTTTCTACTTCTTACATGTTGAACTCAAATACCTGTACTTTCTACTTCTTACATGTTGAACTCAAATACCTGTACTTTCTACTTCTCACATGTTGAACCCAAATACCTGTACTTTCTACTTCTTACATGTTGAACTCAAATACCTGTACTTTCTACTTCTCACATGTTGAACCCAAATACCTGTACTTTCTACTTCTTACATGTTGAATTCAAATACCTGTACTTTCTACTTCTTACATGTTGAACACAAATACCTGTACTTTCTACTTCTTACATGTTGAACACAAATACCTGTACTTTCTACTTCTTACATGTTGAACCCAAATACCTGTACTTTCTACTTCTTACATGTTGAACTCAAATACCTGTACTTCTACTTCTTACATGTTGAACTCAAATACCTGTACTTTCTACTTCTTACATGTTGAACTCAAATACCTGTACTTTCTACTTCTTACATGTTGAACTCAATACCTGTACTTTCTACTTCTCTCATTTTCCAAACAGCTGGTTCCTTTAGTCTGAATGTGTGTTTGATGCGTGATCATTATTCTTTAGAGTCATTGCGTGCCTATTGATTTGAACACGATCCGTGTATCCATCATTTCCTGGTCTTCTCTAAAGAAGAGGGACCAATGGAAACGTTGTCATGTTGCCGTTGTTCAGCATGGAAACATTCATTAGCTAACAATGACATTATTGTTCTATTGATATAAAGGGAGGTCAGGTACTCTTTAAAACAGCTGCTAGTTATGGGTACTTTTTACTGAAGTACACTTCAAAGCCTCTTTACTTTGACTTGAGTAAAGAAGTTTAGTCAGTACTTCTACTTTCACCAGAGTATTTTTAAACACGAGTATCTGTACATCTACTTGAGTAAAGGACGTGTGTACTTTTGCCCTCTCTGATCACCAGGTAGGTTGACACGTACGAGGAATTTGACTTGGTGTCGTGGTGCATACATAAAAGTAAAACAAAAATTAAAAACACAGAGAACTATTTTAAGAAAACTATAATAACATTAAAAAATATAGTAAAATATAGCAGTCATCTCCTTCAGATGAATGCCATTGCTCAGCTGCATAGAACAGTGTGTGTGTGTGTGTGTGTATGTGTGTGTGTGTGTGTGTGTGTGTGTGTGTGTGTGTGTGTGTGTGTGTGAGAGAAACAGTGCATTATAGATTTAGCCTCTTAGAGGTCTTCTTTAATGTGATCCGACAGTGAAATATAATTTAGTTTATAGTGTCGTGGACAGTCCCCATTAATCAACTGTCACACAGAACAGTAAATGGACCCGGCCAGATGATAATGGACACCTTTTTAAAATCACAGCATCAACAGCATTAGTTATAAAGAAAGGACGAAAGAGAATAATACAATGCAAACAGCACACGTCACGTATAGCACCTCACAATAGAAACGAGGGGCAACATCCATGATCACAACATGTAACACACACACCATATCCAACACAGACGAGTGTGTGTAGTGTTTTGATGTATGCATGTCTTTGAGGTGTCGAGGATCAAAAGACATCTTACGTTTTCTCCCGCTAAAATCAGCCTCAGGATGTCTTGCCTTTGTCTCGTGCTCTGCAGAGACAGAAGGATAGCGGTTCTTTAAAGCATATTCATGTGGATGAGAAACAGAGAGTACCTAACAATCAGCGACTAATGACACGTTTATGGACTCTCTCTTCATCAGACACCGTCTAAGTGCCACTTTACCTGCCTAATGGCTGTAATGTTCTCATTTACTGTTTGCTCCTGCACCAGCAGCACATATGTATTTATATCTGACACTATAAAGGAGCTTTTTAATGTCCCGGATTAAAGATTTACTCTGTGCTTTTTGTAGTTTCACCAGCAGCCATAACACACACTTTACTGTGTGTGGATTAAAGCCCTCCTTTAAAACGCACCATCGCTCAATAGATTATAATGAGACAAGAAGTGGATTAAATTAAAGTTACATATCTCTCATTAGATTTCATTTAAGTATATCCCCCTCGCACTTGTATTGTCATTACACAGTATAGCTACTATGTAACTAAATGGTTTCTCTGCATTTGACCCATCCTAGTGTCAGGAGCAGTGGGCTAGGGAAGGGTGCCTTGCTCAGGGACACCTCGGTAGCACTTGGTCTTGCCGGGACTTGAACTGGTGACCTTCCAGTTGCCAAGTCCCTATGGACTTCACCACCACCGCCCACATACACACATTTGTAGAAGTACACACGTTAAGGATATAGAACAGGGGCAGTAAACATGAACATGTTACATACTGTATGAAGGAATGGGTTTAGATAACATATCATTTGGAGATTTGATTTGATAAGATTTAAAGAAACATTTGTATGATAACATTGTGTTGGCTTATACAGAGTCATTGTAATATGTGTGTTTATTATATGTTATCTATTTTAAACCAATGTTAGGACAGATGTAACGAGTGTTTTACGCGCATTAAGTCATTATATTAGACTAGTTTTAGGCTACTTGGTTAGGTGTTTTGAAGCTTGTAAAAGTCTCTGTATACAGAAACTCTCTAGTGTTGGTAAGATATATTTTAAATATTTCCTCTCTCAAGCTTCAGATAGTTTTTCCACTTGAGATATTTCACTTGTACTTGTAATTGAATTTACTTGAAGACACGGGTTATCGAATTACTAGAACGTTTAGGTGATTTTTTGGGGTGACAAGACGAGACCGTCTCAAAGAAAACTAAAGCGCCAGTAGCTGCTCTGTATGCTCCTTGGATCCTCACATCAAAACTATTAAAAAGGCACTCATGTCTAAACACTGCTGGAAACAAAGGGACAGGGCAGCTGCTGAGTCCCGTGCATTACCCAGTGGAGGAGTTCTGTATACCGGTCAATGATTGGCTTAATCCACTACAAAAACTTAAAATCTTGCCCAGTATATGTGTTTAATATCTAGTCATATATGTCTCTACACTTGATATAAGACACAATAACTTCAGAAGTAACACTGCAGTGAGATATCGGGTCTTGTTTTTAGACAATTCATCATCTTGTTGAGTCAAAACCTCTTATTTTGAGTCGTATCTCAGATGAAACACATATTTTTTAACTAACATCAGAAAACAGAACACTTTGGAGCATTTGCGGCTTATAACACAACATTTCCTGATTCTGGTCAAATATAGTTCAAAATGAGTTCTCCAGCTAATTACAAGATGTGATTTATCTAAATATCCCTTCTTATTTCAAGACATCTAACCAAGCTAATGTTCACTTGTTCTATTGGCAGATTTTTCTACTTATTTCAAGTGAAAACACAAAGTTTTCCTTATTGTTTCACTTGTTTTTGGAGCAGCCTTTTCTCCAGTGTCTCTTACTGGTTTAAACCCTGTATTACTTAAATTAGATGTCAATGGTTTGTGCTGGTGAAAGTGTTTTGTGTCTTACTGGCAGGCCAACATAAAACGTGGCGGGCATCCTGCGCAGAATGGCTGGATCTACATCCTGCGGTCTGTTAGAGGCTCCCATCACCATCACCTACAATCAGAAGAATCAACAGGCAAGATTATTTAAAAAGGACAATTTAACAACAAGGCAACTCAAAGTGCTTTACAAGAAACATTAGACGATTGCATTTCAAAACGGTCACTAAAAGCCAAGATAATACTTTAAAAAACAAGTGGAAATTGGGTAACACAGGTACAGAAATATAATAATAGGTAGAGTGCAGTGAAAGATATGACAAGTTTTTAGATTTGATAACAGGCAGAGGCAAAAAGAAAAGTCTTAAGCCTGGATTTTAATGTATTAAAGGGGACCTATCATGCAAAATGCACTTTTTGATGTCTTTTATTCATAAAGATGTGTCCCCGGTGCGTCAGGGAACTCACGCAGCGTCAGAAAATAAAACCCTCTCTCTTTTCCTCCGTACCCAAATCTCTAAAAATGAGGGAACAACGGAGCTGATCCAGATTTGCGTCCGATATGACGTAATATCTGAAATGTGGACCCACGGGCCAATCAGAAAGTTGCTATCAGAAACAATGCCCGACTGTTTTGGACGTAATATGGTCGATGTTTACATTAGCATCGCTAACACTCAGAGCTAACCTGTACTGGAGAGCATGTGTGTGAAGAAGCAGGAAGTAAAAAGGAACTCAACTTGTGGTATAACCGGCAAGAGAGAAAGCCTTTGAGCTCCAAACTGTTTCAGAGAGAATCCTTGATAATCCATGATACTACCAGCTGCTACTGGTAGTGCCTAAAACCAGGCTAAAAACCAGAGGGCACCGAGCCTTCGCGGCGGCTGGCCCTAGGCTCTGGAACACTCTGCCCCTCCATGTGAGGTCGGGCCCAGACCCTAGGGGTTTTTTAAATCTAAACTAAAAACTCACTTCTTCACCCTGGCCTTCTAATCAGAGCAGAGCACGACTCATGACACTTCCCTGTGTTTTGATTTTTATATTTGATGTTGTAATTTATTGTCTTCTGTTTACATCGGTAGGAATGTGTTATTTATTATCTGCATGTGCAGCACTTTGGCTCGACCGAAAATCGTTTTTAAATGTGCTATAGAAATAAAATTTGATTTGATGATATGGCGTTTCATCACGGCAGCATTTAGTTTAGACAGTAGCTGCCGGGTCCCGCATGAGCTCAGACCCCTCCTTCTTTATTTTAAAGCTTTATACTCAAGTCAGCCCTTTTGAAACAGGAAGTGGAATAGAGGGATATGAGGCGTGGCTAGAATGGGTGATCTGTTTGGTATTTTGAGCAAAACACTTCATAGACGTGTTTTTCATATATTTTTATATATCTGAGACCTATGCTATTGTCTAAAAATAGCATGATAGGTGACCGTATGAGTTTTAGCAGACCTGCAGTTTTCTGGTAGTTTATTCCACATATATGAAGCCTAACAACTGAACGATGCTTCTGTGATTAAAACCAAACCTAGTATTGTCTTCAAACATAAAGACCTGCATACATGTTTATGTAAAAGAGACATGAAGAAGAGGGGACACATGTTGATGTAGAAGAGACATGAAGAAGAGGGGACACATGTTGATGGTAAGCAGAACATGAAGAAGCGGGGGCACAATGTTGCTGTCGGAGAGACCTGAGAAGAGGGGACATGATGGAGAGAGGACATGATGAAGAGGGGACACATGTTGATGAAGAGGGGACATGATGAAGAGGGGACACCATGTTGATGTAGAAGAGACATGAGAAGAGGGGACACATGTTGATGTAGAAGAGACCTGAAGAAGAGGGGACACATGTTGATGTAGAAGAGACATGAAGAAGAGGGGACACATGTTGATGTAGAAGAGACATGAAGAAGAGGGGACACATGTTGATGTAGAAGAGACATGAAGAAGAGGGGACACATGTTGATGCAGAAGAGACATGAAGAAGAGGGGACACATGTTGATGTAGAAGAGACATGAAGAAGAGGGGACACATGTTGATGTAGAAGAGACATATGTTGATGTAGAAGAGACATGAAGAAGAGGGGACACATGTTGATGTAGAAGAGACATGAAGAAGAGGGGACACATGTTGATGTAGAAGAGACATGAAGAAGAGGGGACACATGTTGATGTAGAAGAGACATGAAGAAGAGGGACACATGTTGATGTAGAAGAACATGAAGAAGAGGGGACACATGTTGATGTAGAAGAGACATGGAGAAGAGGGACACATGTTGATGTAGAAGAGACATGAAGAAGAGGGGACACATGTTGATGTAGAAGAGACATGAAGAAGAGGGGACACATGTTGATGTAGAAGAGACATGAAGAAGAGGGGACACATGTTGATGTAGAAGAGACATGAAGAAGAGGGGACACATGTTGATGTAGAAGAGACATGAAGAAGAGGGGACACACGTTGATGTAGAAGAGACATGAAGAAGAGGGACACACGTTGATGTAGAAGAGACATGAAGAAGAGGGACACATGTTGATGTAGAAGAGACATGAAGAAGAGGGGACACATGTTGATGTAGAAGAGATATGAAGAAGAGGGACACATGTGATGTAGAAGAGACATGAAGAAGAGGGGACACATGTTGTGTAGAAGAGACATGAAGAAGAGGGGACACATGTTGATGAAGAAGAGACATGAAGAAGAGGGACACATGTTGATGTAGAAGAGACATGAAGAAGAGGGGACACATGTTGATGTAGAAGAGACATGAAGAAGAGGGGACACATGTTGATGAAGAAGAGACATGAAGAAGAGGGGACACATGTTGATGTAGAAGAGACATGAAGAAGAGGGGACACATGTTGATGTAGAAGAGACATGAAGAAGAGGGGACACACGTTGATGTAGAAGAGACATGAAGAAGAGGGGCACATGTTGATGTAGAAGAGACATGAAGAAGAGGGGACACAGTTGATGTAGAAGAGACATGAAGAAGAGGGGACACATTTGATGTAGAAGAGACATGAAGAAGAGGGGACACATGTTGATGTAGAAGAGACATGAAGAAGAGGGGACACATGTTTATGTAGAAGAGACATGAAGAAGAGGGGACACATGTTGAGTAGAAGAGACATGAAGAAGAGGGGACACATGTTGATGTAGAAGAGACATGAAGAAGAGGGGACACTGTTGATGTAGAGAGACATGAAGAAGAGGGGACACATGTTGATGTAGAAAGACATGAAGAAGAGGGGACACATGTTGATGTAGAAGAGACATGAAGAAGAGGGGACACATGTTGATGTAGAAGAGACATGAAGAAGAGGGACACATGTTGATGTAGAAGAGACATGAAGAAGAGGGGACACATGTTGATGTAGAGAGACATGAAGAAGAGGGGACACATGTTGAAGAGAGAATGAAGAAGAGGGGACACATGTTGATGTAGAAGAGACATGAAACAGAGGGGACACATGTTGATGTAGAAGAGACATGAAGAAGAGGGGACACATGTTGATGTAGAAGAGACATGAAAGAGGGGACACATGTTGATGTAGAAGAGACATGAAGAAGAGGGGACACATGTTGATGTAGAAGAGACATGAAGAAGAGGGGACACATGTTGATGTAGAAGAGACATGAAGAAGAGGGGACACATGTTGATGAAGAAGAGACATGAAGAAGAGGGGACACATGTTGATGTAGAAGAGACATGAAGAAGAGGGGACACATGTTGATGTAGAAGAGACATGAGAAGAGGGGACACATGTTGATGTAGAGAGACATGAAGAAGAGGGGACACATGTTGATGTAGAAGAGACATGAAGAAGAGGGGCACATGTTGATGTAGAAGAGACATGAAGAAGAGGGGACACATGTTGATGTAGAAGAGACATGAAGAAGAGGGGACACATGTTGATGTAGAAGAGACATGAAGAAGAGGGGACACATGTTGATGTAGAAGAGACATGAAGAAGAGGGGACACATGTTTGATGTAGAAGAGACATGAAGAGAGGGGACACATGTTGATGTAGAAGAGACATGAAGAAGCGGGGACACATGTTGATCGTAGAAGAGACATGAAGAAGAGGGGACACATGTTGATGTAGAAGAGACATGAAGAAGAGGGGACACATGTTGATGTAGAAGAGACATGGAAGAAGAGGGGGACCAATGTTGATGTAGAAGAGACATGAAGGAAGAGGGGACACATGTTGATGTAGAAGAGACATGAAGAAGAGGGGACACATGTTGATGTAGAATAGACATGAAGAAGAGGGACACATGTTGATGTAGAGAGACATGAAGAGGGGGACACATGTTGATGTAGAAGAGACATGAAGAAGAGGGGACACATGTTGATGTAGAAGAGACATGAAGAAGTAGGGGACACATGTTGATGTAGAAGAGACATGAAGAAGAGGGGACACATGTATGCGTAGAAGAGACATGAGAAGAGGGGACACATGTTGATGTAGAAGAGACATGAAGAAGAGGGGACACATGTTTGATGGAGAAGAGACATGAAGAAGAGGGGACACATGTTGATGGAGAAGAGACATGAAGAAGAGGGGACACATGTTGATGGAGAAAGAGACATGAAGAAGAGGGGACACATGTTGATGTAGAAGAGACATGAAGAAGAGGGACAATGTTGATGTAGAAGAGACATGAAGAAGAGGGGACAACATGTTGATGTAGAAGAGACATGAACGAAGAGGGGACACATGTTGATGTAGAAGAGACATGAAGAAGAGGGGACACATGTTGATGTAGAAGAGACATGAAGAAGAGGGGACACATGTTGATGTAGAAGAGAATGAAGAAGAGGGGACACATGTGATGTAAGAAGAGACATGAGAAGAGGGGACACATGTTGAGTAGAAGAGACATGAAGAAGAGGGGACACATGTTGATGAAGAAGAGACATGAAGAAGAGGGGACACATGCTTGATGTATAGAAGAGACATGAAGAAGAGGGGACACATGTTGATGTAGAAGGACTATGAGAAGAGGGACACTGTTTGAAGAAGCGGGGACACATGTTGATGTAGGAGAGACATGAAGAAGAGGATGGACACATGTTGATGTAGAAGAGACATGAAGAAGATGGGGGACACATGTTGATGTAGAAGAGAACATGAAGAAGAGGGGACACATGTTGATGTAGAAGAGACATGAAGAAGAGGGGACACATGTTGATGAGAGAGACATGAAGAAGAGGGGACACATGTTGATGTAGAAGAGAGACATGAAGAAGAGGGGACACATGTTGATGTAGGAGAGACATGAAGAAGAGGGGACACATGTTGATGTAGAAGAGACATGAAGAAGAGGGGACACATGTTGATGTAGAAGAGACATGAAGAAGGGGAATTTGCATGATAGGTGACCTTTAAGAGATGACAGAAATCCTACCCATTCAGTGCCAGTGTGACTACATCTGGTAGATACATTATAATAAAGACTCCTGGTGGTGCTACCTGCGTGGTGGAGGAAGTGTCCAGGCCGTCCCACAGGCTCATGAACTGGGCCTTCATCATGGCCGTGGCCTCATGGTCCAGGCTGGAGCGGTTCCTCAGAAACGAATCTGACACACAGGAGACGAGGAGGACATTCTTATTGTAAGGGAAACTTCTGTGTAGCAATGCAGTGGGAGTCACCGACTCAGGAAGGAGACACGGTAGGAGCAGGAGCTTTGATGTCAAAACACTGGAGGTTTATTTGGAGTTACGGCCGGAGGATTCACTTCACAAGTCACAGCAGTCACGGTGAGACTGCACGGGAGAGTTGCCACGTCAATTCTGGAGCGCCTCTCTCTTGTTAGCCCATTTACCTGGTTTCACAGAGTAATCAACATATTTTGATAAGATAGCTTTAGACAGTTGGGCACACTGAGTCACCTGCATCCGTCACCCGTGGCCTCGAAGATGTCATACCTTGGAGTCCATAAGCAATAAAGAAGGAAGTGTCCCAGTGCACCCACAACAACAGACCATGACCTAGTGTTGACCGGTCACAGAATGGGAACAATAACATTATGGCTCAAGCAGCCTATGTCCTTAAAGGAGATAAACAGACGTCATATCTAGGAGTCTAGGACAATTATTTCCCTAACACTTATTTTATTCTTATTCTTTCTTAGGATCCTCATTAGCACTAGCTATTCTTCCTGGGGTCCTCACACACACAAAACATACATCAAACTAAACAGCTCATAATTTCATGCAATTTACAGTGCTATATGAAGTGAGAACTAAAATGGTCATCCACAGTTCAATTTTACTTTATAATACTGAGATAATGTTTTAGCAACCTTTTGAAATGTATTTGAAAAATAAAGATGAGACAGCATTTACACATCACAGACTAAGATCAGTAACATCAGGGACATTTCGTGGGGGAACATGAACGAAAGTGTGAAATCCTGCCAAGTATATCCGTCTGATTTCTGGTCAGAATACGTCTTTACACTTGATAATGAATATTGAAGAAGTAACAATGCAGTGAGATGCAGGGTCTTGTTTTTAGACAATGAGTACAATGTAAGTATCTTGTTAACTCTTATTTTGAGTTGGATCTCGGATGAAACAAGTATTTTTTTACATGTCACAACGTTTTCAAGCTGCTGTGTTATTTGTAAAAGATGGATCATCTTGTATCAAGAAATATATTTGTATTAGAAAATCACCAACGAACATCAAACGACGGAAGACTTTTGAGCATTTTCTGGCTTATTTTGTATCATAACATTTCCTGATTAAGTATAGTTCAAAATGAGTTCTCCAAGTTTATTACAAGATCTAATTTATAGAAATATCCCATCTTATTTCAAGAAATCCTACCAAGCTAATTTTCACTAGTTCCGTGTTTTCATTCTGTTTTTGGAGCAGCATTTTTGTCAGTCAGCATTCTGAAAGCATTTATTTTTGAAAAGGAAAAGATAAATCACATCTGACAGTGTGATAAACTAACACCACACGGTCATCAGACTCACCAATCTCATCGATGAAGATGATGCAGGGCTGGATCTTGACAGCCAATGAGAAGACGGCAGCCGTGAGCTTCTGTGATTCGCCGTACCACATGTCCGTCAGCGTGGACGCCTGCAGGTTGATGAACTTACAGCCCGACGCTTTGGCTGTTGCCTTGGCGATCATCGTCTTCCCACATCCTGGAGGACCAAACAATAAAACACCTGCGAGGACAAAAATACAAAATGTATTAGGAAGAGACGGTACATTTGAACCTTGGAGAGATTTAAGAAGTGGTGATATTCCTGCAGACATTACGTCTAAATATTACATCCTGTTTGAGCAAAACGACAGAATGTACATTTTTACACATGATTTAACAGTTTATAGACCTTTTATCTTAAGTGTTTGAATGCACCTAAACTCCTCAAGAATTCAGACGTATTGATTGCAAGGCATTCGCTGATCCATTTCTATAGAGAGCTGTCTGAAAATGAGCTGATCAGATTTTGGCTGCTTTATGATGTCATAACGATGTTTTGGCTTGGTAACCCATTAGCCAATCAGCAACCAAGGTAACCCCCCCCCCCCCCCCCTTATCACCTGAATCTCCTCCTAGAGCACCTTTGAGTTCTTTGTAACCAAATGTCTCTCAGAGGGGCGTGGGGAGGGGCTCCTTGTTTTCATCTAAAGTAACAGACAGAGAATCAGCACTTTGGAAACAGAGGGGATTATGGGTAATGCTGCAATGATCTGTTTGGTGTTTCAGCCAATCAGAGACGGGCTCTGTATATATCTGAGACCTGTGATATATTGATGAAAACCAGTATAATAGGGGACCTTTAAAGTGCGTGATACAGATGGAACTTTTGGCCCTGCTTGCTGCATACTTTATAGAAGTTGCATGATGTAAACAAAGGCTGGAGAATAGTAATAGCACTAGATTCCCATAACAGCTCATTTTGGAAGCCGTTTCATCCTCAACTCTGTTTAAAGCTTTCTGTCAAACAGTAAAAAAGTGTTCGTCTGCTGTCAGGCGGCCAAGAGGATAAATACTGTCGGCTCTTTCTGTGACACATAGCTCAGAGGGTCCCGGCCTTTTTCATGTCAACTATTGAACCCTGACTAAGTGAGATGTGTTATGGATACTTCACGTTATAATCATTGATTTGTTAAACTTGACAAATAACCTAAATAATGAACATAATGAATAATGAACATACTAGCTGCAGGATAAATGTAGAAAATCTGGTATTTTAGAAATACAGTTTTTTTGCACGCATTATGTCGTCTTGCTTATTTTACCTTGAAAATCCTCATGCACGCTTATAAGGCTATTTTTAAAATTCTGTGTTTTCTTCACCTAACCCTCGACCATTGTTCTATTAGCTCTTAGGCTGTTTTAACTGCATACTTTTCTAAATCAGGGCGAGGCGGTTTGGCAGAGTGTCAAATACACATTACAGTTAAAGGTGGGGTAAGTTTGAGGAACCGGCTCGAGATGAACTTGTTGTTATATTCCATGGAATGCTCTTAACATCCCGATAGCAATGAATATCTGAAGTGCTTTGACAACAAATCATCTGTGGAAGCCGTGGCGCTGTAAAAAGCACGACCAATCATCTGAGCCGGTTAAAGTAACTGGATGGCCTACCTGCCTGTCAGCCTTCCATCTGGGCACAAACTTATCTCGTGCCCTCATTGGTCATGTGCGCGTTCGTGTGTGTTGGAGGAGGGGCTCTGTGAGGAAGTGGCAGATTTTTGCCGGCTGTGTATTTTCAAATTCTAGTGATCTCGAGCTGGTTTCTCCAAAATGACCTTACCCCACCTTTAAAATAAATACAATTAAAAATACATGGAAAAGGAGCTGTAATTCCTACACAGTTGACCTAATTGTCCAAATACTTTCTAAGAAGCACTGAGGATTCAATAATGTCATATCAGTGTTTGGTTTCCAATCCATTAGAATATCACTCAAATGTTACGACAAGAAGATTTTCCTATTTTGTCCTTTACTGCAATGTTAAGATAATGGTTAACTTTCTGATTAGACAACATGTGTGTTACCTTTTGGCGGCTGAAAGAGTTTGGATCCCGTTAAAAGGTGTCTCTTCTGGAAGGGCAGGATGACGGTGTCCTGCAGCTCGTTGATCGTCTCGTCCAGACCGGCGATATCCCTCCAGGTCACCTGCAGGGCGGTTCATATGGAGAGAGAGGTCAGATATCATGGCGCTTTAAAGGTCCCCTATTATACTGGTTTTCATCAATATATCACAGGTCTCAGATATATACAGAGCCTGTCTCTGATTGGCTGAAACACCAAACAGGTCATTGCAGCATTACCCATAATCCCCTCTGTTTCAGCCCTGTTTCCAAAGTGCTGATTCTCTGTCTGTTACTTTAGATGAAAATAAGGAGCCCCTCCCCACGCCCCTCTGAGAGACATTTGGTTACAAAGAACTCAATGGTGCTCTAGGAGGAGATTCAGGTGATAAGGGGGGGGGGGGGGGTACCATGGTTGCTGATTGGCTAATGGTTACACAAGACAAAACAACGTTATGACATCATAAAGTGACTAAAATCTGATCAGCTCATTTTCAGACAGGTTTTTAAAGAAATGGATCAAAAAGAGAGAGAATCTTTGTTCCTGAAACTTTCAGAGTCTCTTTCCACAGAGGGGACACATGTTGATGAAGAAGAGACATGAAGAAGAGGGGACACATGGTGATGTAGAAGAGACATGAAGAAGAGGGGACACATGGTGATGTAGAAGAGACATGAAGAAGAGGGGACACATGGTGATGTAAAGAGACATGAAGAAGAGGGGACACATGTTGATGTAGAAGAGACATGAAGAAGAGGGGACACATGTTGATGTAGAAGAGACATGAAGAAGAGGGGGACACATGTTGATGTAGAAGAGACATGAAGAAGAGGGGACACATGGTGATGTAGAAGAGACATGAAGAAGAGGGGACCCATGTTGATGTAGAAGAGACATGAGAAGAGGGGACACATGTTGATGTAGAAGAGACATGAAGAAGAGGGGACACATGTTGATGTAGAAGGACATGAAGAAGAGGGGACACATGTTGATGTAGAAGAGACATGAAGAAGAGGGGACACATGTTGATGTAGAAGAGACATGAAGAAGAGGGGACATGTGATGTAGAAGAGACATGAAGAAGAGGGGACACATGGTTATGAAGAGAGACATGAAGAAGAGGGGACACATGTTGATGTAGAAGAGACATGAAGAAGAGGGGACACATGTTGATGTAGAGAGAACATGAAAGAGGGGACACATGTTGATGTAGAAGAGACATGAAGAAAGGGGGACACATGTTGATGTAGAAGAGACATGAAGAAGAGGGGACACATGTTGATGTAGAAGAGACATGAAGAAGAGGGGACACATGTTGATGTAGAAGAGACAAGAAGAGGGGACACATGTTGATGTAGAAGAGACATGAAGAAGAGGGGACACATGTTGATGTAGAAGAGACATGAAGAAGAGGGGACACATGTTGATGTAGAAGAGACACGAAGAAGAGGGGACACATGTGATGTAGAAGAGACGAAGAAGAGGGGACACATGTTGATGTAAGAGACATGAAGAAGAGGGGACACATGTTGATGTAGAAGAGACATGAGAAGAGGGGACACATGGATTAGAAGAGACATGAGAAGAGGGGACACATGTGATGTAGAAGAGACATGAAGAAGAGGGGACACATGTTGATGTAGAAGACATGAAGAAGAGGGGACACATGGTGATGTAGAAGAGACATGAAGAAGAGGGGACACATGTTGATGTAGAAGAGACATGAAGAAGAGGGGACACATGTTGATGTAGAGAGACATGAAGAAGAGGGGACACATGTTGATGTAGAAGAGACATGAAGAAGAGGGGACACATGTTGATGTAGAAGAGACATGAAGAAGAGGGGACACATGTTGATGTAGAAGAGACACGAAGAAGAGGGGACACATGTTGATGTAGAAGAGACACGAAGAAGAGGGGACACATGTTGATGTAGAAGAGACGAAAAGAGGGGACACATGTTGATGTAGAAGAGACATGAAGAAGAGGGGACACATGTTGATGTAGAAGAGACATGAAGAAGAGGGGACACATGTTGATGTAGAAGAGACATGAAGAAGAGGGGACACATGTTGATGTAGAAGAGACATGAAAGAAGAGGGGACACATGTTGATGTAGAAGAGACATGAAGAAGAGGGGACACATGTTGATGTAGAAGAGACATGAAGAAGAGGGGACACATGTTGATGTAGAAGAGACATGAAGAAGAGGGACACATGTTGATGTAGAAGAGACATGAGAAGAGGGACACATGTTGATGTAGAAGAGAGACATGAAGAAGAGGGGACACATGTTGATGTAGAAGAGACATGGAAGAGGGGGACACATGTTGATGTAGAAGAGACATGAAGAAGAGGGGACACATGTTGATGTAGAAGAGACATGAGAAGAGGGGACACATGTTGGATGTAGAGAGGACATGAAGAAGAGGGGACACATGTTGATGTAAGAGAGACATGAAGAAGAGGGGAACACATGTTGATGTAGAAGAGACATGAAGAAGAGGGGACACATGGTTGATGTAGAAAGAGACATGAAGAAGAGGGGACACATGTTGATGTAGAAGAGACATGAAAGAAGAGGGGACACATGTTGATGTAGAAGAGACATGAAGAAGAGGGGACACATGTTGATGTAGAAGAGACCAGTGAAGAAGAGGGGACACATGTTGATGTAGAAGAGACATGAAGAAGAGGGGACACATGTTGATGTAGAAGAGACATGGAAGAAGAGGGGACACATGTTGATGTAGAAGAGACATGAAGAAGAGGGGACACATGCTTGATGTAGAAGAGACATGAGAAGAGGGGACACATGTTGATGTAGAAGAGACATGAAGAAGAGGGGACACATGTTGATGTAGAAGAGACATGAAGAAGAGGGGACACATGTTGATGTAGAAGAGACATGAAGAAGAGGGGACACATGTGATGTAGAAGAGACATGAAGAAGAGGGACACATGTTGATGTAGAAGAGACATGAAGAAGAGGGGACACATGTTGATGTAGAAGAGACATGAAGAAGAGGGGACACATGTTGATGTAGAAGAGACATGAAGAAGAGGGGACACATGTTGATTGTAGAAGAGACATGAAGAAGAGGGGGACACATGTTGATGTAGAAGAGACATGAAGAAGAGGGGACACATGTTGATGTAGAAGAGACATGAAGAAGAGGGGACACATGTTGATGTAGAAGAGACATGAAGAAGAGGGGGACACATGTTGATGTAGAAGAGACAAGAAGAAGAGGGGACACATGTTGATGTAGAAGAGACATGAAGAAGAGGGACACATGTTGATGTAGAAGAGACATGAAGAAGAGGGGGACACATGTTGATGTAGAAGAGACATGAAGAAGAGGGG
>NW_022990584.1:382955-429979 GCF_902827175.1 Gymnodraco acuticeps
AAACACAGACGCGTGTTTTTTGCATGTGGCCTTCCACTTTGTGGCATGATGGGGGGAAACATTACGTTATCACATTTTTGGTAGATACTAAAATGCTTTAAAAAGCTTTGTATATGTAGTCTTCCAACATGTCACCTATTCTCCCAAAGAAGCCATATGCATCCTGTCTGTGAGTGTTAGTCTGTTTTTAGAAGCTCTCCTTTGTTTCTACTTTTCTCACAACTCCTTTTATTGTGCAATACTTTAACCTGCACTCACATCTGCACACGTATGTAATATATTTAACAATCCAAATATGTATATATGTCCATTCAAATGGTCCATGTTTACTGTGATATCTTGTTTCAACAGTTACTCTATCACTTTATTTTAAATGTTTGTATTATTTTTACACGTCTGAATTTCCCCACAGGGATAAATAATCTAATCTTATCTTATATGAAACAAGGCCTGTTGTTAGACTTAGGATGATGGGCAACAAATGACATTTCATATAACTTTATCACATTATTGGTAGATACTAAAACGCTTTAAAATAAAGCTTTTTATAAACAATATTAAAGATTACATAAACAGATATATCAGTCCCAAAATTGTCACACCAGTTCTCCTTAAGTTTTGCCATGTTAAAAACAGTATGCAAATGTGGCCGGTTAGCTCAGTTGGTTAGAGCGTGGTGCTAATAAAGCCAAAGTCGCGAGTTCGATACCCGTACTGGCCAAGCATTGATTTTGAAGCGGTGGTTTGAGGAGACTTGCACTGGAAACTGGAGGGTTGCTGGGTCGAGTCCCGATGCGAACAACACTGCCGAATTGCTCAATTTAACACATGACATAGCGCTTGCCGAATTAAAGAGTAATATGGGATGATAAAATAAGATGTACTTTATTAATCCCAATTCGGGGGAAACATTTTTTGCAGCAGCATAACACAAAGCAAGGCGTTGCAAATAATAACAAATTAAAAGAGTAGAAATAAACAATTCTAAAATAGAAACATCTCAAAATAGAAATAGAAACAAACCAGCATTAGAGAGTAAGAAAGATATACTGATGACCGTTCAGATAACACATCTATAAACTGACTGACAAATAAAAACACTATTGGAGGGCCATTATATGGTTGAAACAAGTATTTTGAGGTATGGACTTTAATATATTTAAAGAAAAGTATTAAATGTTCACTTTTCTGAATGGAGGTTAGTCGCTGGTCTCCATGGTAATAAACCAGACCTTTAGTCAGAATCAGAAATAGGTTTATTGCGGAGTAGGTTTACATATAAGAGCCTTGGTGTATACAGTCAAAGCCATAACATAACAATGCTAAAAAACTATTTTACTATAAACTATAATAACTTTAAAATATAGCAATATTTACATGGATTACCAGAACAATAACATTAGAGTAAATCGAATAAAAATATGTGCAGTATTGTATGACAGGGGGAAAGACGTGCGGGTATAAGAGGTAGCTTTGCAGCAGTTTGCAGTTACTGTCAGAATCCACTCATAAAGCTACATTACAGGTCATTTACAAACCAAAACAAGCCAGTAGTTTACGATTAAGTAGAGATAGAGTTAGTGTTTATCCATGATTTACTACCAAGAAAAACATCCTTTTGATTCACCAGTTAGCATCTCTGAAGCTAACACAGCTGCACCTAGCAACGGCCAAACGGTCACTTTAGCCGTTTGGCATTTTGATTAAAACCCCAGGCTGAATAAAACACTTTACACACACTCCGTATGCTGTCTCACACACATTAACACTTAACTCGTAAGGAAAAAAAGACATTAATTATACTCACTGAAGACGGGAATCAAATACCAAAACACTGGCATTAACGGTGCATCATGTTTAGTAACTCGGGTAGGAACAAACACTTTAGTTCCGGGATTTGTTCGTTCCACCTTTTCTTCCTCTCCGCCACAATTCAACAGCTTTAACATCTGATATAATAAAATACTGATCCCTGGTGTTCATAGCAAAGAATGAAAGGTACAAAATGGTGTTATGCAAACATTTGATTTAAAAATATTTAGGAGGTTTAAAACTGGTATTATTTCAACATATGAAAAGGTGTGCAATGTGATGCTTAGCAAACTCAAAAAAAAATCAGGTCCAGACTTATGATACAGTTGTTTTCGGTAGTATTGGTTAAATATATTAGTTTAACCTTAACCAATGCTGATTTAATTCTTTAAATCAGCAAATTCTTTAATTAAGACTTTCTGCACAGATCTCTCTCAAATAGATTTAGAAAACAATACTGGAACGCCTTTTAAACAACAAAGTATTTATGACAAAATTAAGTGAAAATGCTATCAGAGTTTAAATTGTAAATGTTTTCGATTGTAGTTTTTTTTAAAGCATAGGCTAGAGGCAAGATCAATCCAGACATTACTTTAATGTCCACGTTTGCTTCTTGAGTGATAAATGGACTGCATTTATTATTTTCTTAGTGAACATTCAAAGTGCTTTACAACACAAGAAGCCACTGTTTCACACACATGCACACACATGCACACACCTGTGGCGGAGGCAACCACACAAGGTGCAACCTGCTCTTCAGGATGCATGAGAAAACTAAAACAGAGTGTCATATGGAAACTTAAGGGACAGCATGACATAGTAATAGCAAGGAGTGCATGGAAAAATACCAACAAATAACCAATAGCCAATCTGCATCAAGGCAAGGAGAGTATAAAACATTTTGAGGTGAGGCATCAAATCATTCCCTTCATCCATCACCGGTACAGACGCTCTCCTTTCACTCACATCACAGGTGAGATCAGAAACCTTCACTCACTGTTAGATCAAATATATAGACTTCTAATTATTTGAACATTTCTTCAAGTCCCCATTGACTCTAATAATTTGAATCACAGCAGCGATGGCAGCAGCAGTTTCATCCAGAAGCAGAGGAGCAGCGGGGAGGCTGTTCTTCCTCTTCACTCTGCTGGGTCTGGTTTGCACCGCAGCTTCACGGATTGATGAGAACAAACTGGTAAATAAATAGTGACTTAACTTCCGTTTCTATTGGAAACAAATCCACATTTTCTTTCAGTTGCTCTTAAAACATTTTGTAATTCTGCCGGCTCAGGCACCAAAGTGCGGCTACTTAAGAGCTGCTTTTATGTTCCCAAATACAACTGGTCATTTTCATGATAGATTTTTTTTTTAAAGAAAATGTTCAAGGAATTACTTCAGGAAGCAGAACAAGCCCTGGACATAGTGAAGGTGAGTTCATGCGTCACATCAATTATTTGGAGTAACTGACAGGCTGAGAGAAGTTGGCCTTGTTCAGAAGGGACTTTATGCACTACAGTGAAGTCTGTTTGTTCCCACATTAGGCACAAAGCGACACCGACTTTGAGCTCCTTTATGGATGGATGATGGATAATGTGGAGTCCCATGAAGAGATTTTGAAATTCGAAAAGTATCTGAGAGCACACAAGACATTTCTCCAAGCCCTGGAGGAGTACCATGCTGAATTGTAACCTCCATGTCAACCAGTGATACTGCATCTATTGTATCTGGGAGGTTTCCATTTCTCACTGAGCTGCTCCATCTTAACTTTGCAATACACTGGCTTAGAAATCATGAATTTCTGTAATTGAAAATAGGTTATCGATAATAGGTTTGTTGACCTGCAACTGTAAATGAATAAATGTACAGTTCAAATCTAATATATTCAATGTTGTTGCTCAAAATAATAAAAACAATGATTGTATAACATGTCTTTGTACAGTGTGTCTTTCCTGACTAGGAGTTATTCCTTGTATTTTCCAGCTAAATCAAAATGTGTGCTGTGAGAGAGGTCGCCGCCAACAGGTTTAACACTTATTTGATCAAATACTGCCCCCTGGTGGTCACAGTAGTATGCAAACTTAAAACGGGTGTGTCAGGTGGGAAAAGGAATAACCTGTCCTGCATTAAATATCAGGTCCACACTTATGATACAGATGTTTTCTGTAGCATTGGTTAAATATAATTATTTAACCTGAACCAATGCTGATTTAATTCTAAGACTTGCTGCACGCATCTCTCTCAAATATATTTAGTACAAATATTGGAACGCCTTTAAACAACAAAGTATTAAAGGGAAAATGAAGTGGAAGATAAATAAAGATATACTCGTGTGCTTATTGAGTGATAAATGGACCTTTCTTATTCCTCTTCAAAGCGCAATCAGCCATTCACTGTTTCACACACATGCACACACCTGTGGCAGAGGAGGCAACCACACAAGGGGCAACCTGCTCATCAGGAGAAATGAACTTCACACACCCATCAGGAAATTTGCCTGAGAAAACTAAATCTGTTGTGGCTGTTTTCTGGCCCCACAACTTGGAGATGTCACGTATTATTCCTATGGAAGTAAAACTAAAACAGAGCGTCATGTAGGAACAAAGGACTTTCTGCCCTGCATGTCATCACATTCTCATAGACAAGTAACGCTGGTGTGTTCTTGTAAAGAGAAACTCCAAAATACTAGTTATATGAAAGGGAAACTTAAGAGACAGCATGACGTAGTAGAAATACCAAGGAGTGCATGCAAACATACCAACAGCATCAAGGCACACAGGTCACAGGAAGGAGAGTATAAAACATTTTGAGGGGAGGCATCAAATCATTCCCTTCATCCGTCACCGGTACAGACGCTCTCCTCTCACTCACATCACAGGTGAGATCAGAAACCTTCACTCACTGTTAGATCAAATCTAAGTCCCCATTGACTGTAATCATTTGAATCCCAGCAGCGATGGCAGCAACAGTTTTATGGAATTAGATTTGTGTCATTAACATTTGTGGTATCAGCTTCCAGTTTGTGTTCGGGCGGCAGACAGCCATCCGTTTTTTAAGAGTATGCTTAAGACCTTCCTTTTTGATAAAGCTTATAGTGATCAAATAAAATAATCTAATAAGAGTGCATTGACGTAGACACGTTGTGCCTCTTCACCTATACTTTGTATATCTTACTCTTTCACTTAAATCCTAAAAACTTAGATCTTATATTTAAAACTTTATCCAACCTTTCCCCTCTCTGACCTCTCGAGGTTTATTAGAGGTTGCAGAGAAGGCCTAGCCCGGCCCGGGAGTGTGGAACGTAGCCACTGACCCACTCCTACCTCTGACCAATTCAGGTTCCAATGGGGACCTCTCTCCCTGCGTGACTCTCCACCTCCGTTTCCTACTTCTTACTTGCTACCGTTTTCCCTCAACCCAGGGGCAGACTGGCCATTGGGAATACCGGGAGTTTCCCCGGTGGGCCGGTGCTGTGTGTGGGCTGGAGGGCCAACATTTTTATTTATTTTTTAAAGTTTTTAAAAATAAATAAATAAATCTTCTTTTTTTTCCTAAATCCTACCGGCCCACATTTGTAAGTGTTCCGGCCCAGCCCAGTGGGGTGTGGCCAGGGTTGGGTTGTAACGGAATACATGTAACGGCGTTACGTAATCAGAATACAAAAATCAAGTAACTGTATTCCGCTCGCGTTACATTTGAAAAACGAGTAATCTGATTACAGTTACTTTCGTAAACCTGAAGTGAATACATTTTGGATTACTTATTGGAATTATTGGTGGAAAGATTTCCTCACAACATTTAATATTCATTACTAAAGGTA
The DNA here is from genome assembly GCF_902827175.1 of Gymnodraco acuticeps. Taxonomy (NCBI): domain Eukaryota; kingdom Metazoa; phylum Chordata; class Actinopteri; order Perciformes; family Bathydraconidae; genus Gymnodraco; species Gymnodraco acuticeps. Next base: position 388,585 of record NW_022990584.1, read on the forward strand.
CAGCCGAATCATCACAGCGCACAAAACCGCGCAGATGGACCAAAAAGGGGAGCGTTTGAAAAAAATGTGCGGGTCCGCTCAGTGAAACAATAACAACGTAACATGGAGGAACACAAGTCTGCGTTTAAATCGTGTGTGTGCAGGGCCGCCTTAATGCACGGGCTGACCTGGGCTAAAGCCCAGGGGCCTACGGAGATCAGGGGCCTATCATGAGCCAATAAAACAGTTTTAATTTTTTTTTAAATAAATAAAAGTTTTTTATTTCGGATGTTTTTAAAAAACATTTAAATAAACAAAGTCTTGGCTTTCAGAATATGAAACTTTTATTTCCAAAATCACACGATAAATACATTTTTGAAGCTTGTAAAGGGAAGATGACAGCTCTCACTCGCCACTCACTCCCCCTCCCTCCGGCGGAAATTATGAATGTAAGGGGTATAGTAATCATAGATAACACGGCAGGGTCCATTACAGTTTGTTTTCATCTGGTTTCAAATAAACAAAGTCTTGGCTTTCAGAATATTAAACTTGTTTCGGCAAATTCAGATGATAAATACAACTTTGAAGCTTCGGCATAATTACAAGCGGAGAACGGAGTAACTTGACGTCACAGCAGGCATAACAACAGCCGGTGTTTCTCGTGAGTGTTTTCCCCGGGAAACAAACACAAACACACACGTATACACACACACACACACAAGCTTCCCCTAGACCATTCACTGTTTCACACACATGCACACACCTGTGGCGGAGGCAACCACACAAGGTGCAACCTGCTCTTCAGGATGCATGAGAAAACTTCAACATGTATTATTCCTGTGAAACTAAAACAGAGTGTCATATGGAAACTTAAGGGACAGCATGACATAGTAATACCAAGGAGTGCATGGAAAAATACCAACAAATAACCAATAGCCAATCTGCATCAAGGCAAGGAGAGTATAAAACATTTTGAGGTGAGGCATCAAATCATTCCCTTCATCCATCACCGGTACAGACGCTCTCCTTTCACTCACATCACAGGTGAGATCAGAAACCTTCACTCACTATTAGATCAAATATATAGACCTCTAATTATTTGAACATTTCTTCAAGTCCCCATTGACTCTAATCATTTGAATCACAGCAGCGATGGCAGCAGCAGTTTCATCCAGAAGCAGAGGATCAGCGGGGAGGCTGTTCTTCCTCTTCACTCTGCTGGGTCTGGTTTGCACCGCAGCTTCACGGATTGATGAGAACAAACTGGTAAATAAATAGTGACTTAACTTCCGTTTCTATTGGAAACAAATCCACATTTTCTTTCAGTTGCTCTTAAAACATTTTGTAATTCTGCCGGCTCAGGCACCAAAGTGCGGCTACTTAAGAGCTGCTTTTATGTTCCCAAATACAACTGGTCATTTTCATGATGGATTTTTGTTTTAAAGAAAATGTTCAAGGAATTACTTCAGGAAGCAGAACAAGCCCTGGACATAGTGAAGGTGAGTTCATGCGTCACATCAATTATTTGGAGTAACTGACAGGCTGAGAGAAGTTGGCCTTGTTCAGAAGGGACTTTATGCACTACAGTGAAGTCTGTTTGTTCCCACATTAGGCACAAAGCGACACCGACTTTGAGCTCCTTTATGGATGGATGATGGATAATGTGGAGTCCCATGAAGAGATTTTGAAATTCGAAAAGTATCTGAGAGCACACAAGACATTTCTCCAAGCCCTGGAGGAGTACCATGCTGAATTGTAACCTCCATGTCAACCAGTGATACTGCATCTATTGTATCTGGGAGGTTTCCATTTCTCACTGAGCTGCTCCATCTTAACTTTGCAATACACTGGCTTAGAAATCATGAATTTCTGTAATTGAAAATAGGTTATCGATAATAGGTTTGTTGACCTGCAACTGTAAATGAATAAATGTACAGTTCAAATCTAATATATTCAATGTTGTTGCTCAAAATAATAAAAACAATGATTGTATAACATGTCTTTGTACAGTGTGTCTTTCCTGACTATGAGTTATTCCTTGTATTTTCCTATGGTATTTTCCAGCGAAGTCAAAATGTGTGCTGTGAGAGAGGTCGCCGCCAACAGGTTTAACACTTATTTGATCAAATACTGCCCCCTGGTGGTCACAGTAGTATGCAAACCTAAAAAGGGTGTGTCAGGTGGGAAAAGGAATAACCTGTCCTGCATTAAATATGACGTCCACACTTATGATACAGATGTTTTCTGTAGCATTGGTTAAATATAATTATTTAACCTGAACCAATGCTGATTTAAGGCGAGACACCCCAGGTTAATAGGGTAATTTTTTTTAACTTAAAGGTATCAGCTAGAAATGTATCCAGTTAATTACTTACAATAAGGCAATTGTCTTTTGTATTACAAGTTTTCTGAAATAGCATGTTTAAATATGCAAATGCCCATTATCTCATTAAATATGCACATATTTTAACACATTTCAGGAATCGAAATCTGAACTTTGGATATAGCCAGATTCAAAATTATTGTTTCATTTTGTAGTCATATTAGTATCTAAGGCTTTTACAGAAGGGATATTGGATATCTCTTTTTATCACTCCATAAATCAGAAAATACTGTCAACAGCCCTAAAATATCCATTTTCGCCATGTTTTTAGGTATACAATGTTGTATAATTCAGGCTATGAATTATATATGAACAAACTTTTAGCACACCACGTGACGCATCTGAACGAATCACGTTGTCAGAAATTGACACCAGCCAATGAGATTTCGTTTCTTGGTTTAAGACCCCTTTGTGCTTTCACGATTGGTTGCTGATACAAAGGAAATGACCATATTTGGATCCGATGAGTTTGTGCGGGAGAGACACAGCTTTCCAGCGATACCTCTGTTGACATGGTGCACACAGCGGTCGCGGTACTTTATGTTACGTTAGAATGCTAACTTTTGGTGAATTAGGAGAAATCTACAGACGCAAATAGACAAACTATAGTAAAATAAACACTTAAATGTGTATTTTGTACGTTTTCCTTCCAAAAGCCTGAAAGAAAACATGTTATAGAATCAAAATAGCACAACATCTCAAAATTGACCAGTACTTGAAAAACGATGTTTTTGCCTGCCGTGTCTCACCTTAATTCTAAGACTTGCTGCACGCATCTCTCTCAAATATATTTAGTACAAATATTGGAACGCCTTTAAACAACAAAGTATTGAAGGGAAAATGAAGTGGAAGATAAAGAAAGATATACTCGTGTGCTTATTGAGTGATAAATGGACCTTTCTTATTCCTCTTCAAAGCGCAATCAGCCATTCACTGTTTCACACACACATGCACACACCTGTGGCAGAGGAGGCAACCACACAAGGGGCAACCTGCTCATCAGGAGAAATGAACTTCACACACCCATCAGGAGATTTGCCTGAGAAAACTAAATCTGTTGTGGCTGTTTTCTGGCCCCACAACTTGGAGATGTCACGTATTATTCCTATGGAAGTAAAACTAAAACAGAGCGTCATGTAGGAACAAAGGACTTTCTGCCCTGCATGTCATCACATTCTCATAGTAACGCTGGTGTGTTCTTGTAAAGAGAAACTCCAAAATACTAGTTATATGAAAGGGAAACTTAAGAGACAGCATGACGTAGTAGAAATACCAAGGAGTGCATGCAAACATACCAACAGCATCAAGGCACACAGGTCACAGGAAGGAGAGTATAAAACATTTTGAGGGGAGGCATCAAATAATTCCCTTCATCCGTCACCGGTACAGACGCTCTCCTTTCACTCACATCACAGGTGAGATCAGAAACCTTCACTCACTGTTAGATCAAATCTAAGTCCCCATTGACTGTAATCATTTGAATCCCAGCAGCGATGGCAGCAACAGTTTTATGGAATTAGATTTGTGTCATTAACATTTGTGGTATCAGCTTCCAGTTTGTGTTCGGGCGGCAGACAGCCATCCGTTTTTTAAGAGTACGCTTAAGACCTTCCTTTTTGATAAAGCTTATAGTGATAAAATAAAATAATCTAATAAGAGTGCATTGACGTAGACACGTTGTGCCTCTTCACCTATACTTTGTATATCTTACTCTTTCACTTAAATCCTAAAAACTTAGATCTTATATTTAAAACTTTATCCAACCTTTCCCCTCTCTGACCTCTCGAGGTTTATTAGAGGTTGCAGAGAAGGCCTAGCCCGGCCGGGGAGTGTGGAACGTAGCCACTGACCCACTCCTACCTCTGACCAATTCAGGTTCCAATGGGGACCTCTCTCCCTGCGTGCCTCTCCACCTCCGTTTCCTACTTCTTACTTGCTACCGTTTTCCCTCAACCCAGGGGCAGACTGGCCATTGGGAATACCGGGAGTTTCCCCGGTGGGCCGGTGCTGTGTGTGGGCTGGAGGGCCAACATTTTTATTTATTTTTTAAAGTTTTTAAAAATAAATAAATAAATCTTCTTTTTTTGCCTAAATCCTACCGGCCCACATTTGTAAGTGTTCCGGCCCAGCCCAGCCCAGCCCAGCCCAGCCCAGCCCAGCCCAGCCCAGCCCAGCCCAGCCCAGCCCAGCCCAGCCCAGCCCAGCCCCAGCCCAGCCCAGCCCAGCCCAGCCCAGCCCAGCCCAGCCCAGTGGGGTGTGGCCAGGGTTGGGTTGTAACGGAATACATGTAACGGCGTTACGTAATCAGAATACAAAAATCAAGTAACTGTATTCAGCTCGCGTTACATTTGAAAAACGAGTAATCTGATTACAGTTACTTTCGTAAACCTGAAGTGAATACATTTTGGATTACTTATTGGAATTATTGGTGGAAAGATTTCCTCACAACATTTAATATTCATTACTAAAGGTACAGCCGAATCATCATAGCGCACAAAACCGCGCAGATGGACCAAAAAGGGGAGCGTTTGAAAAAAATGTGCGGGTCCGCTCAGTGAAACAATAACAACGTAACATGGAGGAACACAAGTCTGCGTTTAAATCGTGTGTGTGCAGGGCCGCCTTAATGCACGGGCTGACCTGGGCTGAAGCCCAGGGGCCTACGGAGATCAGGGGCCTATCATGAGCCAATAAAACAGTTTTAATTTTTTTTTAAATAAATAAAAGTTTTTTATTTCGGATGTTTTTAAAAAACATTTAAATAAACAAAGTCTTGGCTTTCAGAATATGACACTTTTATTTCCAAAATCACACGATAAATACATTTTTGAAGCTTGTAAAGGGAAGATGACAGCTCTCACTCGCCACTCACTCCCCCTCCCTCCGGCGGAAATTATGAATGTAAGGGGTATAGTAATCATAGATAACACGGCAGGGTCCATTACAGTTTGTTTTCATCTGGTTTCAAATAAACAAAGTCTTGGCTTTCAGAATATTAAACTTGTTTCGGCAAATTCAGATGATAAATACAACTTTGAAGCTTCGGCATAATTACAAGCGGAGAACGGAGTAACTTGACGTCACAGCAGGCATAACAACAGCCGGTGTTTCTCGTGAGTGTTTTCCCCGGGAAACAAACACAAACACACACGTATACACACACACACAAGCTTCCCCTAGACCATTCACTGTTTCACACACATGCACACACCTGTGGCGGAGGCAACCACACAAGGTGCAACCTGCTCATCAGGATGCATGAGAAAACTAAAACAGAGTGTCATATGGAAACTTAAGGGACAGCATGACATAGTAATACCAAGGAGTGCATGGAAAAATACCAACAAATAACCAATAGCCAATCTGCATCAAGGCAAGGAGAGTATAAAACATTTTGAGGTGAGGCATCAAATCATTCCCTTCATCCATCACCGGTACAGACGCTCTCCTTTCACTCACATCACAGGTGAGATCAGAAACCTTCACTCACTATTAGATCAAATATATAGACCTCTAATTATTTGAACATTTCTTCAAGTCCCCATTGACTCTAATCATTTGAATCACAGCAGCGATGGCAGCAGCAGTTTCATCCAGAAGCAGAGGATCAGCGGGGAGGCTGTTCTTCCTCTTCACTCTGCTGGGTCTGGTTTGCACCGCAGCTTCACGGATTGATGAGAACAAACTGGTAAATAAATAGTGACTTAACTTCCGTTTCTATTGGAAACAAATCCACATTTTCTTTCAGTTGCTCTTAAAACATTTTGTAATTCTGCCGGCTCAGGCACCAAAGTGCGGCTACTTAAGAGCTGCTTTTATGTTCCCAAATACAACTGGTCATTTTCATGATGGATTTTTGTTTTAAAGAAAATGTTCAAGGAATTACTTCAGGAAGCAGAACAAGCCCTGGACATAGTGAAGGTGAGTTCATGCGTCACATCAATTATTTGGAGTAACTGACAGGCTGAGAGAAGTTGGCCTTGTTCAGAAGGGACCATGCACTACAGTGAAGTCTGTTTGTTCCCACATTAGGCACAAAGCGACACCGACTTTGAGCTCCTTTATGGATGGATGATGGATAATGTGGAGTCCCATGAAGAGATTTTGAAATTCGAAAAGTATCTGAGAGCACACAAGACATTTCTCCAAGCCCTGGAGGAGTACCATGCTGAATTGTAACCTCCATGTCAACCAGTGATACTGCATCTATTGTATCTGGGGGGTTTCCATTTCTCACTGAGCTGCTCCATCTTAACTTTGCAATACACTGGCTTAGAAATCATGAATTTCTGTAATTGAAAATAGGTTATCGATAATAGGTTTGTTGACCTGCAACTGTAAATGTACAGTTCAAATCTAATATATTCAATGTTGTTGCTCAAAATAATAAAAACAATGATTGTATAACATGTCTTTGTACAGTGTGTCTTTCCTGACTATGAGTTATTCCTTGTATTTTCCTATGGTATTTTCCAGCGAAGTCAAAATGTGTGCTGTGAGAGAGGTCGCCGCCAACAGGTTTAACACTTATTTGATCAAATACTGCCCCCTGGTGGTCACAGTAGTATGCAAACTTAAAAAGGGTGTGTCAGGTGGGAAAAGGAATAACCTGTCCTGCATTAAATATGACGTCCACACTTATGATACAGATGTTTTCTGTAGCATTGGTTAAATATAATTATTTAACCTGAACCAATGCTGATTTAAGGCGAGACACCCCAGGTTAATAGGGTAATTTTTTTTAACTTAAAGGTATCAGCTAGAAATTTCTCCAGTTAATTACTTACAATAAGGCAATTGTCTTTTGTATTACAAGTTTTCTGAAATAGCATGTTTAAATATGCAAATGATGCATTATCTCATTAAATATGCACATATTTTAACACATTTCAGGAATCGAAATCTGAACTTTGGATATAGCCAGATTCAAAATTCTTGTTTCATTTTGTAGTCATATTAGTATCTAAGGCTTTTACAGAAGGGATATTGGATATCTCTTTTTATCACTCCATAAATCAGAAAATACTGTCAACAGCCCTAAAATATCCATTTTCGCCATGTTTTTAGGTATACAATGTTGTATAATTCAGGCTATGAATTATATATGAACAAACTTTTAGCGCACCACGTGACGCATCTGAACGAATCACGTTGTCAGAAATTGACACCAGCCAATGAGATTTCGTTTCTTGGTTTAAGACCGCTTTGTGCTTTCACGATTGGTTGCTGATACAAAGGAAATGACCATATTTGGATCCGATGAGTTTGTGCGGGAGAGACACAGCTTTCCAGCGATACCTCTGTTGACATGGTGCACACAGCGGTCGCGGTACTTTCTGTTACGTTAGAATGCTAACTTTTGGTGAATTAGGAGAAATCTACAGACGCAAATAGACAAACTATAGTAAAATAAACACTTAAATGTGTATTTTGTACGTTTTCCTTCCAAAAGCCTGAAAGAAAACATGTTATAGAATCAAAATAGCACAACATCTCAAAATTGACCAGTACTTAATTCTAAGACTTGCTGCACGCATCTCTCTCAAATATATTTAGTACAAATATTGGAACGCCTTTAAACAACAAAGTATTGAAGGGAAAATGAAGTGGAAGATAAAGAAAGATATACTCGTGTGCTTATTGAGTGATAAATGGACCTTTCTTATTCCTCTTCAAAGCGCAATCAGCCATTCACTGTTTCACACACACATGCACACACCTGTGGCAGAGGAGGCAACCACACAAGGGGCAACCTGCTCATCAGGAGAAATGAACTTCACACACCCATCAAGGAGATTTGCCTGAGAAAACTAAATCTGTTGTGGCTGTTTTCTGGCCCCACAACTTGGAGATGTCACGTATTATTCCTGTGGAAGTCAAACTAAAACAGAGCGTCACAAGGAACAAAGGACTTTCTGCCCTGCATGTCATCACATTCTCATAGACAAGTAACGCTGGTGTGTTCTTGTAAAGAGAAACTCCAAAATACTAGTTATATGAAAGGGAAACTTAAGAGACAGCATGACGTAGTAGAAATACCAAGGAGTGCATGCAAACATACCAACAGCATCAAGGCACACAGGTGACAGGAAGGAGAGTATTGTGGTGACCACCTATTAATACACTGGTTCATAATTCACACATGGAACTACAGTTGGGGTTTTGTTTCCACACGGACATGTTGTGTGTTGACTATATATGTTGTGTGCCCTCCTGGCTTCTCTCTCTTCTTCCCGGACTGCAACCGGACAACATGTCCTTTTCTACATTCTAATAAATTACCCTTTTGCACCTCCATTGCACCGCCTCCGACTCCCTATCTCTCGGCACTACAGTATAAAACATTTTGAGGGGAGGCATCAAATCATTCCCTTCATCCGTCACCGGTACAGACGCTCTCCTCTCACTCACATCACAGGTGAGATCAGAAACCTTCACTCACTGTTAGATCAAATCTAAGTCCCCATTGACTGTAATCATTTGAATCCCAGCAGCGATGGCAGCAACAGTTTTATGGAATTAGATTTGTGTCATTAACATTTGTGGAATCAGCTTCCAGTTTGTGTTCGGGCGGCAGACAGCCATCCGTTTTTTAAGAGTATGCTTAAGACCTTCCTTTTTGATAAAGCTTATAGTGATAAAATAAAATAATCTAATAAGAGTGCATTGACGTAGATACGTTGTGCCTCTTCACCTATACTTTTTATATCTTACTCTTTCACTTAAATCCTAAAAACTTAGATCTTATATTTAAAACTTTATCCAAACCTTTCCCCTCTCTGACCTCTCGAGGTTTATTAGAGGGTAACAGCTTGCAGAGAAGGCCTAGTCCGGCCGGGGAGTGTGGAACGTAGCCACTGACCCACTCCTACCTCTGACAAATTCAGGTTCCAATGGGGACCTCTCTCCCTGCGTGACTCTCCACCTCCGTTTCCTACTTCTTACTTGCTACCCTTTTCCCTCAACCCATCCTAAGGGAGTGCATGTACGTAGACACGTTAGTTTAGCTGCTATAGGCTTGGACTGTCGGGGGGCTCCTTACTCCGTCTTTCTGGCTGTTTGTACCTGTGTACTCTCATGTTCCGATTAACCAAGCTTCCCCCAAATCTCTTTTTTGTGTCCATATAAACGCCGAGATCCTGAGTCGAGGCTAATCCTGTTGCTGTGTCCTGGATCCTCTATCCTGAGTCCTGGATCCTCTACCCTGAGTTCTGGATCCTCTACCCTGAGTTCTGGATCTGAGTCCTGGACTTCGAGTCGTGGCTGAACCTGTCTCTGCGGTCCTGCCTGACTCTCACCATACTGCTTCACTGATGGCTCCCACAAGATAGCTGACATCCTCGTGGATTCATCTTCTTATTACAGACACATGCATTTCCAAACATTTGGACTACCTATGTTGCAAATGTATTATCTCTTCGATTTACACACGGCATCTATTGCACGTCTGTCCGTCCTGGGAGAGGGATCCCTCCTCTGTTGCTCTCCCTGAGGTTTCTCCCATGTTCCCTTTAAACTGTGGGGTTTCTCCGGAAGTTATTCCTTGTACGATGTGAGGGTCTAAGGACAGAGGGTCTAAGGACAGAGGGTCTAAGGACAGATATTCTGTACACACTGTGAAGTCCACTGAGACAAATGTAACATTGTGATATTGGGCTATATAAATAAACATTGATTGATTGAAGATAAAGCAACACTTTCTCAGAATCAAGCAAAACTAAGAGTGTAACCCTGTAAATCCCAAATATAGAAAAACATTAGAATTTATTTTTTTGACCTTTCAGATGTTTTTTGTAGAAATTATGGAGTTTTTACATTTTTTACCTTTTGGTAAGTTTTTAGGGAAACGCTGTAATATTGCAACGTTGGGCTTATAGCAGAATTCCTGTATTTCTACTCACATTGTCTGAATACATATATTGAACAACTAAGGGTTGATTTGCAGGATTGATTGCTTACTTAGCCCTATATGGGCGGTGGTGGCGAAGTCCATAGGGACTTGGCTTGGCAACTGGAAGGTCACCAGTTCAAGTCCCGGAAAGACCAAGTGCTACCGAGGTGTCCCTGAGCAAGGCACCATTCCCTACACCGCTCCCCGGGCACCGTACAAAATGGCATCCCACTGCTCCTAACACCAGGATGGGTCAAATGCAGAGAAACCGTTTCGTTACATGGTACCTGTACTGTATAAGTTGAATCTATCTATCTATCTATATCAGTAGCAGGAATAATAATCAGTCATATTTGTTATGAATAGTCATTTATTAAATATGAAAACAATGGTAGTCCCAAAAACAGTTCCTATCGTCGTTAAAGCACAGACGGACGTCACACTTGATGCATTGTGTGTTTGTGTACCCTTTACTGCAGTGTCTCTCTTGGTCTTCACTGGACAATGTGCCACTAGGTCCTTGCATACATCCAGTGGAGGTTGTGATCTCTTGGAGGGTCTCTGAGGAGGGTCTCTTCTGAGCATTCAACGGGCTCCTTGATGTCACCGTCGCTGCTGGGCTCCCGTTGCCTGAAGATGGTCGTCCTCTCTTGGGTGTTTTCAGAGGAGATGTTCACCTGATTAGAACAGAGTCAATCAAGATACATGTCAAAACTATTACAGCGAAAACATATAATTTCTTTTAGAGGACGGCAGGGTTGTCATTTCCCGTGTTCAGTGAATGCAACAGAGGCAAGACACTAGAGAGAGAGAGAGCGCACCGGTGCCAGCAGCAGGGACCGTGGTGTTAGCAGCTGGTTAGCTAGCTGCACTAACGGACATACGGAGCTGTTGGTTCCACAACAAGCTGGAGGAGAGCTCTCCTCTCAGTCCGAGAGGCTCAGGTGAGCTAAAGGACTCTCTGAGTGTTAGTTAACTTTAGTCTAAGTTATCTCAGTGGGTCTCAAACGGTTTGGTCACGAATTATGTAAACGATTATTTCCGCGGCACACCTTCATATGATCATTATCGTTATAAAAAAAATAAGAGAATAAAGGAAAAACAGTTATGAAATACTATATGGCAGTAAAACAAGAATACAGTTTGAAAGGGGAGTGATTTGTAAAATATCCATAAAGAAAAATAAATTTGTTTACAGTTGTGTTTCATCTGAGTGTTGAGAGATGTATCCATAGATCTCTTCATGTTGCTCTCAAAGTGCACCAGATTGATGCTTTTAACTTCAATATTTAAAAAAAATCTTCCCGGGGGAGAATGTCCCCGGACCCCCCTAGAGGAGGTTAGGTCCGCTCCCTACTTATAAAAATAGCACTTTACCCCTGCTATATGCCGTGAGCTGATTATCGAGCCTTCATTGTAACAGCCGCGGGTACACTGTGTGTATGCGTGGGGAGTGTTGCAGTAGAAAGTTCCACTGTAGCCCCCGGTGCATTAATGGGAAACCCTAAATGTAGAGCACCCTCTATGAAACGTCAAGCTACCCCACAGCACCCCCAAAAGAAAATCTCTTGCGCCGCCACTGTGGGCTATGCCCCAAATGTTTCCAGGTCCAGGAAAGGCCCCCGCCGCCACCTAGTGTGCCTCATCATGTCACCAAATCACCACTCGTGGAAGTATACAACCATGTTTAAACTCTTTTAAATTCTTCTAATCAGCCATGTTTCACCCAAAATAATACAAACATATTTGTATATCTTGTTTCCCCAGCAGGCTCCACTCCCTTCCTGCCTCTCTGACCCTATCACTGAGCTTAGTTTGTCTCCTTCTTTGTTTCATAAATATTGCAATATGTTCCACACTTTATTTAACTCCACAGTACCTACACTTTTCACTGTCACTTTGTCCCATTAAGATAAGATGATAAGTACCATATTGATCCTAATTTGGGCAATGTTTGTGTTGCAGCAGCATACAAAGACATGGAATTGTACAATAACAATTAAAAGACAACAAATAAACAAGAAAGTAGAAAATATAATATGATTTTAGTCCAAGAGAAACTATGGAGCAGAGACTTCGCTGCCAGCCAGAGGTGCTTTGTTATACAAACATAGAGTCATTTAATGTTCCACCTGTTCCCTGAGCAGGCATGCTTTATACACTCAGCCACTGGAGGGCACAGCGTGCACACAGATCATTTCAATATCAGCACCATGGACAGCATCCTATTTTATTTCTATTGAGATGTTTACATTTTGGAATGTTTATTTCCAGTCTTTTTATGTTATTTTATGTTTTTGTATGATGCTGCAACGCAACACATTTCAAAATTGGGATCATAAAGTACTTCTTATCTTATCTTATCCACACTACTACAGCAGGTACAAGTAGGTGAACATAGATGCAGACGCAGCAGAGTTGGGAAGTAGTGGAGTACAAGTACTTTGTTACTGTACTTAAGTACATATTTCTGGTTGGTTCCTTTAGTCTGAATGTGTGTTTGATGCGTGATCATTATTCTTCAGAGTCATTGCGTGCCTATTGATTTGAACACGATCCATGTATCCATCATTTCCTGGTCTTCTCTAAAGAAGAGGGACCAATGGAAACGTTGTCATGTTGCCGTTGTTCAGCATGGAAACATTCATTAGCTAACAATGACATTATTGTTCTATTAATATAAAGGGAGGTCAGGTACTCTTTAAAACAGCTGCTAGTTATGGGTACTTTTTACTTACGTACATTTCAAAGCCTCTTTACTTTCACTTGAGTAAAGAAGTTTAGTCAGTACTTCTACTTTCACCAGAGTATTTTTAAACTCGAGTATCTGTACATCTACTTGAGTAAAGGATGTGTGTACTTTTGACATCTCTGAGAAGCAGTAGGACTAACACACTTTGGTTGGACACTTCGGCAGCGACCAGCAGGTGAACTGGCACCTCTTCAGCTCCCGGTCCATACTCTGGCCGTTTCTCAATGTCGAGGAGGCGTGCTTGGTAGCACATGTATGCTGGGCATTTAAACTGTCCTTCGGCGCCACTCGATGACGTAGTATGCTTGAAATAGTGGCTCTGGAGCAGCCTTACTCGACATTGAGAAACGGCCTCTGTGTGTCCGGGACTAGAACCGGCGACCCTTCGGTTGCCAAGCCAAGTCCCAACAAATCAGAGCCCTAAAACATCTCATTGGCCAGTACGGGTATCGAACCTACAACCTTGGCGTTATTAGCACCACCCTCTAACCAACTGAGCTAACCGGCCACATTTTCTAGTGTTTTTTTGACATAATTTCAAAAACAAGGAACACTTGGTGTGACACTTTGGATGAATATATATATATATTTGCAATTATTAAGAACTGTGACATTTGAACATTTAATACTTTTCTTTAAATATATTAAATCCATACCTCAAAATACTTTTGTCAACCATATAATGGCCCTCCAATAGTGTTTTTATTTGTCAGTCAGTTTATAGATGTGTTATCTGAACGGTCATCAGTATATCTGTCTTACTCTCTAATGCTGGTTTGTTTCTATTTCTATTTTGAGATGTTTCTATTTTAGAATTGTTTATTTCTACTCTTTTAATTAGTAACTTGCTTTGTGTTATGCTGCTGGAATATATTTTTATAATACATTTAATTGTATCATTCCATATTACTCTTTAATTCGGCATGTCCCTCAAGCGCTATGTCATGTGTTAAATTGAGCAATTCGGCAGTGTTGTGCACATCGGGACTCGAACCGGCAACCCTCCAGTTTCCAGCGCAAGTCTCCTCAAACCACCGCTTCAAAATCTATGCTTGGCCAGTACGGGTATCGAACCCGCTACCTCTGCGTCAACAGCATCACGCTCTAACCAACTGAGCCAACCGGCCATGATTTGCTCTTCAAACACAAAGGACACTTGGTGCGACACTTGATGAATATATTTATTCATGCAATCAATAAGTCCTTCTGCTTCTGCTGATGTATCTGACGTCCAGCGCTCCGTCCGTCTTTTAACTTATTTTCCTTTCTCTCCCTTGATCCTCCTTAGCAACGGTCATTATAGTCCTTGACAGCGGTCTGTACTACTGTATTAACCACGTGTCACATGTTCTGAATTGACCAATCAGAATCGAGTATACAACTAAGCCGTGTAATAATATTGTTTATAAGCTTATTTTAAAGCATTTCAATGTATGTTTGTACTCAAAATGTGAGTAAGCTCTCTGAAATGTCATTTTTTAAAACACATTCAATATGTTTTTGGGCAAAATATATTTGTTTGGACACAGACACTCAACATGTTTTAGGAAAAGCCACAAAAGTACCCAAGTCATAGCTCAAATCTTCAGTGTTTGTGTTTCTCTCATTTCCAGTGCAGTCTGGATGATTCAGTCCTCTTAACAGCGCCCTCAGAGATAAGGCTGTAACAAATGGGCTTCAAGTACAAGCAATTCATCACTCTTGGGTCAAAGGGATTGTTAATGTGCTCAATTTGAAAATGCTATTACAGATCGTTTCCAGACTGGTCTCAGTCTGATTTCATCAGTGAAATACGGAATAACACTGCTAAGAAGAAAAGTAAAGTATAGAAGTTTAAAAACATAATTAGCATCCTTTTACATCAGAGGATTTCAATGAACACTGTTAGAGATTTGGAGGGATAACTGGTCCGCTTTTCAAATCTCCGCGCGTTCCTATGAAGCTGGTTATAATACAGGAAGGAATCCATATCTACAAAGTAACCGTTAACAATAATCTACTTTAATGGCAATATGACAATGCAATACAATCATTACAATACAACATGATATATTACAGTTATATTGCAATGCTTAAGGAGTAATGCCGGCTTACTCCTGCTCTAGTCCGCATACTGCAGAGCTACTTTCACCCGAGCGCAGCATGTGAAGAAGAGGCCGAACGCCAGGGATCCTCCGGAGATATACCAGAGTAAGAAGGAGGGGTTTGGTGTTAGGTCAGCTGGTCATCTTTTCAGGTCATCTCATTGGGAGACGCAACGCAGCAGGAAACGCAGCAGGAAACCAAACAGGTTCACTTTACAACAAAAGGTCTCAAGGCCTGCATACCTACACCTCCCCCACAGAGCCATAAAACCCTGTTTACTCCAACCAGCCCAGAATGTTTATAGCCATTTGTAGTCCTTACATTTATGAAAGGATAAAACAGAGAAATCAATATAAAACACAAACACAGGTATTGTTTGAACAGTATTCACTTAACTGCTACTATTGATAAGCACCAGAGAAACCCAAGGGACCTCTCTTAACATCACAAACACTGCAGCTAGATCTAAGTTGAATGCAAATCAGGACATGCTCTCACCTTCCCCCATCTTCCTTTGTCCTCAAAAACACATGTCAACAGGCCCCAAATGCAGCTCACAGTTTTACCCAAATTATTCCCATTTTAAGCTTATCCATAGTTTGCTAACATGAATAAATACAAATATAACTCTACAAATCCCCCTTTTTATCTCCTTCTCCAGAGATAAACTTAGACAAGGCATTTTGAAATATACCCACTGTCATTATTTTCTACTGTGTCCATAAATCCATCCGAAGCTGGTATTCAGAGTACTTGAAACCTTCATGGAGACCGAACACCACTTTCCATGGCAGTGAAGGAACCATGAGGGGGTAGCTGAGTGCTAGAATCATCAGCCCCCCCCCCCCCCCCGAGGAATAGCCCACAAGGACAGCTAATAGGGAGGGGGAGATGCAGCTTTCCCTTCACGGGTAGAACTGATCAGAGCGAAGTAGACTCCTCTGCTGCGCCGTCCTGGCTTGCCGTGTCTTTGTCTCCCCAAATCCGCTGACAGCAGCTTCTGGGCTGCCTGCTAGAGAGATGTCTTCCTCCTTCTCGTCCTCCGGCCCGCTGATGGCGGCTTCCGGGTCGATGCTGTAGAGATGTCTCCAGGGTCCTGCTCCTCCAGTCTGCTGCTTCCGAGTAGTCCACGTCTGCCAGGGCCACGTCCGTCCTGATGTCGTCCCCTGGTCCTAGTAGGTGGTTTCCCCGCCGCACACTGGCTCCCGTGGTACGAGCTGTCCCCCTTTTCTCCCAGGCAGACGGCATAAGAGGTCCGCTGGGTCACTCGGTCGGGGTCGGAGAGCCTGGGGTTGAGCCACTTTGTCCTCGTGCTTCTCGGGTCCCCCTTTTGGCGCCGGTGACCTGTGTGGAGAAATCTGATACAACTCCCTCAAGCCTACGCTCAGCTGTTTTGCCCCACTTGGAGCCTGTTGTTGGGGTGTCTTGAAACAACAGCCGTCTGTGAACAGGTTTTCCAAATTAATTGTAGACCTCGTATCTGCCAGTGCAGCTTCAGAATCTTAATACTTGGATTGTGCCAACTAAATAAGAACCTCAACATCTTTAGGTAAACTAAATAACATATTTCAATAGCTCTGAATTTCTGACAAGCATCTGTGTTTATTTTTAAATGAAATCCTATTTAAAATCCAAATATAATATGAACTGCTAATGTTTCTGGCAAAGAAACACACTAATGTTATGGATTCAAAAACAACCAAAATCACGATACTAACAAAGTGAATGATTTCCTGGTGATACTGCTTCTACCTGTCAGTGCTTAGATATTATCACGCTGAAAAAATGAATACAGAATTCCAACAAACTGTCATCAAATGTCTTTCTATTATAAATTTAGATGAAATGTATATCCCTATAATGACCTAAACAATAAAGTCTATGGCTTTTACTCCTCTACCAGGCTAGTTACATGATGTTGTCTAAATTAAATTCTGTCTCAATACACTACTATGTTTTAGCTTTAACTGTAATATGTTCTTTCTACATTTCAAACCTCAGTTACTCTAATGTCTGTTAAAATATTACAAAATTGTTTCATTATCACAGGTCAACTTCTTCGGTTTCACAGTAGCCCCTTGGCCACTGCTTCTTTGTTACCTGTTATAATTCAAATCAATATTTAGAAACATCTCAACCTTCATCAAACAGTATCTTATCCCCAGATATGGAGCAGGTTAATTACATTCAATGCTCAGTTTGAACATCTGGGTTGGGGCGGAAGGTTTCTGTCAATCCTTAAAAGAAAAATGTAAATTGTGAATTTTACAGCCATGTTAACATTTATACATTATACTCACTCCCCCCTTTTACACATGAAATCATGTGTAACAAAAGCCTGTAATGGGAGGGGAACAAAAACTGTCAGGTAATTGGTTAGGAACATAACGAACATTATTATCATTATTTCCACAGTGAACACTTCAGTGAAAAGAAGTGTTCCTCTCCGTCCTTCAGATTGTAGTTTTACATTTGCAAACCGCCAACTCATGTGAGAGTAAAATATCACATGTGCGGTTTCCCCTTTTTGTGGAATTTTTAGGAAACCTCTCGTTTCCCTTGGAGCTCCAAAATAATATGTTAGTCCAAAAACATGCTTGGTTAGTTATTGTTTTAGAATCATGCAGTTACACTGATCACATGCCGGCATTCATTCACACTCACACTGTCTGGTTGTCATGTCAAGTTTGGTCAGGTTCACCCCAGAGTCAGTCATCCACAGTGCCTTGTCAAGTTACACTGTCGGTCAGGGTCAAAGGTCAGTTGGTCTCCGTCTTTTTTGGCCATGTGTCGTGCTCTGCAGAGACTTTGACATTTCAGCATAGGCCAGTATCCTTTGTCTACAAAAATATGTCACAATTTCAACTATAATTTTCAAGATGATTCTCACTTGTCATTGGGACTTCCGCCTCCCACTTTTCCTGAAACTTGGTACAAAACTCACTTCCTTCGAGTACCACTACTACTGCAATCCAATTACACCTAATTAGTATTAAAATGTCTAATGATCTATTTCAGAAACTTGTCTACAATAACTATTATCTTGAGTCAAAACATTACTAGGATCTGTGTCGCTCTGCATTTCATAGCTCATTATAATTCTGGTCTACTTAAAAAACGATGTTAAACTCTTTAGCAGTGTGTGGAACCTTGGGTGTCCGAACATGCAACAATTACTCCCTCCTTTATCAAGGATTTAAAACCGAAGTCTGGTAATAACTATGCCACAATGGTGAAATCAACACTCTAGATTGGAATTTAATATGTGGCTTGGCACTAGCCATTAATACAAACAAAGATTTGTCCTATAGAGTGGTTCCTAAAACTATCCTTATAATGGTGATCAATATTGTAACCAATGAGATCACTACTTTATTCACACGTGAATAAAAATGTCTTAAAGAATGATTTGTTAACATGATGAAAATATTGAAGAATATGGTTCTACTCTGTCAGTGTGTTTTAGGATGATTATCATCTTACTTTAATAGTTTCCTCTTTACTGCTATTTTTAATTTATCAAATGATTAATAAATCTTTCTGTCTTTATGAAGTTAATTCAAGTTATTTAAATGTGCGTTTCGTGAATAAGTGTGTTTATGTGTAAACTCACTCATTCCCGTTCTCCTTTCCTCCTCCCCTGGTTTTCTCAAGCCGTGACCCCGGCCTCCTCACTTCTAATCGACCCTGCCAACTCCTCTGATTCTGTCTTCTCTTCAGTCCATCAGCTGTTGAATCCATCCGCTGTAACTTTTGTAGGCCGCCATTGGCCCAGTCACATCTGCAGCCCCATCATGCCACTGTTGTTGCACTCCTCCTTTACAGTCTCTCTGCTGTTTTTATGGAGGGCGGATTCTGCTCTCATGTCTATTGTGCCAAATCTCGCGGCGCAGTTTGGAACTTCATGTCCTGTTTGAGGGACCGATGAGAGTATCTCTCTGTATGTCAGCATGCTGGTTTGGTTCTGGATGCCACAGGTGGAGATAGTTCTGGCTGCAGTCTTGATGTAGTCTTGTTGTTGTTGTTGGTTCAGCTCTGGTTCTCTGTCTGTACGATGGAGAAGGAGGAGTCTCCTGTTGGGTTAGGTCTTTTTGTCTGCTTGGAGGGTCGGGATCAAAGCCTTTCTAACTCAGAGGGGGAGTCCAGGTCCCGGTACACATTACCTATAAGAAGTCTAGCACACTGATGTTAAATAAATCCAACCCTTTCCACTCTGTCTCTTTCTAATCATACTATCTGTCTTAGTTGTTAAATGCCATCTAAACAACATAATTAATGTCTACTTATGATATTACAAAAACTAACTCCAAAAATTGTTTCATCCATTGTTACATATTTACCCAACACAACTCTGAAATACTTACATGTTTCCAGCATCACATATTCCACACACTATGAAAGAACATCTCCATATCTTCTCTCATTTTAAATCCCACTGTTACTTCGAACAATAGTAAACCTGCAGAGCACACCAATCGGATCACAGTAATGAAATTTGAATCAAGTGTAGGCCTATGTCTTCTTTCTGAACATTTATTTATATTGTCTACATTTGCAAACAGTTCGAGTGTAAAATGTGTTTTGCACAATGTATTTACACTCTACAGATTCTTGAGTTTACTCATCTCCTGGTGCTGTCGTTGTAAAAAATGTTCAATCCCTTATTGTTTTGTACCAGTTTACCAAACAATACCAGCCAGCAATGTAATGATCAAACTCTAAGCTCGCATAAGTTTCAAGGGTGTGATACCCCCTTTCAGCCACTAGATGGCAGCAGCAGAAGTTTCAAGGGTGTGATACCCCCTTTCAGCCACTAGATGGCAGCAGCAGAAGTTTCCAGACAAAGGGAAACGCTATACCTTGGTTTAATATATAACAGACCTCTGGCTTTAAGCTTTTAGCATTGGTCTGTTATTTAAACCCCAGTTTTAAACGGCGACTCGATCTGATTTATCGAGTTTTCAGGTTTTGCCGTGCAGGATTCAAACCTCGCATTCACACAAACTGCACCATTTCTACGCCACTCAGGAATAAACACCTGCAGATCCGCGCCAAACTGCTCTATTTTACGTCACGCAGGACTTTCGTCTACCTGTCGATCCACGTTTACGTTTTGTATATAACTTTCCTAACATAGTAAAATATGCATTGTATATTCCATTTAAACTATAAAAACACTGTGAAACGCCTACAG
The DNA here is from genome assembly GCF_902827175.1 of Gymnodraco acuticeps. Taxonomy (NCBI): domain Eukaryota; kingdom Metazoa; phylum Chordata; class Actinopteri; order Perciformes; family Bathydraconidae; genus Gymnodraco; species Gymnodraco acuticeps. The sequence continues at coordinate 408,869 of NW_022990584.1, forward strand.
ACAATCCTAAAGTTTTAGCGTATCCAATTACAGACAGGCGACTTTCATCGTCTGCTTACCTTATTTGCAAAGTTGCAGAGTCCTGCTGATTGTCTGAGATGTTTGAAAGCGTCTGAATTCTTCCTCCGCTTCGTTATAGACGTCGGGTCACCATTTTGTTAGAGATTTGGAGGGATAACTGGTCCGCTTTTCAAATCTCCGCGCGTTCCTATGAAGCTGGTTATAATACAGGAAGGAATCCATATCTACAAAGTAACCGTTAACAATAATCTACTTTAATGGCAATATGACAATGCAATACAATCATTACAATACAACATGATATATTACAGTTATATTGCAATGCTTAAGGAGTAATGCCGGCTTACTCCTGCTCTAGTCCGCATACTGCAGAGCTACTTTCACCCGAGCGCAGCATGTGAAGAAGAGGCCGAACGCCAGGGATCCACCGGATATATACCAGAGTAAGAAGGAGGGGTTTGGTGTTAGGTCAGCTGGTCATCTTTTCAGGTCATCTCATTGGGAGACGCAACGCAGCAGGAAACGCAGCAGGAAACCAAACAGGTTCACTTTACAACAAAAGGTCTCAAGGCCTGCATACCTACACCTCCCCCACAGAGCCATAAAACCCTGTTTACTCCAACCAGCCCAGAATGTTTATAGCCATTTGTAGTCCTTACATTTATGAAAGGATAAAACAGAGAAATCAATATAAAACACAAACACAGGTATTGTTTGAACAGTATTCACTTAACTGCTACTATTGATAAGCACCAGAGAAACCCAAGGGACCTCTCTTAACATCACAAACACTGCAGCTAGATCTAAGTTGAATGCAAATCAGGACATGCTCTCACCTTCCCCCATCTTCCTTTGTCCTCAAAAACACATGTCAACAGGCCCCAAATGCAGCTCACAGTTTTACCCAAATTATTCCCATTTTAAGCTTATCCATAGTTTGCTAACATGAATAAATACAAATATAACTCTACAACACACATGTTTCTTTTGATATCTTCCGAGGACTCACGGATCTTGCATCAACCTGAATGCATTACCTCAAGCAAATATAAATAATTACACTTTTTAAATTCCCCTTGCAGTCCATAGGAGTACATTCTGTCCCATTTTACCACACTTCTCTGTGATCATAATTAACTCGATTTTAAACAATGTTCTGGAAAAAAAGGATTGTCTGACTTTCTCTGTTGCCGTGCAGTTAAAAAACCTCCAAACCACCCAATTAGTCTACATTGCAAAAATCCCTCCTGCACAGTGCCAGTCTTCAGGGTCCAGCAAAGTTCAATCCGCCCTTGATGTGGGAAATGGCACACAGGCTGCTATGCACACACCTTTGGCTGTGAAAATGCTTCATAAAAAGCGTTAATCCCCCTGTACTGCAGCAGCGTGTCCCAGGAGATAGCAGCCTGACAGGGCCATTCTGACGGCTCTGGGCATGAAAGCACAGGATTGTGTATCTGCAAAGTGCAGCCGGGGCTCCCTCAGCCACTCGCACCTCGCCCAAACAACCACTCTCAAGCGGGGTAACAAAAAAAACACATTCAGCTCCCACGGCCGTCACCTTCCCCGTTCCATGGCTGTAACAAAGCTCCGTGCTCTCACGTGCCGAGGCTGGACAACACCGGCTGGCAGCTGATTGTTCTACTGCGAAAGATACAAATAAATACCTGTTCATGGAAGATGATTGGTCAGTTACTTGTTATTGTACTGAAGTACTAGCCAGATTATACGATACGATACAAGACGATACATAAAGATACGAGACAATACGACAGGGTAAGATAGAATACAATACGAGACAATATAATATGATACAATACGATGCGATACAACACGATAAGATACATAAAGATACGATACGATACAATACAATACGATAAGATATATAACGATACAACAGGATAAGATAAAATACAATACTATACAATATAAGATACAATACGATAAGATACATAACGATACATCAGGATAAGACAGAATACTATATGATACAATATGATTTGAAACGTTACCATATCATGCGATACAATACAATAGAATGCAATACAATACGTTTTGATACATTACGATGTGATACTGTACAATAAAATAGAATAGGTATGATATGATAAAATACGTTAAAACACGATACAATAAATAACAACACAACACGATACAATACAATACATAACGATACAATGCGATACGCAGCGGTGGAAGAAGAACCTGGATCGGTTCCTTTAGTAAAAGTAATAATATCACTGCCTCTGTTACAAGCGGAAGTTCGGCATTAAAATGTTAGTTGAGTAAAAGTATAAAACTATTAGTATTAATTATCCAACTAGACCACATGTGTCAAACTCAAGGCCCGGGGGCCAAATCAGGCCCTTGGTGGATTTAATTTCGGCCCGCAGAATAATTTCTAATTACTATTAGATCTGGCCCGCCGGTATATTGCACGCACACCTTCACTCCATCCTGAGGGTCTCCTCCGCTCAGAGCCTGAGCCCAAACATTGATGACCTTGCATCCAAGATGAGATGCCAAGTATCTGAACTAGCATCACAGAGCAGCACACTGAGTTTAATGGATGTTTCCTTCTGCACTTTGTTTCTCACGACAACAGGGCATGTTTGGTTTTCTCTTTGAGGGGAATAGTTTTTTTGGAGCCTGTGGAAAAATGTACTCATAAGAAATGAAGCTGCAGATAGAGCCATAAGAAATGAATGCAACTGATTATTTAATGTAGTTTTTATAGGCAATAATTGAAGCTTTGTTAGTTCCAGGTTTAATATGTGCAATAAGTTCATTTCAATAAGTTCTGCAATCAACATTGAACCAGTCCGGCCCTCGACTAGTACCCACTTTTTTATTTTGGCCCACTGTGTATTTGAGTTTGACCCCCCTGCTCTAGACGAAGCTACACCTGATGTATCTTAATCCATAATAGTACGTTATAATTCATTAATCAATGTCATTTTTGTTGATACAAATATGAACCTGCAAAGTAACTCATCTTGTCAAATCAATGTAGTGACTAAAAAGTAGAATATTTTCTTCAAAATTGTAGAAAATTACATTACATGAAATATTACCTCAATATTAACTCAGAAATGTACTTATGTATACTACTTGGTTACGTTTCACCAATGAAGACACAATATACTTGTCTCTAAGCAAATATGCAGAAATGACTGCTCATAATTTGCCATTATTTCACGAGTGGCCGTTAAATATCTACCTTTCTACTGAAGGAGTTGTTGGCCACACACAGCAGGTAATTCCCTCGATCTCCCAGAGAGATGCAATCTCTCACAGGATAAAGAATCACTCGGAAGTGGATTATTTATTTGCCCACTGAGCAACTAAAAGGATTTATAAAAAAACAAAGCAGCAAGCATATCCGCTCTGAACGTAAGTGGACTGTTTTATAAATGAATGTTGTGGTTGTTCACTCTTTTCTTATGAAAGGAAGAGATTTAATTGAGGCTAACAAATATGGTCCAACTATTTATTTAGTGCGCCCTTATAATGTTTTTACTTTTCTTTATAGATCAGCTGTGAGCTACAGACAGAGCAGTGCTTTGTCCTCCTGTCTAGTAATAATAATAACAACGTTTTTATTTGTACAGCACTTTTAATACGCAGCTCAAAGTGCGTTAACAATAAGCACACAACAAAAGAACACCAAAACATACAGTACAGAAAATAAGACATTCCTTTTGAAACCTATTAAAACATGCAGCATATTGACGATACTGTACATATCATTTCAAGAGACACAAGGCGTTCAAATAGGCACGAGAATAAACACAACAAATAATCAAAAGTGATCAATAATCAAGAACAACAGAGAACAGACTCAGAAAAGTGAGAAAGACAGAAGACCAACAGAATCAATATGATGAATAATAAAGACCAGAGGACCAATTCAAGGAGGATTTTGCTAATTAAAAATGATGGCAAAAGTTTTCAGCTGCCATTTAAAAAGGTCCTCTGAGTTTGCCTCTCTAGTATCTCCTGGTTTCTAAAGTGTGGGACGCTGATGGATGAAAGCCGCTCTCCCACTTACACTTTAAAAAGCCTGCTGTTGAGGAACGTTGGGCTCACACAGGGACGCAAACGACATCTCCGAGGAAGAGAGGGCCATTAAGAGCATTGTCTGCCAGTATATAATGATGAAAATAATCTGGGAGATAATGCAGTGTGCCATTCTGCTTCCTGGATGCCATTTTCAGCACCTATGAGCTGCCAACTGTTATATGTAAATGATTCATGTCTATTATGTTACAAATAAGCCTATCATTGTCACTTGGCATCAATCAAAACAAAACAGAGGGATGAGCAGCGACAGATGCATAAAGGAAGTGATATCTGAGTGGAACTGGATACAGCTCAACAATGGGGTTCCACATGGAGCCGAGGCTTCCTCGGGCGAATATGCACTCTTTGTAAACTCTGAGGTATCTCAAGCAAGTCGACAACCCATCGCCAGAGACAGATGATTACAGTGGGAGCTCCAGACTGACAGCTTTCTTTAATTCACTCAAACTCTGCATGGAAACAGAGACGCTGACAATCGAAGAAAAACACTTTCTAAAAAGTATAATAATTCGTTTCCTTCTCCTCCATCGCCTGAGACAGGTGAGAAGTCTATGCATTCCCAATGGTGCATCTATTCATGCGTACAGATTAGATTACATACTTTATTTCTCCTGTTTGTTTGTCAAATCACTGACGTGGAAATAAAACTGCTCTGAAATGTTTCATTACATAGAAGATGTTTTTGTTGTTTGTTGCAACTAAAGTTAGATAACTAGAGAATGCAATTCCTGAAGAAATTGCTAGTGGGAATGCTTTATGCTGAAAAGCTGATGCTGAACTGCTATGCTGAAATGTAATGTGTAAGAAGAAAGTGAAGAGTTTAGATTGAAATGATACATGAACACTGGGGGCTTGAATGTGCGATGAGAGAAGAAAGTCAAAAGGCTTGGGAAAGCAGCAGAATATTTGAACTGCAAACTTCTGAACTAACTTGATGGCGAATGATCTGTCGCTGAACAATGTTTAATATCCCTAAAAGTACGAATCAGATTTAAAAGTTGTGTTAGACGAATAAAGTCAGAAAGATTTGTAACATTTTAAAGTTGGAATGAGGTTTCTGAGTGAAAGTATGAATGAACAGTTAGCAGTTGAAGTCGCATGAAGATTTGTTGAAGTCTGAAGATTTCCTCCATTGACTTCCATGTTAAAAATGTGATGCATTATGGGATGTATCTCTGGAATTATGGAAGTTGTGAATGAGAAAAGTAATAACCATCGATTCCCGACCGAGCTGAACGTTTTGATGTTTGAACGGAGTTTCTGCGATGTTCAATGCGGGAGGAGAAGCGCGGCAAAAATAACCCGGCGGAATAATAAAGAATTTCGTGCGTAGCATAACAGATAGTGGGAACCCAGTTGTGAGGATCTGCAGTACTTCCTCCTTCTTTGTCCCCTGTCTGTGTTTGTTTTGTCTGTGTGTCTATGGCCCTTTCTCATTTAATCAAATCCCCCTCCTCGACTCCTCGGTCCTCCGGTAGTGACCCGGAAATGAATTTTAGCGCGCCATGTTGAAGGACATCTCATTTCTCTAAATGCACGTCGAGGACCGAGGATCGAGCGTCGAGGAGTCTCTCTGGAGGAGCTATAACAGAGGAGACACTGATATGTCTCCTTCACGGATGCATTTCCGGGAACAGAGATGTTTCAAAGAGTCGTGACGCACGGCCGGATTTATCTCAGCCAATGACCGCTCTGCATGCATCCCCTGGATATTATTTTATTAACTGCTTTCATCGCGACGCGATGTTTACAGAGAGAACAGCTGTCCGTGCAGAAAGCAGAGCAGTGTGTAATATATCACTCAGTATAACAGGCCTACTCTCTTTATTTGCTTTAGTTTAGTAGATATCTACAAACAAAGAGTCGATATTTTTCTAAAACCATTCAGTGCTTCACATAATAAAATACACAACGGCTGTAGCCTGATTACGTGTAGGTGTGTGTGCTACAGTGTGTGCGTAGATGCAGCGGACAGACAGGTCTCAGTTGGTTTGGTGTCCTCTGCTTACTTTGAATACTTGTAAATAAAACTTTTGGCCCGTAATTTATTTCCCTCATTGTAGCGACCAGAGAGGGGGGGGGGGGGGGATATATCCAGTCTCTGATAGTGTTACGTTATAATGAGAGTGCTCTGTTTGATTCTGAAATTGTATATATTTATATACATATATACATATGTGTGTGCGTGTGTGTGTGTGTCCGCATCTGTAGCCTGTTATTGTCTCATTATACCGCACTGTGAATGAATTAAAAGTAAATATATAAGTGGTCATGAACACATCTGTCCATCAGACAGAGTGCTGCTGCCTTCTGTCATCATTAATGGACGTCTCTTTAAAATGACCGCTCAGAGGAGAGGAGTTCTCATTTCTCTAACCATCTGCTGCTTCCCCTCCTCTCTCCTCGGCTCCCCTCCTCGGCTCCTCCGCTCGCATCTCCTGTGGGCGGGACTAAGTATCGAGGATAGGAGTCGAGGAGGGGAGTTAGAGAAATGAGAAAGGGCCTGTGTGTCTGTCTCCCTGGCTAAGTGTGGCTACCTACATTCCGATTCCCGCCAACTCACCGCCTCAGCTGCTGCTCATCTCACTGATTGCCACTACTCACCTGCACCTGCTTAAAACCCTGGTTCCCATCTTCAGACTTCGCCAGTTCTTCGTTTATTCTTCAGTGGTAAACTATCGTCCAGGCCTACTAGTGTTTTTCCTAGTGACTTTTTGATGCTCCTAGTGAAGGGAGATCATTTCATAATCCTGCTTGTTCTTCCTGTTCCAGATCCACATACTCCAGCCGCTCTGCCTGCCACGTCCAGCCTCCCCTCCCGAGCAGCCCAGCTCCACGTCTTCCCTCTACGTGTGCTTCGTCAACTCCTTGTCAGTGTCGTGGACAAAATAAAGCCTTTTTGACACTTCACCACAGTCTCCGTTGTAGTGCTTGCATAGCGGGTTCTCAGCTCCAGTCACTTCTCGGGAAACCTAACACCAATTATCCACTGAAACTGAAGTTAACTTTATGAGAGACATCTTCTTCATTCTGTCCAGTTTCATACTGTAAACTTTGTGCATTCCTCTGTATACGTTGCACATTTACATTCATTGCTGCCTCTTTTAAAACATCGACATGCTTAAACATGCACTACGTAAGATAAGATATTTAGTGAAAAACAGGTTTCACACATAAAATAGAAAACAAATAAATATAACAATACATAAATAAAGCGATACAGTAACTGTTGAGACAAGATATCACGACAAAGGAAAGGGAACACCACAAAAAAGCATAAAAGGGCCTCTTTAAAATATATACTTAAAAATAGGTTTTTAAAGTATATATACGCTCATTTGTTGCAGTGTTTCTGGGTGCAACATTACACACCACAGCAAATTCCTTGTATGTGTAAATAATACAATAAACCTCACACTGACATCACAATACAAGCCCTGCAGGTTTCAGGGAGCAAGTCAAAGCCATGGGGCAAAAGTTTTAAACCAAACGTCTAAGAATAAAAGTCAGACACTGATAGCAGACATGCAGATTATCACACCTTTACTGCGCGTTGCATAACCCTTTGTTCTCACCTTCATCACGTTAATGTGTTTGTAGATTTGAGATATTTTTACCTTTGTAATATATTCACCTTCATCTGTTCATGAGTGTATCTGCTGGACGTTATTTTCTTTTACATATATTGTGTTGTGCCTTTTTATTGATGTCTCTTAATGTGTGTGTATATGTATCAGCATGTATGTGTAATATATAAGTGGCTGTACAGGTGTATGTTTTTATATTGTAATCTTTGGGATGGTGAGAAACAGCACTTCGATCTCCCTGTCTGTCTCCAACACACAGAGACATTGACGATCAAGTTGACCTTGACTTTTTGACTTGCAATGCTATCAATGTTATCCTTCAGACATTAAAAGGGTGTTTTTCTGCCATTTAATTGTCTCTATGTCAGGTTGACTGAACAGCTTTTGTCTGTGGTTGTGTTCTTGTATTATAGTCCCTTTGTGTGCATGATTACACATTATTAACGGTAGAGTACAGTGAGTTCTCCTTCCACCATCATGAATTGCCACAGCAGCAGTGATTTGACAGCTTGAGATGATTCATTCCGAAATAAATTCATAAACTTCCATTTCAATTCCCTCTTCAAGGTGTGATCTCTGCTCCCAGTCCCACCCCTGACTGACAGTAGTGATATATTCACTGGAAATACTCCTGTTCTGTTACTTTAGATGCAGTTAAAGAGATTCAAATGTACTGTGTCGAAGAAGTATCTCAGACTGAGCGGTTAAATGGAGCTGGAATCCAATTTACCGAAAAACCCAATGTAAGAGCGGAGCAATATTAAATGTTTGGTTGAAGAAAATCCTTTCATATCGATGCATGTATATTTCAGCAGGTGTAGCATGCACAACGTATTTTTTTTAACCATTGTGGTTCTTTTAATGAAGCCCTTAATGTAAAAAATAATTGTGGTATTTGTAAGGGAATCTTCTGCAGCAATGGAGAGTGACGGCCCGTCCACACAGCGGCGTGCGTTCAAGCTTCCAACGCTTCTGCCCATTCACTTTGAATGGGGTGACGTCACTTTTAGCCGAACTGCATCGTGGGAAGCGACGTGGAGCGTTGCTCGCTTCAAAAGTTGAGCAATGTTCAACTTTTGGCGCCTCGGCAGAAGCGTCAGCCAATGAAATCCCGTTTATGCAAATCTGCCAGTACCAGCGCTAGCCAATCAAACCGCGTGTATGCTGGGAGAGACTACGCAGGTCATTTCCTCATATTCCAAAAAATGGAGGGAAAATTCATTATAGCGGTAGTGAATCACCCGGTGCTGTATGATCAGTCTCTGTTCATCTACCGGGATACAAACCGGAGGAGCGAGGCATGGAGGGAGGAGGCAGAGACAGTGGGTGAAACTGGTAGGTTTTCGCCTGTTTGGGGATTTTATATCCAGTTTACTTCGTTTTAACATTGCTATTGCTTTGTATGTCGCGGGCGGGAGATTCATGTGATTGGTTGTTGGTCGCGTTGCTCGCAAAAAATCCCCAAGCTTCAGACACGCCCACCGCCAAGCGTCAACGCACGCTGCTGTGTGGACGCTCCGTTAGGACTCAGAGAGACACGAGGAGAGTTGGAGCTTTGATGTCAAACACGGATCTTTAATACAAGCATCGGCCGGAGAAATTCACATCACAAGTCACACAGCCAGAGATTCTGACTGCACTGGTGGGTTGCCATGTGAAATCTGACCAGTCTCTCTCTCGATAGACCATTTAACTAGTTTACAGAGAGTTAAACCCCATATTGGGGGATGGGGCGTTAACACCTGGAGACACTGAATCACTTATCTGACTCTTAGGCTCTGTGACCGAGAGTTGACCGGTCATAAAACTGGTAATGTCAACAATAGCTGAGACTTCCCATTCCTTAAAGGTGGGGTAGGTAAGTTTGAGAAACCGGCTCGAGATACACTTTTTGTTATATTCCATGGAATGCTCTTAACATCCCGATAGCAATGAATATCTTAAGTGCTTTGACAAAAAATCCATAAAAAAAATTCTGTGGAAGCCGTAATACTGTAAAAAGTACAACCAATCCGTTTAGGCCGGCTAAACGGATTGGATTGCCGCCCTGTCTGTCAGCCTTCCATCTCGTGCACGCACAAATGTATCTCGTGCCCTCATTGGGCGTGCCGTCATTGGGCATTGCGCGTTCATGTGTGTTGGAGGAGGTGCTCTGTAAGGAAGTCTGAAGGAAGGGGCGGATTCTTTTCGGCTGTGTACTTTCAAATTTTAGTGCACTCGAGCCGGTTTCTGAAACGTACCTACCCCACCTTTAAGACAGATAATAGACTTAGGGTTGGTCGTAAACGTCAACACACAGAAAAGGTTAGACTCCTAGGAATAAGACAAAATTAATCCCTAACAGTATTATTCCATTGTTATTCGTGTTTATGCTCAAAATGTAATTTAATATGCAGGGAAATACTGACATTGACTTTTCCCCCTGAAGTTAAATGAGAGGATCGATGTCACGCTCATATCTGTACCCTGAATATAAAGCCAGCACCAGCACATGATTAACCTAGCTTAGTATACAACTGAAACCAGGAGGATACAGCTAGCCTTACGGTGTCTAAATGTAAAAACATCCAACTACAAACTGCATATGACATAGTAAGGGTGGCAACATCTTAATCCTTTGTTGAATCCAATGTTTTCTGACTGAAACAAACCCACAAACTGCGTTATCTTATTTCACACAATGTGGGTGACAAGAAACTCTAGATACCATAATGTATGTGAACATGCATCGAAAAGTGAGTTTTTCATTGTATAGCTTCTCTTACTTAATAATGTAATTAATTGAAGAGGAATTTATTTCAATTCTATGCTTCAAAAACACATGAAATATTTCATGCTCTTACGCGATGTTTTATTTGACTACACGCCCGTGGAAGAACAATCCTACTCAAAAAACTAAAACGATGATGTACTCAATTTAATTGGTGAAACATTTTTACACTTAATAATATTGAGTAAATCTTAAAGCTGTGAAATCATTTAAATGTGCCTTTATGAATTGAGTAAATGTAAGTAAAAAAATCAAGTAGGTGTAAATAACTACATTTAGTACCATAACATATACAATTGAGTACATATAATTAAAATCCTAAGTCAATGCAATAGTAACCCTAAGTCAAAACCACTAATCTTTTATAGTAGATAGCATTTAAATGCTAGGTAGATGTAACTGAAAAGGAGACTATTATTTAACAAAACAAATGTGTGAAATGTACTCAATGTTTTTAACTACATTTAATTAAAACTGGACTATTAATTATATAAATATATGCATTACATTTACTTATTTTTTTAACTGTATTTACCCTTTACTCCAGGAGTGCTTTACCTGAGGTCAATACATCTAATAAAACAAAAATTATAAACATAACACAATAAGCAATTGTACACATTGACATTTGAATTACACATTTATTGTTCAAATTTGACATGACATTAAGTCTCAACCTGGTTTATTTAAACGGTCCTTTAAAAAACACGGGTAAAATACAAGACCAATTGCAGCAGAGAAATCCTAGCATTGGAAATCTCAACTTGGATTATTTAACAAATAAAACTGTTAGGCATTTTATCTAGCGTAACTTCCAGTGAACATTTCCATTGAGCTATGGGAGCAACGGGCTGAACTTAACTCTGCATATGACTTAAATGCATCGAGAGCAGTGACACTTCACAACAATAACAGTCCAAAATGCAAATCAATCAATAGAACTCAACTTGTACCATCTTGCTGAACAGTAGTCGGCAACTACATGTGCAGGCAATTTTTCAGTCTCTGCACTTTCGGTGAAAGGTTGCCAGGATCCAGCTCCAGCAGCAGTTTCTGGAATACCTCGAAACTATATTTTAAATTCTTCGGGTATCTCAGATCCAAGGCATAAGTTAGTCCCAACAGATAGCAGCAGGCTCTGCTTAGATCCCCAAGACTTCTGAGGACAGGGATGCCCTCAATCACGATCCCTACATCAGTAGGTTGATCGACTGACCCATCTTGGTTCTGCAGCAGGTGTATTTTCATCACCTCCTCGGCCAACTCCTCTTGTACACGGACAGGTACATCAGCAACATCCTGCAGACATTGAAAAGATAACTGGTTAGTGCTTCCTTTCTGCCTGCATGTTACAAGACACACAAAGAGCAACTCCTCACTGCTCACTCACTATGTATGTTATTGATCATCTCACAGTCATCCATGATTACATTATCTAAAACTTCAAAACTAACACTGTTAAAAATCCTGAAAACGATTGTACTAACTAGGGCTGCAGCTATAGAGTATTCTAACCATTCATTCATTAAATCGGATAATACATTATTTTGCTTTATTAAAAGAGCAATAGTAAATATAGAAAAGAGAAAATAAGACCGGCCTCTTAAAATGAACAAGATCAACATTGTTATTGTTTAAATTGCAGACAATAATATTATCTTTCAAAACTAGACCCATTTAGTGCATTACGTTTTAAAGAACCCATTTTCTGAAATGCAAAAACTAATTATTGTTTTTTTATTTCAAATAACTTTAAAAAAAAAAAGTATACGTTTTCTGGGCTACTCATATAAGGGTACTATAAATGTAACTGATCACTGCACATCTGTATCGGCCTCACCTCTGTGTCACGCTGTCTGTCTATTCGTCTGCTTGACTGAGTGCGTGTATGTCTGTCCCACTGCTCGATCATTTTTAGTAATCGAGTTACCTGAGGAATCATTTCAGCCCTAGTACTAACCTCAAAGTCCTTGATCTAGGCACTCGCATCTTCTCCCAGATGGTCGATGAGACATCGGATGACAACCTCTCGTTTTCGCTGAATGGGGATTCCACTCTGCAGAATAGAGCAGTCTTTCAACAACTAATACAATGTATTACTCTACACATTACTCGAGCAGAATTTTGCTTTACTTTAACAACTTTAATGTCAAACTGTTTCAATTGAATTAACATTAAAGAAATTAAACATTGTCAGTATAGTATGTTGCGGAGGGATGTAAAGTAGATGCAAGAATAAAACGTCTGAGGGGATAAAGAGGAGTTGTCGGATTAGGATAAATGAATATCTAAAGTAATTCGTGATTGTAATTAACTTACAAAGCAAAGAAATGCGATTGAGACCGGTGGAATTATTAAGGCAATTAAAAGGTAGGGTATGTAAGTTTGAGAAACCGGCTCGAGTGCGCTAGGATTTGAAAATACACAGCCCCTCCTCCAACACACACGAACATGACCAATGAGGGCACGAGATAAGTGTGTGCCCAGATGGAAGGCTGACAGGCAGGTAGACCATCCAGTTATTTTAGCCGGCTCAGATGATTGGTCGTGCTTTTTACAGCGCTACAGCTTCCACAGATGAATTTTTTTGTCAAAGCACTTCAGATATTCATTATATATTCATCTCGAGCCGGTTTCTCAAACTTACATACCCTACCTTTAAGGAAGTAACTGTATAAGTGGGGGATAACATGTTAATACCTGAAGTAGAATACTCATTTTTGCCCGATGTCGCTCTCCGACAGCCTTGGAACATGGACAACAGTGTTGGGGAATAGAAGTCCAACATTGACATGAACTTTGGCTCAAGATTCAGCGTGGTGATCCTCTGAAACTCTGCGCTGACCTGGAAGAGAGAGAGATGAGAAAAGAGAACAAATTACTTACGATTCAATTTATTGTAATTTCAATCCATCAAATACTAAAGTCCATATAGCTTTCAATAGGATGTAAAACTGTGACACATGCAGGTTATCCGTCCGTAATGTCTGTGTTGACCACTGCTTAAAGAAAATTCAATTTACTCACTTGCGAGACATCAAACAAGACAGGCCATCTATCCTTGATGTCTTCTATGCTCATCTGTAGACATCTTGTCTTCTATGTGCAAAAGTTCTGCACATCAAGTCCTTGATGGCTGTGCTGTCTTTCTTCTTTGATTCGGCGATGAGTTGGTGTCGATCCAGCTCGTGTTGTTCCTTCGTGTCTCCTGCGGGATAATGTGGGAGAAACACCACTTCTCCTTTCCGTGCTTTCTTTATATTCTTTGCAGGTGCCCTGTCATTTTCCACGACCAAAGGTACCGTGCTTCAACCGATAGTGCTTGAGAAGTGACCCTTTCACTGAAGCCACAAATGTGCACAGCTTACATTGCCATCCCATGAGCTGCAACCTAAAAAAGTGAGGATAAATAGTGTTATCACATGGAGCGAACAGACTGGTTTAATGCTACTTCCATTTACCTATATACTTTTTGGACTAATGTATTTTATCATACAGAGCTTTAAAAATGACACCCAATTGTATTTACTCATTGAAGCCAATAATTACATCTACTCCAAACTATAGTTAATGGAACATCTACCGTAATTGTTTTATTAAACTGTTTATTTTTCTAACAAATGCTTCCTGGCCTTTGCAATCAAACATGGTCAAAATCAAGGTGCAACAAATGTTGCTTATTCCCGATTTCTTAAACTTGTATAAAGCAAACTAATATGTTGGCACCGTTGTTTCAGTGTTTAATAAAATAATGACATTTACCTCCTCTGTTTTGTTGTCTTCGTTCAACTTCTCTCAGCGCAGTCGGTGCTGTGAAACAGATATTGAAAATATTTAACATGCTTCACAAAATTCAACTTTACTTGCTCTAGCCATCATCAAGTGTTCCCTCATAAATATGACAACATATAAGTTGGGCAAGTAGGCCGCTCCTCTTAAGAAAATACAATCCTTATTATAATAAAGATGAAACAGTTTCATAAGCATATAGGCAAATGAAGCCGCTGACGTCACTTCTTCTTCTGCTGCTTTGAGTTTACTGGCAGACTGAAAACAACTGGGACTCCCAGCAGCTTCTACTGAAGCCTTCTGAGTAAATCGCCAGAACGCCGACACCTCCTCATCTCCACCGCTCCCATGCTCGGCCTCGCTCGGTTTGGTTAGGCCTTATTAGGCCCGGCTCACTTTAATGCTGCGCTTCCATTACAGTTTAGGAACTGGGGCAGTTACTATAGTAACGCAGTGTAGGCGGAGCCGTGACGTCATCTTCAATGAGAACCCCAGAAAAACAACACAGCCGTTAGCTGTTAGCACTCAGAGCTCACAGCTCTTCATATCTGTTCAGAAACTAGACAAAAGTTAAACAAGTACAAACCACAGACTGTCTGTGTCATGGCGAATACAGTCGCTGGTTTATTTATGTCTGTATAGGCCGTTGTTGTGAGTGTGGACGGTCGGAGCATATATAACGTTAGCTTAGCCAAGCTACATTTAGAAAACACGCATTTTAAAAAGGTGTTTCGCCTGCCGTCTGTCTGCAGACTTGTCAAAGCATTAATTCATGGTTTTTACTAACCGGTATCAGTATGTTGTTACTTCGGCATCATTTAGAAACGTGTATTAAAATTAAATCACGGTCAAATATGTTCATCTTGTTGTAGTTGTAGCCCCCTTGCCAGCGATTCTCTCTCTAGTTTAGCATACTCAGCCCGACTCAGCCTGGTTGTTCCTGCCCTAGAACCACGATTTAGTCGGGCCAGAAAAAAGGTGAAAAAGTAG
The DNA here is from genome assembly GCF_902827175.1 of Gymnodraco acuticeps. NCBI lineage: Eukaryota > Metazoa > Chordata > Actinopteri > Perciformes > Bathydraconidae > Gymnodraco > Gymnodraco acuticeps. Next base: position 424,109 of record NW_022990584.1, read on the forward strand.
CCCTGGGCCAAAACTAGGCCAAGTGGAAACGCAACCAAAAACGGGCCCCGCACGCTTAAAGCGAGCTACCCGCTGCAGTGGAAACGCGCCATAATGGCGTTTGTGCGCTGGGCTAATGATGCTAATGTGAGGATAATAAAATGGCGGCTTCACAAAACTTTTTGGGAGTTGTACGGGGCGTAGTTTGCAATCCGCAATCAGACATAGGAACCTTTTTCTCCCATGAAAGTCCCTGCTCTCTAGCAGGGACGGAAAAGGGGCGAACGCAACATTTCGGAACTAAAGTGGGAAAAGTACTGCCTCCTTATCAGGGATACCTAAACAATAAGCGTTGCTAGTAACCGGGTGGCAAAGCCCCCTTCACAGCCTGTTCAAGGCGAGACTGTTGCGCCGTTATTCCGGCATGGCGGAACATGCAGACACACATATTCTCCGGCGCTGTTGTGTTACACGCAGGGCTCTCGACTAACTTTTTTCCCCATCCTCCCAGAACCGTCCCGAAATACAATCTAAGCCGTCCCGAAATTAATGTGGACCGTCCCGAATTTAAAATGTTAGTTTTTCTACATTATCATTAGTTAAAATCATTCAAAGTGACCTTTAACATGAATAAAACATCATACAAATCATTAGATGATAATTCATCAACCTTTTTATTTGAGTAAATCATTCAATCACATAAACAAAGGCCAAATATATTTAAACAAACGAGAAAGTTACTCTAATATTGAATCCAATCAAGTCCCATCCAATTAACAAAACAATCCAACACTGTGTCCTGAAGACAGAACCCAGAGTAACCGCTAACCAGGATGACAGTCTGTAACACAGTCAGGAGACCTTTACAAACGGCCCGGCCCCTCGCACACAGACGGGAGAGAGAGATCTCGTCTGGATTGGAAAGATCGAAAATACATCATAGACGCATGTTGTAGTCTTATTGCATATTAGAAACGGAGTTGGTGAAACTAAAACTGCGATATAATGTGTAGGTAGCAATAATACAAAAGACGTAGGCTATATTTTTTAAATGTCTCCAGTACCGATAAAAAGTCCGATAACGTCGGAGCTTAACGTTACCACTGTCTTTAATAATTCCGGCCCGGGGCCCGTTTAACACCGGGGCTCGGTACCCATCCCTACATGGGGAGAGGCAGCATATTGCTAAGGACTAAATACGATGGAGAGTTCTCATCTCAGCCTTATTACCCATAGGGGATGAAGAGGAGTAAGTAAATAAAGAGGCCGGCGCTCCAGGGTCTGGTTCTGCTGTGCGTTTTTGTGATGTAACGGTACAACATTTCAGAATTCCTCCACGGGATTGTTCATCACTCAACCCGCGAAATACACACACTCAGTACATAGCTTGACCCGCGAATTTGCGGGCCAGGAATTCACGGGCACAGCCAGCTGTGCGGCTGGCTGACAGCCAGCCGCACAGCTGTAGCTACATGTGTGTATTTCGCGGGTTTCTAAATGTTTTGTGCGTGTGTGTTTATGTTGACAAGGAGGTTTAATATGCTACACAAAACGTGCAGTCGTTTTCATTTTCATCGCCGTTTGTAGTAGAGTTAGCAGGGTATTTTTATTTTAACTCTCGTCCCAAATTCGTCCCAAAATTATGTTGTATCCTCCCCGACACTATTTGTTTCGGCCCCGGGACGACGGGACGTCCTTAAGCTCGAGCCCTGGTTACACGTCAGGCCGGCATGCCATCTAATATCACACACTGGGGCAGCAATATGCACACAACAACTGCAGACAAAGCAGGTGCTAATGTTTTCTACCCTTTACTCGAGTAAAACGTTAGCTTCACTTCACCTGGTTGACTGTGTCCACCATGCTTGTGTAGAAGCGGACAGAGAACTAGCTAGACAGCATGGCTGCAAGTGTGACAGTATTTAGATAATTACACACTATAAAGTTGTATATGCATAAAGACAGGGTCAATATTTCATTAACTTTTGCTTGGTTGTTACTTACCAGGATTTGCAGGGAGTTTTCCTGGAGTGGTGGTTCTCTTCTTGGTGTTTGGCTTGCTTCTTGGTTGCCACATGTGCAGATAGAAAAGTAGATTTCCCATGAGCACATGGGGTATATTTTGCGCGCGATTGTTAATGGTGTCCACGCCTATGTGTCCACGTCATGACGTTTAGTGTAATTTACTCAATGTTTTAAATTGTTGTTAAAGATTAAGAATATCGATTTGGAATGAGTAATAATTGCTGTTCCTGAAACTGATCAGTATAATTAGCCAATTCTCAAATATTTTGACTGAAATTTACGAACGATATTAAGGATATCTTAAAAATATAATTTGTTAGTAAAATACTCATTTATTTTCGTGTAATCAACTTAAATAATAGTAGTAATTTAAGACAAAATTAACTGTTGGATTTTTAAGCATTTATTTTGGTATGTCCAACTCAAACAATTACTTTGATTATATTTAGAGATGTTATTAAGGTAATATAGCTTTTTATTATTGTGATATCTACAAAGCCACTGATTTAGTTTTTTCAGTGTATTAGCACTGGTTATGAATGCCACTTTTTGTCACTTTTAGACTGAAATAAGCAATTATTTTGTATGTTAACTGTTTGTTCTGCTTCGTATTTTCAGTGTTGTTTTATTTGCTAGTGCCAAAGACGCATTTCCAGTCTGTGTACATTTAATGGACAATAAAGTCCTCTGAATCTGATCAGATAAGCTTCACTGATACAAACCAGTTTAAGGCTGCTGACAGGTAAGGTACGTTTATTTATATAACACATTGTCAGACACAGAGGAAATTCAAAGTGCTTTCCTCATCATTAACACTTAATACGGAGACGACAGAAAGGAACACAATAAATAAACATCATGGAATAACAGATTCATAAAAACCATGCATAGAAGAGATACAGAATAGTTTAAAAACAACATTGTAAATGCAGTAGGTGATAAAACAAGTTCAAAGACTTCTGGGTAAGCAGCCGAAACAAGTAATGTTTTTAAACTCGACTTAAAAGAGCTCATCGTTGGTGAGACCTCAGGTTTTCTGTAAATGTGTTCCATTTGTTGGGAGGAGCTTAAACACTAAAAGCAGCTTCAGCGTGTATGGTTCTGAGCCGGGGTACATGAGTAAACAGGTCCTCTTAGAAGAGCAACCAAGGCTAACCCTAACTCACCATCTAACTCTAACTCTGAGTCTGAGTCTGACTCTGACTCTGACTCTAACCCTAACTCACCATCTAACTCTAACTCTAACTCTGAGTCTGACTCTGACTCTAACTCTGACTCTAACCCTAACTCACCATCTAACTCTAACTCTAACTCTGAGTCTGACTCTGACTCTAACTCTGACTCTAACCCTAACTCACCATCTAACTCTAACTCTAACTCTGAGTCTGACTCTGACTCTAACTCTGACTCTAACCCTAACTCACCATCTAACTCTAACTCTAACTCTGAGTCTGACTCTAACTCTGACTCTGACTCTAACCCTAACTCACCATCTAACTCTAACTCTAACTCTGAGTCTGACTCTAACTCTGACTCTAACCCTAACTCACCATCTAACTCTAACTCTAACTCTGAGTCTGACTCTGACTCTAACTCTGACTCTAACCCTAACTCACCATCTAACTCTAACTCTGAGTCTGACTCTAACTCTGACTCTAACCCTAACTCACCATCTAACTCTAACTCTAACTCTGACTCTGACTATAACTCTAACTCTAACTCTGACTCTAACTCACCATCTAACTCTAACTCTGACTCGAACTCTAACTCTGACTCTAACTCTGACTCTAACTCTGACTCGAACTCTAACTCTGACTCTAACTCTGACTCTAACTCTAACTCTAACTCTGACTCTAACTCTAACTCTGACTCTGACTCTAACTCTAACTCTGACTCTAACTCTGACTCTGACTCTAACTCTAACTGACTCTAACTCTAACTCTGACTCTAACTCTAACTCACCATCTAACTCTAACTCTGACTCTAACTCTAACTCTGACTCTAACTCTGACTCTAACTCTAACTCTGACTCTAACTCTGACTCTGACTCTAACTCTGACTCTAACTCTAACTCACCATCTAACTCTAACTCTGACTCTAACTCTAACTCTGACTCTAACTCTGACTCTAACTCTAACTCTGACTCTAACTCTGACTCTGACTCTAACTCTGACTCTAACTCTAACTCTGACTCTAACTCTAACTCTAACTCTGACTCTAACTCTAACTCTAACTCTGACTCTAACTCTGACTCTAACTCTAACTCTGACTCTAACTCTAACTCTGACTCTGACTCTAACTCTAACTCTGACTCTAACTCTAACTCTAACTCTAACTCTAACTTTGACTCTAACTAAGCATGAAAAGCCTTTATAATCTCCGCCTGGCTTGACGCTTTCTGAACCATGGAGATGCAATTGAAGCCAACAGCGTCTACTCCTCAGGTTGTTTCCCCAGGGGTGTCATATGAAGTGTGGGGGGGGGGGGTGTGTGTTTGTGTGGCTTTCAGAAAGCATGTGATCTGCACACTCTGACAAGTAGGACGTTTAAGTTCAGAGCGTGTGAGACTTGTCCCGTCGAGTGAAAACAATTGGCCAGTTCCAGCTCCCATTCATCAAAGTGACAGCACTTGGCCACGTGGAAATGAATGAATAAATGAAGGAGAACGCATTCAGTGTGCAGATGAAGTGGAGAGACTGTCAGTGTGTGTACCACTCAGCCCTCATTGGAAAAATGGCATCCCCTACGACTGAAATGCTCCTCACAGATATATCTCTCCTCTCCACAACACTATGCATCACATACAAATGATTTCTGAAAGTAGAAGCAACATCTAATATTTCCAATCCCCCCTTTTCACTCTTCTTATCTTCATATATTGTGCGAGTGGAAGAACAATTCAATTTATGACTTTTTTTTAACAAAGTTTTGATTAACATTTTATACAATAAGACACATGTACACAGTGTACAGTTACAAACATACAGAAGGGCACTTCTCAAAGTCAAATTACACTGAGGTACAGGTGCAAAAACACACACTACCCTTCATACAAAGACACATCTTACATACATTTTGAAATTGAATGACATTTCCAGCCTCTTTGGTTGCATTCAAGGCAGTTTCATGGTACATAGTCCGAACTCAAAATAATCATATTATGAGGTTTACACACTTCAGTATCCTCATCATCTGCTAGCTCCTACCTTCCACAACAGATTACATGGTTTATAAATCTTGTCAAAAAAGTCTTGCTTCCCTTTTAGTATATATGTTATATGACTTTCAATTGTAATCACTTTTAGACTTAAATATGCCATTTCTTTTGAATGTGAACTGATTGTTGTGCAAAATGGCATCCCCTATGACTGAAATGCTCCTCACAGATATATCTCTCCTCTCCACCACACTATGCATCACATACAAATGATTTCTGACAGTGGAAGCCAAATCTAATATTTCCAATCCCCCCTTTTCACCCTTTCTTATCGTCTTATATTGTGCTGCTGTCATGGTTTGCCTGTGGCTGGGAAAAACAAGAGCAGTTGACCTCGGAGAAGTCGAGCATATCAACATCCATTTTCTTGCCTTTGACTGTGAGAAGCAGAATATTTGTATGCGCCCCGTGTGGATACAGAATCGTGTGCTTCACCCCTCACTACCCTGCTCTTGAGCTATGACCTGCCACAAATTCATTATTGATCATCGCTTTCGGTTGCCGGCCGCTGAGCTGCCTCGGTTATCTATAGACATCCACGCCGGCCTACAAGTCTCCTTCTATGTGCAATTCACAAGAAAAATAGGACTGTCTTTGATAAGCAGGCAGTGTGTGCTGCTGAGGTTGTACTGTAAGACACATCGAGGTCA
>NW_022990585.1:0-25615 GCF_902827175.1 Gymnodraco acuticeps
CCTTCTGATCACATTCCTCCTTCTGATCACATGACTCTTCTGATCACACGACTCCTTCTGATCACATGACTTCCGTCCTGATCACATGACTCCTTCTGATCACATGACACTCCTTGCCTGAGCACATGACTCTTCTGATCACATGACTCCTTCTGATCACATGACTCCTTCTGATCACAGACTCCTTCTGATCACACGACTCCTTCTGATCACATGACTCCTTCTGATCACATGACTCCTTCTGATCACATGACTCCTTCTGATCACACGACTCCTTCTGATCACACGACTCCTTCTGATCACATGACTCCTTCTGATCACATGACTCCTTCTGATCAAACGACTCCTTCTGATCACATGACTCCTTCTGATCACATGACTCCTTCTGATCACATGACTCCTTCTGATCAAACGACTCCTTCTGATCACATGACTCCTTCTGATCAAACGACTCCTTCTGATCACATGACTCCTTCTGATCACACGACTCCTTCTGATCAAACGACTCCTTCTGATCACATGACTCCTTCTGATCACATGACTCCTTCTGATCACAGACTCCTTCTGATCACACGACTCCTTCTGATCAAACGACTCCTTCTGATCACACGACTCCTTCTGATCACACGACTCCTTCTGATCACACGACTCCTTCTGATCACACGACTCCTTCTGATCACATGACTCCTTCTGATCACATGACTCCTTCTGATTACATGATGATCACATGACTCCTTCTGATCACAGACTCCTTCTGATCACACGACTCCTTCTGATCACATGACTCCTTCTGATCACATGACTCCTTCTGATTACATGATGATCACATGACTCCTTCTGATCACATGACTCCTTCTGATCACACGACTCCTTCTGATCACACGACTCCTTCTGATCACAGACTCCTTCTGATCACATGACTCCTTCTGATCACACGACTCCTTCTGATCACATGACTCCTTCTGATCACACGACTCCTTCTGATCACACGACTCCTTCTGATCAAACGACTCCTTCTGATCACACGACTCCTTCTGATCACATGACTCCTTCTGATCACACGACTCCTTCTGATCACACGACTCCTTCTGATCACATGACTCCTTCTGATCACATGACTCCTTCTGATTACATGATGATCACATGACTCCTTCTGATCACATGACTCCTTCTGATCACATGACTCCTTCTGATGTAACTGACGTTCTGCTGTAAGCTAGCTAGCTAACGTAGCTAATTGTGATTTCACTTCCAGTTCAGAGACGACTCTCTGAGACCGCTGTCCCTAACCCCAAACAAAGACAACGCTACTTTGGTTTTTCTTTTCTTTTTTGATTTGATTTCGGTTTTTTGGGAAACAACTTTTTCTTTAGGGAAAACTTTTTTTTCAATTTTTTTTATTTGTTCCAGATTTAGATTTAGATTTAGATTTAGATTTAGATTTAGATTTAGATTTAGATTTAGATTTAGATTTAGTCCATTTTGACATTTTCTGTTGCCGATCTTTTTTTCTTTTTTTTTCTTTTTTCTCCTTTTGTAGCCAGTCATGTGATCATAGTTAAAATAAGACCATTCAACATTTTAGGTAAGTTTCCAACAACAGAGACAGTTTTATAATCCTCAAGCTGCTGAAGGAAAGCATGTCTCCTCAAGCTGCTGGATGTTCTCTAAACGCTGCATGTCTCCTCAAGCTGCTGGATGTTCTCTAAACGCTGCCATGTCTCCTCAAGCTGCTGGATGTTCTCTAAACGCTGCCATGTCTCCTCAAGCTGCTGGATATTCTCTAAGCGCTGCCATGTCTCCTCAAGCTGCTGGATGTTCTCTAAACGCTGCCATGTCTCCTCAAGCTGCTGGATATTCTCTAAGCGCTGCCATGTCTCCTCAAGCTGCTGGATGTTCTCTAAACGCTGCCATGTCTCCTCAAGCTGCTGGATGTTCTCTAAACGCTGCCATGTCTCCTCAAGCTGCTGGATGTTCTCTAAACGCTGCCATGTCTCCTCAAGCTGCTGGATATTCTCTAAGCGCTGCCATGTCTCCTCAAGCTGCTGGATGTTCTCTAAACGCTGCCATGTCTCCTCAAGCTGCTGGATATTCTCTAAGCGCTGCCATGTCTCCTCAAGCTTCTGAGTGTTCTCTAAATGCTGCATGTGTTGTTGCTGGAGATGTTTCTTCATGAGGAACCTTTGGGTTTTTATATCTGCATCCTTCCTGAAGCTGTTTCTCCTGAAGGAGGAGACGTGGGTCAACATTTGCACTTGTCAGACACCGTAGAAAATACAAATTTTCACAATGTTCTGAAGACGTGAAGCTTTTGGGAAAAGCTCAGTATTGAAACCCAGAAACAGGAAATGTTATTTTCTGAAGGTCTCCTTTGGACGATCTAAATCCTCTCCTCTCTTCGTCCTTATGTTTCCTCGACTAAAACCTCCAGCTATTTCCTGAAGGACCAATTACCTCTGAGCTAAGTGTGTAATTGTTGTAAATGACGGTCGGTCTTTATGAAAGCTCCAGACCCTCACATCAAACACAGCTTCATTTATGCACTAAAGTGTGTACGGTTCCAAATGCTCAGAGTGCCCAGCTCTTCTAGCTCGAGATGTGTTTGTTTAATGACTGAGGTTTGAGCGTGTGTTTGCAAACAATGTCTTATTCAAATGCTTTCTGCAGGATGCTGTTTTTTCAGTGCAGAGTTTTAATAATATCCTCTCTTTTATGCATTTATCATTTATTGTGTGTGTTAATTATTTATTGTGTGTTAATGCAAATGTAAAGCACTTTAGCCCTAACTAACCTCTGTGCTGAAAATGTGCTTTCAAACTATAATTACTTTCCCTTTTATTATAACGTGTGGTTTTTAAGCAACATTTTGAAAACAGTTTCCCCCCCGAGACGATAACGTATTTAACCGTTTATTAAAACAACTGAATTCTTTAGTAAAAGGGAACGTGTGACAGAAGAGGCACTACTTACAAATAGGATAATGATTACATTGATGCAGTTTATTTATAAGGTCATTTTTCATTTTATTTAATAATAATAATAATAATAATAGATTACATTTGTGTTGCGCCTTTAGGGACCCAAGGCCGCTTTACAGGGTGAACAAACAAACACAAGTGCTTCAGAGTCAAACGGTAAACAAAAGGCTTTGTTTGAAAGACTCTTTTTGAAGGCTCAAAATCCCCGGATGAAAAAACATGTTTACTGAGAAAAGAGTTCACGTTTTCATTTAAAAATAGTCTAACTTTTGAGAAAATGACTTGAATGAGTGTAAGTCAATGGGTACAAGTATTTTTAGGCCCAATCACGGCACCCCCTATAGGAGGGGAATGAAGTGCGATATTTAGTACAAAACATTTGATTCAACAGAACTTTTTAATAAGAGCGTGAAAACACAGCTTTACTGAGTATGAAGTCAACGTTTTGAGAGAAACACCGATGAAGAGTCTTTAAAGTCTTTGTGCCCCTCACAGGTCGTGGATCTGACCCGGGATCAGGTAGCGTAAAATAAAGATGTTGCTTCACCAGAAAATGTTGAGGGCTCGTCTCGAAACCCCCGGATAAAAACACTGAGCATGAAGTTTACATTTAAATGTGGCACCAGGGAAGAGTCTTTAAAGTCCCGGAGGTTGGGCTGCTCACTGGTCCAGGATCAGGTAGCATAACGTTTGAATTTTGCACCAAAAAAAGCCTTAAAGTTTAAGAGAATTAAGTGTAAGTCAATGGGAAAAAGTCTTGTTGGGCCCATTGACGTTTGTCGCAGTATCCATGAGAGCATTTGAATAAGACATTGTTATGCAAACCGTCACAGTAACCCATCCTATACAGTTAACCATTGTTGTTCTCTACCGTCCACCAGGCGCCTTGGGGGACTTCTTGGAGGAATTAGATCATCTCCTCTCACTCATCCCTGAAACTGGCCCTCCCGCTGTACTTCTCAGAGACTTCAACCTCCAGACGGGGAAGATAGACGAACTAACATCTCTGTTAACCGCCTTTGCTTTCTCACTCTCTCCGTCCCCACCGACTCATAAAGCTGGCAATGTCCTTGATCTCATATTCTCAAGGAACTGCGCTACTTCTAACCTCTCTGTAAACCCGCTCCACACATCCGATCACTTCTTCATTTCATTCTCTCTACCCCTTTCCAAACATAACAAACTAATCTCTTCTCATCCTGCACCTGTCCGCCGTAACCTTCGCTCCCTCTCCCCCTCTACCTCGTCGGTGCTCTCAGCCCTCCCTTCCTCTGATTCGTTCCAACTACTGCCTCCAAACTCTGCTGCAGAAACTCTCCTCTCTACTCTCTCATCCACTCTGGACTCTCTCTGTCCTCTCACATCTCGGCAGGCTCGTCAGTCCCCTCCGGCTCCCTGGCTAAATGATGCACTGCGTGCTAATAGAACCGTCCTTAGGGCAGCAGAGCGGAAATGGTGGAAATCCAAACACCGTGACGACCTCCTAACCTATCAGGCTCTCCTCTCCTCTTTCTCTGCTTCCATCTCTCAGGCAAAAAGCACTTTCTTTCAAGATATGATCCAATCTTCCTATTCCAATCCCAAAAAACTATTTTCCATCTTCTCCACCCTCTTGGACCCTCCAAAAGCTCCTCCCCCCTCCTCACTTCTGTCAAGCGACTTTGTTACCCACTTTGAAAAAAAGGTTGATGATATTCGCTCTTCTTTTTCTGACTCACCTTTACTCACCGCTGGGTCACCAGACCCTCCTTCCACCAACACACTGACCTCCTTTTCCCCTCTCTCTCCAAGTGAGGTTCTTACCCTCATTACCTCTGCCCGCCCTACCACCTGTCCTCTGGACCCTATCCCTTCAAACCTCCTTCAGAGTATCGCTCCTGATATTCTACCGTTTCTCACCCATTTCATCAACACTTCTCTAACTTCTGGTCACTTTCCAAACAGTCTCAAGGAGGCAAGAGTAAACCCTCTCCTAAAGAAACCCACTCTCAACCCGTCTGATGTTATAAACTACAGGCCTGTCTCTCTCCTCCCGTTCCTGTCTAAATCACTTGAACGCGCTGTCTTTAAACAACTCTCCTGTTATCTCCATCAGAACAACCTTCTGGATCCGCACCAGTCTGGTTTCAAGGCAGGTCACTCCACAGAAACTGCTCTCATTGCTGTCACGGAGGAACTGCACACTGCTAAAACTGCATCCCTCTCCTCTGTCATCATCCTGTTGGACCTGTCTGCTGCATTCGACATGGTGAATCATCAGATCCTCCTTCGCACTCTCCAAAAACTTGGAGTTTCAGGCTCTGCACTTTCCCTCCTCACCTCATACCTGAAAGACCGTACCTACAGGGTGACTTGGAGAGAGTCTGAGTCAGACCCTTGTCAATTAACTACAGGGGTCCCTCAGGGCTCTGTTCTTGGTCCCCTCCTCTTCTCCTTGTACACAAACTCGCTCGGATCAGTCATTAGCCCGCATGGTTTTTCTTACCACTGCTACGCTGACGACACCCAATTAATTCTGTCCTTTCCCCGCTCAGAGACCCAGGTCGTCGCACGCATCTCTGCTTGTCTAGCTGACATCTCTCAGTGGATGTCTGCTCACCACCTCAAGCTCAACCTTGACAAGACTGAGCTGCTCTTCCTCCCGGGAAAAGATTGTCCAACTCTTGACCTAACAATCAACATCGGCACCTCAGTTGTTTCCCCCGACTCAGACTGCAAGGAATCTGGGTGTGACCCTAGATAACAACCTGTCCTTCACTGCAAACATCGCTGCTACAACCCGTTGCTGCAGATACACGCTTTACAACATCAGGAAGATACGTCCCCAGCTGACTCAGAAAGCGACTCAGGTTCTGGTCCAGGCTCTCGTCATCTCACGCCTAGACTACTGCAACTCCCTCCTGGCTGGTCTACCTGCATGTGCCATCCGACCTCTGCAGCTCATCCAGAATGCAGCGGCTCGTCTGGTCTTCAACCTTCCTAAATTCTCCCACACCACTCCGCTCCTCCGCTCCCTTCACTGGCTTCCGGTAACTGCTAGAATCCACGTCAAGACACTGGTACTTGGATCTGGCCCTTCGTACATCCAGGACATGGTTAAACCGTACACCCCAGCGCGTGCACGACGCTCTGCATCAGCCAAACGACTCGCTGCACCCTCGCTGCGAGGGGGACCCAAGTTCCCATCAGCAAAAACACGTGGGTTTGCTGTCCTGGCTCCAAGATGGTGGAATGAGCTCCCCATTGACATCAGGACAGCAGATAGCTTGCACATCTTCCGGCGCAAACTGAAAACTCATCTCTTTCGACTCCACTTCGAGCGATAGAACTATTAACAAAGCACTTATATACTAATAAAGGACTGGCTTATCTAAAGCTAGTTGAGTAGCACTTGAAATGTTTGGCTCTATGAAACCTGATGTACTTATATGATTCTGTTTTCTTCAAGGTTGTGTCTTCCTGGTCGAATGTACTTATTGTAAGTCGCTTTGGATAAAAGCGTCAGCTAAATGCAATGTAATGTAATGTATCCCCACATGAAAAATGACGTCACTGAACTTTTTAAGGGCTTGTCTCGAAACCCCCGGATGAAAACACACCTTTACTGAGAATAAAGTTAACATTTTAATTTAAATTTGGCACCAAAGAAGAGTCTTTAAAGTCTTTGTGCCCCTTACAGGTCGTGGATCTGACCCGGGATCAGGTAGCAGTCGTTGGGACCGGAGGAGTTGAAGGGCATGAGGTCCAGACAGATCTCTGCCTCACACTGAAAGATGACAGAGACTTTGTCGAAGTTCACTTCCTGTCTCTGCACACCTGGAACCGGAACTACTTCCTTCTGCAGGGTGGAGTCGTGGCGGTAGGACACCAACTCGTTGCTGAAGTCCACCGCCTGCACCTCAGAACTGGAGCAGAACTTCCCGCAGCCCAGCAGCGTGGAGAAGGCCTTCCTGAAGTCTGCGTTGAAGGCGTAGATCACCGGATTCAGGGAGGAATTGGCCCATCCGAACCACACGAAAACGCTGAAGGTCGTGTCGCTGACGCACGCACTTCCTCTCTGCGAATCACAGAAAGGAACCACGCAGTTCAACACGAAGAACGGCAGCCAGCAGAACACAAAGACCCCCATGATGACGGAGAGGGTCTTCAGCACTTTGGTTTCTCTCTTGAAAGACGTCTTCAGAGAACTCTCTTCCTGCGTCGAAACACGATGGTGGTGGTTTCGTGGGTTTCGTCCTGCCGTCGCTGCGGCGTTTTCCAGGGACGAAATGCGCCTGATTTGGGTCTGAGCGATGCGGAAGATACGCGTGTACGTGCCCACCATGATCACCACGGGGATGTAGAAGCTGATGAGCGACGAGGAGATGGCGAAGCTTCGGTTCAGGCGAGTGTTGCAGTCCAACATGTTCATCGCTGAGGTGGAGTTTTGCACACGGTGCCAGTTGAGCTGCACGGGGATGAAGGAGATTAAAATGGAGAGCGTCCACGCAACACCGATCATCAGGTGAGCGAACCTGCGCGTCATCCTTCTCTCGTAGCGAAAGGGACTGGAAATGGCCCAGTATCGATCCATGCTGATGACGCAGAGGTTCAGGATGGACGCGGTGGAGCACATGATGTCAAAAGCCACCCACGTGTCACAGAAACGTCCGAAAAGCCACGTGCCAGAGACCTCGGACACGGCGCGCCACGGCATCACGAGCACGGCCACGCACAGGTCGGACACCGCCAGCGACACCACGAAGGAGTTGGTGACTTTGGAGCGGAGGTGGCGGAACCGGATCACCGCGAGGCAAACCAGAGCGTTCCCGAGGAGCGTGGAGACGATCAGGGAAAAGAGCACGCAGCCGGTGAGCGTGCGGAGGCTGAGGCTGCTCATCACAACGTGCACGCCCCCAGGAAGAAGTGCTCCTGTGTCCAAACGGCGGTACTACAACTTCCGTATCAGTCCGTGACGTCACCCGGCCCAGAAAGACTTTATCCCATTGACTAACGTGGGGAAAGAGACATCTGTAAACACGTGTATAGCCCTTAGTAGATTCATTCGTTCCTTAAAGTTGTAAAATGCGAAAAAAGCCGAATCCAGATTTATTTTCTCTCTCTATTCGTTGGACTGAGCCGAGAACGGGAGATCGGAGGCGGGGCTTAATGACAGGAGGCGTGGCTTAATGGAAACTGCGCATGCTCTATAAACTACATACAGGTACTTCTGCTCTGACAGCAAGGCATGATGGGTAATCTGTGACGTTTTGCTCTCGAAAACGTCAGGCCATTTTGTCTTCGCCAATTAGCAGCTCCCATAGGAAAGAAAGACCTCACCTCCAACGCTGTGTCCCGTTCTTATCACACATCTTCATCCCAACGCACCAGCACCGCGTCCGCGTGTCCAAACTGCCCCAAACCCTCTTGTGCAGCTGAGAGATGTCCCCCCCCTCCTCAGCTGCACAACATCAAACTGCAGAGAGAGAGAGAGAGAGAGAGAGAGAGAAGAGAGAGAGAGAGAGAGAGAGAGAGAGAGAGAGAGAGAGAGAAGAGAGAGAGAGAGAGATGAGAGAGAGAGAGAGAGAGAGAGAGAGAGACTGTATATGTTGTTAAGGTAACCCCCTTTTTATGTTTATATTTTGGTATATTTGAGTGGAATGACTTGTGTGTATTTATATTTGATACTGTGTATTCTGTAGATGCTCATTTACACATTTAAGATCAATAAAGCAAAATATATCTATCAGTGTGTACTATGAGTGTAATAAGTGAGGCACATTGTGTTAGAAAGCTAAAGGAGAGTGCTGCCCTCTGCTGGACACTCGTCATTAAAACAAAGGACACATGTATAAGTACACAACAATCGTTTGTTTGTAAACAAATCTGCAAACGCAACAAACTGTTTTACGTTTAATTAATTTGATTTAATTTGTATAGTTATGTCTGGACAGAGGTGGGAAGTAACTAAGTATTCACTCAAGTATTCGAGTATTCCTACACTCTGGTACTTCTACTTTTACTCAGGTACAAGATCTGAGTACTTCTACTTTTACTCAAGTACAAGACCTGAGTACTTCTACTTTTACTCAAGTACAAGACCTGAGTACTTCTACTTTTACTCAAGTACAAGACCTGAGTACTTCTACTTTTACTCAAGTACAAGATCTGAGTACTTCTACTTTTACTCAAGTACAAGATCTGAGTACTTCTACTTTTACTCAAGTACAAGATCTGAGTACTTCTACTTTTACTCAAGTACAAGATCTGAGTACTTCTACTTTTACTCAAGTACAAGATCTGAGTACTTCTACTTTTACTCAAGTACAAGACCTGAGTACTTCTACTTTTACTCAAGTACAAGACCTGAGTACTTCTACTTTTACTCAAGAACAAGATCTGAGTACTTCTACTTCTACTCAAGTACAAGACCTGAGTACTTCTACTTTTACTCAAGAACAAGATCTGAGTACTTCTACTTTTACTAAAGTACAAGACCTGAGTACTTCTACTTTTACTCAAGTACAAGACCTGAGTACTTCTACTTTTACTCAAGAACAAGATCTGAGTACTTCTACTTTTACTCAAGTACAAGACCTGAGTACTTCTACTTTAACTCAAGTACAAGATCTGAGTACTTCTACTTTTACTCAAGTACAAGATCTGAGTACTTCTACTTTTACTCAAGTACAAGACCTGAGTACTTCTACTTTTACTCAAGAACAAGATCTGAGTACTTCTACTTTTACTCAAGTACAAGACCTGAGTACTTCTACTTTTACTCAAGAACAAGATCTGAGTACTTCTACTTTTACTAAAGTACAAGACCTGAGTACTTCTACTTTTACTCAAGTACAAGACCTGAGTACTTCTACTTTTACTCAAGAACAAGATCTGAGTACTTCTACTTTTACTCAAGTACAAGACCTGAGTACTTCTACTTTAACTCAAGTACAAGATCTGAGTACTTCTACTTTTACTCAAGTACAAGACCTGAGTAATTCTACTTTTACTCAAGAACAAGATCTGAGTACTTCTACTTTTACTCAAGTACAAGACCTGAGTACTTCTACTTTTACTCAAGTACAAGACCTGAGTACTTCTACTTTTACTCAAGAACAAGATCTGAGTACTTCTACTTTTACTCAAGTACAAGACCTGAGTACTTCTACTTTAACTCAAGTACAAGATCTGAGTACTTCTACTTTTACTCAAGTACAAGACCTGAGTACTTCTACTTTTACTCAAGAACAAGATCTGAGTACTTCTACTTTCACTCAAGCACAAGATCTGAGTACTTCTACTTTTACTAAGTACAAGATCTGAGTACTTCTACTTTTACTCAAGTACAAGATCTGAGTACTTCTACTTTTACTCAAGTACAAGACCTGAGTACTTCTACTTTTACTCAAGTACAAGATTACTTATATAATACCAAAATATATTAACACATTTTCTGAGAAAAAAGTTTTTAGAATACGTTTTTAACAAAGACATGTTGCACATTGTTAATTGGCATAAGCACATTTCTTAATATTTAATTATATATATAAATGATAAATAAATACCTTTATAAACCATAATATATAACACTATCATTTGTACTGTACATATTGTCTTGTTCTCGAGTGAGGGAACAATGGGAGATGGGCCGGAGAATCGGAGCAGCGGGAGCGGTACTGCAGTCGCTTTACCGCACCGTTGTGACGAAAAGGGAGCTGAGCCAGAAGGCAAAGCTCTCTGTCTACCGGGCCATTTTCGTTCCTACCCTCACCTATGGTCATGAAGGATGGGTCATGACCCAAAGAACGAGATCCAAGGATACAAGCGGCCGAGATGGGTTTTCTCCGCAGGGTGGCTGGTGTCTCCCTTAGGGATAAGGTGAGAAGTTCGGTCATCCGTGAGGGACTCGGAGTTGAGCCGCTCCTCCTTCGCGTCGAAAGGAGCCAGTTGAGGTGGTTCGGGCACCTAGTTAGGATGCCACCTGGGCGCCTCCCTAGGGAGGTGTTCCAGGCACGTCCAGCTGGGAAGAGACCAAGGGGTAGACCTAGGACCAGGTGGAGGGATTATATCTCTTCGCTGGCCTGGGAGCGCCTTGGGATCCCCCAGTCAGAGCTGGTTGATGAGGGGGAAGGAACGTTTGGGGCTCTCTGCTGGAACTGATACCCCCGAGACCCGACCACGGATAAGGGGAGAAGACACATGATTACATTTTTGTATTTATTGTATTAAATGTTACAGGATATTAAAGGTCACCTCTCAGGCTATTTTTAGGCAATAGCAAAGGTTTCAGATACAAATATATAGAAACATGTCTGTGAAGTGTTTTGCTCCAAACACCAAACAGATCATTCTAGCCACGCCTCATATCCCTCTGTTTCACTTCCTGTTTCTAAAGTGCTGATTTGGGTATAAAGCTTTAAAGAGGAGGGGTCTGAGCTCATGCGGGACCCGGCATCTACTGTCTAAACTAAATGCTGCCGTGATGAAACGCCATATCATGGATCATCAAGGATTCTCTCTGAAACAGTCTGGAGCTTGTTACATCAATCTTAGACCTACTGTAGTCATAGTAACTATGTATGTTATTGAATTACAGTTTCCATAGAATCGTCTCTTTGCTAATTATTACGTTGAGCTGAGGCCAAGCTCAGAGGAAATGCAAAGAGGCTGCATTTAGATATAATAGAGTTAAGTGTTAGTAAATGAAAGAAATGTTTGTGCGTTCATGTGCAGACGTATATATAGTTTGGTAATTGGATCATTCATATC
Source organism: Gymnodraco acuticeps (assembly GCF_902827175.1). NCBI lineage: Eukaryota > Metazoa > Chordata > Actinopteri > Perciformes > Bathydraconidae > Gymnodraco > Gymnodraco acuticeps. Next base: position 11,730 of record NW_022990585.1, read on the forward strand.
CTGCCAGAGTCCTAAAGACGTCATGAGATGATGACCTTTCCACGTCTGGAACATGTCCAAGTTTAGGAGACCTGACAATGTGTGCGTTAAACATGTTTAGGGACATGTTCGTGTGTCATTTAGAAACCTATATCGCCCTGTGTGTCTGGTACTCGTGGGAGCATTGCTCTTTGAGTGCTGAGAGCAGGACATGTTTCACATGTTTGTGGTGAGCGGCTAAATAATAAGGATTCATCTCAACTATTTCTGTGTTTGTGTTTCATTGATTCCTCTCTGTTTCACTCTTTCCTGTTGAGTGCTGGATCGCCACAACAAGCTCAAAGGCTTTCTCTCTCGCCGGTTACACCACAAGGTGACTTCCTTTCTACTTCCTGCTTCTTCACACACATGCTCTCCAGTACAGGTTAGCTCTGAGTGTTAGCGATGCTAATGTAAACACCGACCATATTACGTCCAAAACAGTCGGGCATTGTTTCTGATAGCAACGTTTCTGATTGGCCCGCGGGTCCACATTTCAGATATTACGTCATATCGGACACAAATCTGGATCAGCTCCGTTGCTCCCCGTTTTTAGAGATTTGGGTACGGAGGAAAAGAGAGAGGGATTTATTTCCTGACACACCGGGGACACATGGTGACGTATAAAAGACATCACAAAGTGCATTTCGCATTATAGGTCCCCTTTAATAATACACTCAAATAAATATTAAAACATTATAGATATTAAAAAAACACGCGGATTATTTGCCCGGGGAGATTCTGACAGGATGCTAAAAATACTTTGTTTTTAAGTATTTTGTTTTTTTAAATGCATTTGCATCCAATTAGCCCAAATGCATCATGGGAAAACCTGCAGCCCCAGGAGAAACCCAAGCATGACTCTAATTGGACTTCCTGTCTCCTCACTTCCTATCTTTGAGTATTTACATTGTTTGCCACTTTATACTTCTGCTCCAGGACATTTAATAACAGCTTCTTTTCACAACATGCACTCTTTGAGTCTCAGGAGATGATGCAACAATATTATTTAGAAATGGCACATATATAAATATAAAAAGGCCAATCTTTTGCTCACTGTCTCCTCACTTCCTCTCCCTTCCTCCTCACTTCCTATCCCTCCCTCCTCACTTCCTATCCCTCCCTCCTCACTTCCTCTCCTTGCCTCCTCACTTCCTCCGTCTCCTCACTTCCTATCCCTCCCTCCTCACTTCCTCCTCACTTCCTATCCCTCCCTCCTCACTTCCTCTCCCTGCCTCCTCACTTCCTATCCGTCCCTCCTCACTTCCTCTCCCTGTGTCCTCACTTCCTCTCCCTTCCTCCTCACTTCCGATCCCTCCCTCCTCACTTCCTCTCCCTGCCTCTTCACTTCCCCGTCTCCTCACTTCCTATCCCTCCCTCCTCACTTCCTCTCCCTTCCTCCTCACTTCCGATCCCTCCCTCCTCACTTCCTCTCCCTGCCTCTTCACTTCCCCCGTCTCCTCACTTCCTATCCCTCCCTCCTCACTTCCTCTCCCTTCCTCCTCACTTCCTATCCCCGTCTCCTCACTTCCTATCCCTCCCTCCTCACTTCCTCTCCCTTCCTCCTCACTTCCTATCCCCGCCTCCTCACTTCCTATCCCCGCTTCCCCGCCTCCTCACTTCCTCTCCCCGCCTCCTCACTTCCTCTCCCCGCCTCCTGGACAGTTCTGCGTTGTGGTTGGACAGGATTTCATTCTGGTTGGACAGTTCTGCGTTGTGGTTGGACAGGATTTCGTTCCCGTTGGACAGTTCTGCGTTGTGGTTGGACAGGATTTCATTCTGGTTGGACAGTTCTGCGTTGTGGTTGGACAGGATTTCGTTCCCGTTGGACAGTTCTGCGTTGTGGTTGGACAGGATTTCGTTCCCGTTGGACAGTTCTGCGTTGTGGTTGGACAGGATTTCGTTCCCGTTGGACAGTTCTGCGTTGTGGTTGGACAGGATTTCATTCTGGTTGGACAGTTCTGCGTTGTGGTTGGACAGGATTTCGTTCCCGTTGGACAGTTCTGCGTTGTGGTTGGACAGGATTTCGTTCCCGTTGGACAGTTCTGCGTTCTGGTTGGACAGGACTTTGTTCTCGTTGGACAGTTCGGTGTTCCTGTCGGACAAGACTCCGTTCTCGTTGATCATGACCTCCACCTGTTCCTGCAGGCGTTCCACTTCCTGTCTGGGATCGGTGAGAGGGTCTTGCAGTTCGGAGAGGTCCTGGGAAAAATCTCCCCCATAGGCTTGAGGATCCGAGTCGCTCTCGGCCACGTAGTAAGCGTAGAAGACCTTCCTGTACGGCATGTTTTGGCTGGAAACGGTTTAAAGTCTGAAGAGAAAGGAGGTTTCTGGAGGACAGACTAGACTTGGGGTCTGGAGGACTTTATTTGTGGTCTAGAGGACTCTATTTGGGGTCTAGAGGACTGTGTTTGGGGTCTAGAGGACTCTATTTGGGATCTAGAGGACTGTGTTTGGGGTCTAGAGGACTCTATTTGGGGTCTAGAGGACTGTGTTTGGGGTCTAGAGGACTCTATTTGGGTCTAGAGGACTGTGTTTGGGGTCTAGAGGACTCTATTTGGGGTCTAGAGGACTGTGTTTGGGGTCTAGAGGACTGTGTTTGGGGTCTAGAGGACTCTATTTGGGGTCTAGAGGACTGTGTTTGGGGTCTAGAGGACTCTATTTGGGGTCTAGAGGACTGTGTTTGGGGTCTAGAGGACTCTATTTGGGGTCTAGAGGACTGTGTTTGGGGTCTAGAGGACTCTATTTGGGGTCTAGTGGACTGTGTTTGGGTCTAGAGGACTGTGTTTGGGGTCTAGAGGACTCTTTTTGGGGTCTAGAGGACTGTGTTTGGGGTCTAGAGGACTCTGTTTGGGGTCTAGAGGACTGTGTTTGGGGTCTAGAGGACTCTATTTGGGGTCTATAGAGGACTGTGTTGGGGTCTAGAAGACTCTATTTGGGGTCTAGAGGACTGTGTTGGGGACTAGAGGACTCTATTTGGGGTCTAGAGGGACTGTGTTTGGGGTCTAGAGGACTGTGTTTTGGGGTCTAGCGGACTGTGTTTGGGGTCTAGAGGACTCTATTTGGGGGTCTAGAGGGACTGTGTTTGGGGTCTTAGCGGACCTCTATTTGGGGTCTAGAGGACTCTGTTTGGGGTCTAGAGGACTGTGTTTGGGGTCTAGAGGACTCTATTTGGGGTCTAGAGGACTCTATTTGGGGTCTAGAGGACTGCTGTTTGGGGTCTAGAGGACTGTGTTTGGGGTCTAGAGGACTGTGTTGGGGGTCTAGAGGACTGTGTTGGGGTCTAGAGACTCTATTGGGGTCTAGAGGACTGTGTTTGGGGTCTCTAGAGGACTCTATTTGGGATCTAGAGGACTGTGTTTGGGGGTCCTAGAGGACTCTATATTTGGGGTCTAGAGGGACTGTGTTTGGGGTCTAGAGGACTCTATTTGGGGTCTAGAGGACTGTGTTTGGGGTCTAGAGGACTCTATTTGGGGTCTAGTAGGGACTGTGTTTGGGGTCTAGAGGACTGTGTTTGGGGTCTAGAGGACTCTATTTGGGGTCTAGAGGAACTGTTGTTTGGGGTCTAGAGGACTCTATTTGGGTCTAGAGGACTGTGTTTTGGGGTCTAGAGGACTCTATTTGGGGTCTAGAGGACTGTGTTGGGGTCTAGAGGACTCTATTTGGAGTCTAGAGGACTGTGTTTGGGGTCTAGAGGGACTGTGTTTGGGGTTAGAGGACTCTATTTGGGTCTAGAGGACTGTGGTTTGGGGTCTAGAGGACTCTATTTGGGGTCTAGAGGACTGGTGTTTGGGGTCTAGAGGACTCTATTTGGGGTCTAGAGGACTGTGTTTGGGGTCTAGAGGACTCTATTTGGGGTCTAGAGGACTGTGTTGGAGACTAGAGGACTACTATTTTGGGGGTCTCGAGGACTGGTGTTTGGGGTCTTAGAGGACGTGTTTGGGGTCTAGAGGACTGTGTTGTTGGGCTCTAGAGGACTCTATTTGGGTCTAGAGGACTGTGGTTTGGGGTCTAGAGGACTCTATTTGGGGTCTAGAGGACTCTGTTTGGGGTCTAGAGGACTGTGTTGGGGTCTAGAGGACTCTATTTGGGGTCTAGAGGACTCTATTTGGGGTCTAGAGGACTGTGTTTGGGGTCTAGAGGACTGTGTTTGGGGTCTAGAGGACTCTATTTGGGGTCTATAGGACTGTGTTTGGGGTCTAGAGGACTCTATTGGGGTCTTAGAGGACTGTGTTTGGGGTCTAGAGGACTCTATTTGGGGTCTAGAGGGTCTCGAGGACTGTGTTTGGGGTCTAGAGGACCTCTATTGGGGTCTAGAAGACTGTGTTGTTGGGACTAGAGGACTCTCTTTGGGGTCGAGAGGACTGGTTTGGGGTCTAGAGGACTGTGTTTGGGGTCTAGAGGACTGGTTTTGGGGTCTAGAGGACTCTATTTGGGGTCTAGAGGACTCTATTTGGGGTCTAGAGGACTGTGTTTGGGGTCTAGAGGACTCTATTTGGGGTCTAGATGACTCTATTTGGGGTCTAGAGGACTGTGTTTGGGGACTAGAGGACTCTATTTGGGGTCTAGAGGACTGTGTTTGGGGTCTAGAGGACTGTGTTTGGGGTCTAGAGGACTGTGTTTGGGGTCTAGAGGACTCTATTTGGGGTCTAGAGGACGTTGTGTTTGGGGTCTAGAGAGACTCTATTTGGGGTCTAGAGGACTCTGTTTGGGGTCTAGAGGACTGTGTTTGGTGGTCTGAGAGGACTCTATTTGGGGTCTAGAGGACTCTATTTGGGGTCTAGAGGACTGTGTTGGGGTCTCAGAGGACTCTATTTGGGGTCTAGAGGACTGTGGTTTGGGGTCTAGAGGACTCTATTTGGGGTCTAGAGGACTCTATTTGGGGTCTAGAGGACTCTATTTGGGGTCTAGAGGACTCTATTTGGGGTCTAGAGGACTGTGTTTGGGGTCTAGAGGACTCTATTTGGGGTCTAGAGGACTGTGTTTGGGGTCTAGAGGACTCTATTTGGGGTCTAGAGGACTGTGTTTGGGGTCTAGAGGACTCTATTTGGGGTCTAGAGGACTGTGTTTGGGGTCTAGAGGACTCTATTTGGGGTCTAGAGGACTCTATTTGGGGTCTAGAGGACTGTGTTTGGGGTCTAGAGGACTCTATTTGGGGTCTAGAGGACTGTGTTTGGGGTCTAGAGGACTCTATTGGGGTCTAGAGGACTGTGTTTGGGGTCTAGAGGACTCTATTTGGGGTCTAGAGGACTCTATTTGGGGTCTAGAGGACTGTGTTTGGGGTCTAGAGGACTCTATTTGGGGTCTAGAGGACTGTGTTTGGGGTCTAGAGGACTCTATTTGGGGTCTAGAGGACTCTATTTGGGGTCTAGAGGACTCTATTTGGGGTCTAGAGGACTGTGTTTGGGGTCTAGAGGACTGTGTTTATAGTCATTAAAAGACTATCAGTCTGTGATGGACTGTCTCTAACAGAAAGTAGTTTTCTGTATTATTGTAGACCAGATGTGTAAGTACTGGTCTGAAGTGCTGAGTGTGTGTGTCTGTGTGAGTGTGTGTCTCTCTGTGTGTCTGTGTGACTCTGTGAGTGTGTGTCTCTCTGTGTGTCTGTGTGAGTGTGTGAGTGTGTGAGTGTGTGTCTCTCTGTGTGACTGTGTGTGACTGTGTGAGTGTGTGAGTGTGTGTCTCTCTGTGTGACTCTGTGAGTGTGTGAGTGTGTGTCTCTTTGTGTGACTGTGTGTCTCTCTGTGTGACTGTGTGTGTGTGACTGTGTGAGTGTGTGAGTGTGTGTCTGTGTGACTGTGAGTGTGTGAGTGTGTGAGTGTGTGAGTGTGTGTCTGTGTGAGTGTGTGAGTGTGTGTCTCTCTGTGTGACTGTGTGTGTGTGTGACTGTGAGTGTGTCGAGCTGACTCAGGTGCAAGCATTCTAGAACCCAAGCACAAAGCCACATCCCATTGGCTGTCATAGGTGATGTCAGGCATACATGATGACGTCGTGGACGATGAGGCCATGACGTCATCAGGTCACATGTAACATTTGAAAGCTTTGAGTTTATAAATACACTTTTTTATTCCTATTATTCTTGTTTTTTGTCATTTTTATTATTATCATTATTATACCTTTACGTTGGTAACTAATCAAATATCCTTAATAATATTTCCAGTGATTTTTTTTCTCAGCAGTTATTCCAAAATCAAACACAAGGTGGTGGAGTTACTGTAAAATAATAATTATAAATATAATGATTAGTAAATATAACAACCCTGGGATTAAATGATGGTCATAAATAATGCAGACGATAACAGGATGATTTCACAAAAGATTAGTTAAAAAATATATGTTTAATAAAAAATCTTCCGGGGAGGAAGGGGTTATGTTTACAGTGCATGGTGACGTCAGTGTCAGCTGTTCTGCCCTGTGTGTGTGCGTGTGTGTTTGAGTGTGTGTGTAGATGATTCAGCAGCTAGTTCAGTCCCAGCAGCTCGTCCTCCGCACATGTGCAACACACACACACACGGGAATTATTTATCACACGCACACACACACACGGGAAACACACAAGGCTTTTCTTTTGGATATTTGTTCACCTGCTGACAGAGTGAACCCCTGCAAGGTGAGCGGGAACATGGCGGAGACCCCGTAGTGTTCGGGAGCTGCAGGCCGGAAAACAGCAGCCAAAACCCGGCAGCAAAACCAAGAATTATCGCCTCTCGGATCTCCAGTGGATTTTATTCTGGTTGTTACTCATTATCAGGACTTGTATCTTCTGCTGTGGGCTCTTACACTGTCTTCGGCTGGATTTAACTGAAGAAAATCCTCACTGACATCCAGATGGCTTCATTCAAACATCTCCAATTGCACATTTCCGCATTTTGACGTCTGATGCTCCGTCTACCCTGCAGGTGAGTTCTTTTGGGAAATATCCTCCTTATAATATAATTGTGTTACCCCATATTCATATATACTCACATATAACATTACACGCATTACATAACTGGTGAAAAGTGACATATTTAGCCCCAAACAGCTGGTTAAAATGGAGTGTTTTCTTAACGGGCTTCTGAATGACAGCACAGTGATGCTGTTTGATGCTAACCAGACATATCGACTTTATATTAACCTTTGACATCCTTTAAATCTATTATATCATAAGCAATATATCACCTGCTATGCAAGTATATGAGAACATACATGAAATACATTCTGTTTTGTTGGTTTTCACAAATACAGGGATATTGTTTTGGTGTGTGATGATTAGCAACAAACACACAATATGTTATTATAATGAAAATATGTTACTAATACTATTTCTTTCTAAAATACGTGTTCAAATATCACATAATTATTTAAAAAAATACAAATGACCACACTGTATTGTTCATTAATAAGTCAAAGTAACCGGTTTCAATATAATTAAATACAGATACTAATAGTTTAATTTAGAAATATTGAAAATATGTTTGCAAATGTATCTTGGAGACACATTAATGTTAATGAGATAAATAAAGATGTTTCTCTGATTTATTACATTAATTATGAAATGGTAAATGTAATTCTAGCAGGAATAACATATCAGCAGGTGATAAGTTGTTTTATGTATTTAATCAATAAAACATGCAACAAATTAAATGATAATAAACAATTAGGAGTTGATGCCTTTTATAATATGAAAAGACAGTGTTTATATGATATCCCATAATAGTTTGCTGCATTATTGAAACATGACGCTGTTGATAGTCTGCATTTAAATCAGATTAAACCTATTTACAATAGATACTATGTATTTACACATCAGTGAGAAGTCATCAGTGTTTCTAAGCAAAAACAATCATACAATTATTACTGAAATGTAAGTTTTCTACTTAAAAATAAATTCACTACAAACCTTGTATTAACTGCATAAACACCATTACTATGAATCTAAAGGTGTTTTCCCTAAATAAGTTTCATAACAGCTGTGTTATTATTAGTAGGGTTTCAGTGAATTATAAACACCAGAACTTATTTTAACTCATGTATTTTTAATATGTAACCGGCTCAGTGAAAAGCTTCCATCACACGTTCCCACAGTCCAAACTGAAATATTAAAATGTCTTGTTTTGACCGACAAAAACCCCCAACAAGTGAAAACAGAGGAGAAACGACTGAAACATGTGAAAGCTGATCCAGTTTCTGTGAGGAATGTTTCGAGGGTTAATCAGCGTTTCGGTGTTTCCACATTCTTCATTTCTCACGTCCTCTGTCCTTAGACCCTCTGTCCTTAGACTCTCTGTCCTTAGACTCTCTGTTCTTAGACCCTCTGTCCTTAGACTCTCTGTCCTTAGACTCTCTGTTCTTAGACCCTCTGTCCTTAGACCCTCTATCCTTAGACCCTCTGTCCTTAGACTCTCTGTTCTTAGACCCTCTGTCCTTAGACCCTCTGTCCTTAGACCCTCTGTCCTTAGACCCTCTGTCCTTAGACCCTCACATCGTACAAGGACAAACTTCCAGAGAAACCCCACAGTTTAAAGGGAACATGGGAGAAACCTCAGGGAGAGCAACAGAGGAGGGATCCCTCTCCCAGGACGGACAGACGTGCAATAGATGCCGTGTTGAAATTGAAAAGATAATACATTTTACAGCGTATAGACCGAATGTTAGGAAATGCATGTGTCTGTAATAAGAAGATGAATCCACGAGGATGTCAGCTACGATCCTGTGGAAGCCATCAGGGAAGCAGCATGACGAGACCCAAGGCAGGACCGCAGAGACAGGTTCAGCCACGACCCGAAGCCCACGACTTAATCCAGAACTCAGGATAGAGGATCCAGGACACAGGACTACAGCAAGAGGATCAGCCTCGACTCCGGATCCCGGCGTAGATATAGATACAAAAAAGAGATTTGGGGGAAACTGGGTTAATCGGAACATGAGAGTACACAGGTACAGACAGCCAGAAAGACGGAGTAAGGTGCCCCCCCCCCCCCCCCCAACAGTCCAAGCCTATAGCAGCTAAACTAACGTGTTTACGTACATGCACTCCCTTAGGATAGGTTGAGGGAAAGGGTAGCAAGTAGCCACTGAGTGGGTCAGTGGCTACGCTCCACACTCCCCGGCCGGGCTAGGCCTTCTCTGCAACCTGTTACCCTCTAAGAACCTTGAGAGGTCAGAGAGGGGAAAGGTTTGGATCAAGTTTTAAATATAAGATCTAAGTTTTTAGGATTTAAGTGAAAGAGTAAGAACTAAATGTATAGGTGAAGAGGCACAACGTGTCTACGTCAATGCACTCTTATTAGATTATTTTATTTTATCACTATAAGCTTTATCAAAAAGGAAGGTCTTAAGCGCACTCTTAAAAACGGATAGGGTGTCTGCCGCCCGAACACAAACTGGAAGCTGATTCCACAAATGTGGAGCTTGATAAGAAAAGGCTCTGGCTCCCATTGTACTTTTAGAGACTCTAGGAACAACCAACAACCCTGCATTCTTGGAACGCAATGCCCTAGTAGGACAGTAGGGTATAATGAGTTCTTTAAGGTAAGATGGCGCCTGCCCATTAAGGGCTTTGTAGGCGAGAAGAAGAATTTTAAATTCTATCCTGTGTTCTATAGGGAGCCAGTGTAAGGCAGCCAGAACAGGAGTAATGTGGTCCCTTTTCCTAACTCTGGTTAGTACACGAGCCGCAGCATTTTGAATCAGCTGAAGCCACTTGACTGACTTCTTGGTACACCCTGATAATAAAGAGTTACAATAATCCAGCCTTGAAGTAACAAATGCATGGACTAGTTTTCTCTGCATCGTTTTGAGGCAAGATATGCCTGATTTTTGCAATGTTACGTAGATGGAAGTAGGCGGTCCTTGAAATTGATTTTATGTGGGCGTTAAAGGATAAATCCTGATCAAATATAACACCAAGATTCCTTACAGTCTCACTGGAGGCCAAATTAATGCCATCCATAGTTAGTATATCCTTAGATAATTTGTTTCGTAGATTCTTCGGGCCAAGTACAATAACTTCAGTTTTGGTCGTGTTTAACATCAAAAAGTTTAAGGTCATCCACGTTTTTAAGTCCTTAAGGCAGTCTTGAATTTTATTTAGATGATTAATTTCATCAGGCTTGATTGATAAATATAGTTGAGTATCATCCGCATAACAATGAAAGTCTACAGAATGATTCCTTATAATATTGCCTAACGGAAGCATATATAATGATTTATAACTAATAGTACTCTTCTCTAGGGTTTTGTAATGTTTTTGAACACATGATACAGATGCAGGGAGAAGCTTTTGGGTCCAGCTTATCAAAAATAAATGTTCCGGTCTGTTCTCAAAGCACAACATCCCATCTGGTGAATAGTTCGTGCAAAAGTGGATTTCTGTAGCACAAAACACTAAATAAAGACAATGTGACATTAAATATGAAAGTAGACCTGACTGTCCTCACGCTTCATTACTCTCTGGTTAATTAGTGAGAAGCTCTTAAAGAGGCCCCTTTAAAGCCCACTCATCAGTTAGCTTCACGGCTAACGTCCTGCTGACTCGTTTTGTTTACCGACAGAATCTCCCTGACTTTCCCTTTCTCTCCAATCTGCTGATTCACCGCTTCCTCCTCTTACTGGTTATTTACGACTCTTCGTTTGCTCTCTTAGTTTGTCCTCTGCATCGAGGTGTTGGTCAGCTGTAGTAGCTTTCTGTAGGACTGCAGTTTACCCGGTATTAATGGATCGTTCTGTCGTTGTAGTGATGTGACGTTCGCGAACGATCGATTCTTTTGGAACGGCTCTTTGGTACGAACGAAGGGAACCGAGTCGTACTTGGTGAGAGCCGTTCTTGTTCCATCACAGATGGATGTGTTGGTGAACAGGAGACACAAAAAGCAAAAGGAAACTGAACGTGTTTTTACTGTTTTCATGGTTTATCAAGAGCACAACTGAAACATCACTGAAACGATGCAACAACATAATGCACTTGTTGGGGATGCAGCTTGGGATGTGAGGAGTGAGGACACGGCTTAGAACGGGCGTGTCGCCTTCTGTCCTGCCAGTGTTGGCAGGACATGAATTAAAATGTCGAACTCGGACTTCATTTTAAGGACATTTCGGCCAGGGGTGTAGAGCTATATTTGTTTATGATAACTGTGTGATTACTATTTCTTTTGAAATGCATGTCTGCCACCCATCTACACCGCTCTTCCCGTCAAGAATTGGAATTTGAATAGAATTTGGTTTTAGTTTCTGGATCTCACGGAGAACACTGTCCCGCTTCATCGTAGGATTTCTGCCTCGTCTCCACTTTATAAATAAGTCATTAGATAGACTACCTTACCATTACTGCGCTCATAGAGAATGATCAGAATAATGATCAGATCACATGACCTGTTCAAGCCGGTGCCGCATAAAAACAACAGTCCGGACAGGTACTGCTTGAAACTATATGCCAGTCTTTGTTTCATGCAGAAAGACCCAGTAAACACGGAGATACGATGATATAAAGTTAATACAAATATATTTCAAAAGTATGAAAAATTGAAGCAGATATATTTGAATAACTTCGCTGTATTTTATCATTTTACGTGATTAGTGAGTTTATTTAAGGTAACTAGGTAGAAGCCCTTTTTGATCAGTAACGAATTTAGCAGTTGAACATAGAAGTCAACTGAGGGTGACTTGCAATGACAGTGTTGTGTTTTTATTTTATGAACCTTTTACATCAAAAATTGTTGTTGAATATATAAATATTATTATGAATAAATGCTAGGCTATTTATTATAAACGTTAGTCCTTAACATCTATCACTGTGTATATCACCATTCTTTAATTACATGTTTGATACGTTTCTATGAAATAAGAAATGAATCAAATGAAAATGTAATTATCATATATTATAATGTGAGGTAAATGAGGTGCTACATCTGTAGGTGATGGCGTAACGCTGCTTGAGTGGTAGTTCGGCTGAGAGATGGGTAAGTTAGACATTTTCTGTGAGTAAAAGTAGATTTCTGGCGATGCAGTCAATCCTGGTGATTATTTAGCAGATAAATCTATTAACCCCCTTTAAAAAAAACGGCCCTTTTGAACGGCTCTCGGGAAGGAACGGAGCCATAAGATCCGGCTCCCTTCAAAGGGCCGTAATTCCCATCACTATGTCGTTGGTCTTCTTGATTAACAGGGTTTAGTATTGAGTAATGTCCATCGAGGTGAAGCTAACGGTTCCTTATTTAATCAGCAACTCGTTTTTACAGTTAACAAATAAAACCAGGACGTTGTTGCATTGGAGAAACCTCTCTTTTAGACGACAAAACATGATTAATGACCGTCTAATTCCCAGATTCCCAGATTCCTCATTGTTATTCAGAGCTACACTAAGAAGTCTTGAACCAGCAGCGATACGGCCTATTCATCTTCACAAAGATCTTGAGTCGTAAACCTTAAAACCTTTGAATTGCTGCGTCTTTAGTTGCATAGTGGACCTGCAGTCCAGCAACTAACACATATTTTCATAAAGATCGATCTGAGGGTTATTTTGGACTGATGGAAAGCTTTAATGCTGACACCGAACATCAAGAAGCTGCAAGTAACAATCATTTATATCGAATACAACATTTTAGATTAACGCGTATCAAATATCTGACAGTCCCTCAAAGTTGAAGGTATTGTCATCAAAGGTGTGGTTTTGTGAATCCTAACCCAACGTTGTTCACTGATATATCACTAATTTGATTTAAAGCAGCGAGTCTTTGCACACAAGCGGACACGCAGTCTGGCTTGGGTATTAAAAGCTTCTCCTCTGAGGGTGCATTTCCTCTCTGATGGATAATGGTGCAGGAAATGTTTGGTGAATCTTTTCCATCTCTAACGTCTGCACCGTTTCCTCCTCGGATCAAATCATCCGAGCTGCTGTCGAGCCACTTAGTGTTTAAAGAGTCCGACGTATTTAATAGACTAAAGACTGGAAACGTCTCCATCAGTTTAGACTCCAGCATGGAGAAGATGTTTGTTTCAGATCCCGTCAGAAAGACTTGATTTCTAAAGCTAGCTTACTTTTAATCAATCAGGGTAACTTCTTCAAGGTCCCCTGTTATGCTAAATGCACTTTGTGATGCCATGTTTCTTTGTCTTGTGTAACCATTAGCCAATCAGCAACCAACTCTCTAAAGTAATGCATCTCTTCTTCTCTCTGCTCTCTAAAGTAATGCATCTCTTCTTCTCTCTACTCTCTAAAGTAATGCATCTCTTCTTCTCTCTACTCTCTAAAGTAATGCATCTCTTCTCTCTCTACTCTCTAAAGTAATGCATCTCTTCTTCTCTCTACTCTCTAAAGTAATGCATCTCTTCTTCTCTCTGCTCTCTAAAGTAATGCATCTCTTCTTCTCTCTACTCTCTAAAGTAATGCATCTCTTCTTCTCTCTGCTCTCTAAAGTAATGCATCTCTTCTTCTCTCTGCTCTCTAAAGTAATGCATCTCTTCTTCTCTCTGCTCTCTAAAGTAATGCATCTCTTCTTCTCTCTCTCTAAAGTAATGCATCTCTTCTTCTCTCTACTCTCTAAAGTAATGCATCTCTTTCTTCTCTACTCTCTAAAGTAATGCATCTCTTCTTCTCTCTACTCTCTAAAGTAATGCATCTCTTCTTTCCTCTACTCTCTAAAGTAATGCATCTCTTCTTCTCTGCTCTCTAAAGTAATGCATCTCTTCTTCTCTCTCTCTCTTAAGTAATGCATCTCTTCTTCTCTCTACTCTCTAAAGTAATGCATCTCTTCTTCTCTCTGCTCTCTAAAGTAATGCATCTTCTTCCTCTACTCTCTAAAGTATGCATCTCTTTTCTCTCTACTCTCTAAAGTAATGCATCTCTTCTTCTCTCTGCTCTCTAAAGTAATGCATCTCTTCTTCTCTCT
>NW_022990586.1:0-20000 GCF_902827175.1 Gymnodraco acuticeps
CCTGTTCTCCCTCGTGCACCCTGTTCTCCCTCGTGCACACCCTGTTCTCCCTCGTGCACCCTTGTTCTCCTCACCTCGTGCACCCTGTTCTCCCTCGTGCACCCTGTTCTCCCTCGTGCACCCTGTTCTCCCTCGTGCACCCTGTTCTCCCTCGTGCACCTTGTTCTCCCTCGTGCACCCTGTTCTCCCTCGTGCACCCTGTTCTCCCTCGTGCACCCTGTTCTCCCTCGTGCACCCTGTTCTCCCTCGTGCACCCTGTTCTCCCTCGTGCACCCTGTTCTCCCTCGTGCACCCTGTTCTCCCTCGTGCACCCTGTTCTCCCTCATGTGAGGGAAATGACAACATCTCTGTGTTTCACTATGCGTTAAAGACCCTCTTCAGTAATGTTAGCATGTGCAGGAGACACAGGAAACCTTTTGGGGATTGATTGAGGGAATTTATTTCCGCTTGAAATTGAACTGTTTCCGACTTTTGTCCCGATCCGCTGCAGAGTCAACATGTCCGCTAAACACGAAGACACAACATGTGATTGTTTACTTCGCTGACTGTTGTTCTTTTGTCTTTGTCTACATGCAGGCAGAAATACAAGAGCGCCTCGCAGAGGTAAGACACACACACACACACACACACACACACACACACACACACACACACACACACACACACACACACACACACACACACACACACACACACACACCATGTATACATCACTTCAGGGGACATTACATTGACTTACATGCATTTCCTGGAGACTTATCCTAACCTTAACCATAACCAACACATGCCTAACCCTAACCCTAACCCTAACCCTAAACCTAACCAAGTCTTCACCCTGAAATTAATGATTCCCCTCATGGGGACCTGCAATTTGTCCCCATAAGGGAAGCCAGTCCCCACACATGACTATGTAAACATATTTAGGTCCCCACAAGGATAGTAATGCTAGACCACACACACACACACACACACACACACACACACACACACACACACACACACACACACACACACACACACACACACACACACACACACAAGCCTGTCAATGTCAAATGAATCTACATCTCTCTTCCATTAATCGTCTGACGACCCCTCAGGGGACCCGACCCCTATGTTGGGAACCATTCATACTAAACTGTGTTATAAAAGCACTTTTATACTAATAAAGGACTGGCTTACCTAAAGCCAGTTGAGTAGCACTTGAAATGTTTGGCTCTATGAAACCTGATGTACTTTATGATTCTGTTTTCTTCAAGGTTGTGTCTTCCTGGTCGAATGCACTTATTGAAAGTCGCTTTGGATAAAAGCGTCAGCTAAATGCAATGTGATCTAATGTAATTTCAAACTCCACCAGAAACATGCTGCTCCAGCATGAATGCAGAACGAGTACTTTTACTTTGAAAACATTGAGTACATTTGACCGCTTACTTTACCTCAGTAAGATTACAAATGCAAGGATTTTATTTTGTAGAAAAGTATCGTTTCATTGTTATATTAGTGCTTTTATTTTGGTAAATGATCTGTACACTTCCTCCTGTGTCTGCTCCTCTGAGTCTGGATCACATGTCTTTATTGAGAGTTGAAGTAAGAGCACATTGAGCATCAAGGCAACACACTGTACTTTACATAAAGAGACAAAGACACAGCAGGACATTCTAACACGATCAAACATTAGAGCCAGAGAATAGGCTAAGAAGCTTTAATGGACAATAAGGTACAGTCTGTAGTTTGGACTTTACTTTGTCATTACAGGCTATTATGTTTCTGTAACTCCACGTATCCTCTGTATACATATTTAGGGAATGCTAAAGTCTTATGTTAGATTTGAGATGTACTGGGAAATGCTTTGTTTCATCAGCATGTAAACAAGGCATGGATATTCAAAATATAATAAGAGTGACAATAACAGTTCATTTCAAACCTTTATTTCTTTTTCAAGGGAGACCTGCTCAAGTAGTTCCACATGAAACATAAAAACTAGGGCCGGGACTCGATTAAAAAAATTAATCTAATTAATTAGAGGCTTTGTAATTAATTAATCGAAATTAATCGCATTTTTAATCAAATATAAACATTTGACCTGAGAACAGTGAGAAGCAATTTTTTTCACATGGATTTTAGTATACCATTAGGCGCATTCACACCGCAGTACTTTTCCCACAAAGGTTCATGAGAACTCTTTGAACCTGGGGGAGGATTAGGCAAATGAAGCCGCTGACGTCACTTCTTCTTCTTCTGCTTTGGGTTTACTGGCAGGCCGCAAACCACTTCACGGCGTATACTGCCGCCCAAAGTCCCCGGCCGGAAGTCCCCGGAGTTAGGGACTGGCTTCAGTAGAAGCTGCTGGGAGTCCCAGCAGCCTTCCGAGTAAATCGCCAGAACGCCGACACCTCCTCATCTCCACCGCTCCCATGTTTTATTTTGTGTTGCCATAAGTTAGTCTCTCTGCGTTTCTGCGCTGGGCTAATGCTAATAATGCTAATGCGAGGATAATAAAATGGCGGCTTCACAAAACTTTTTGGGAGTTTTACGGGGCGTGGTTTGCAATCCGCCCAGCCAATCAGACATATAGCTCTTTTCTCACAAGAGAGCCGTACGAAAGTCCCTGCTCTCTAGCAGCTCTCTGCTCTCTAGCAGGGACTTTCGTGGGGGTAAAAAGGTTCTCATGAACTAATTTTAGTACCCGGCTCTTTTTGGTGTGAACGCGATAAAAGAGGCTAACGTCCACGCTAGCTTCCACGCTAGCTGCTATATGTTTTGCATTGAGGTGATACTTGAGGCTTGATGTGCTGCGGTGATATGCGAATTCCTTTTTGCATAATTTGCACACAACCGTGCTCTTATCGACGCTTCCATCCGTCCGTTTTTTAAAACAACATTTCCCACTGTTGTTCACTGTGGTTTGTTGTTGTCTGAAGTCATGAACGTTAGTTGGTGCTCCAGTATAATCGGTACGCCTGAAACTCATCCAGTGAGAAACGTTCCGCAGTGCAAAAATAAGTGCGATTAAAATGCGTTAATTTTTTTAACGCGTTAATTTTTGTGTAATTAATTAATCTTAATTAACGCGTTAAAGTCCCGGCCCTAATAAAAACATAAATAGAACAACAAAAGGACATCATACAGCATCATTTACATAATTATCCACATAAACAGGTACCAACAGCTTCCGATTGAGTCGCATCCAACCGAGCTTTCAAAACATTTAGTGGCACCAGATTGTTCAGTTTCCATTTAATTTGCAGGCTATTCCAGACAGAGGAGCTGCGCATCTAAAAGCTGTCGTCCCTAAGACAGTCCTAGCAGTTGGCTCATTTAATAAAACCACAGCATGCGATCTCAGGCAGTAGCCACTTACACTTCACCCTGAGATCAGGGAGCAGATATAAGATGGAAGTTTCCCTAACATGGCTTTGTATATAAACGTGTACCAGTGACTGAGCCTCCGTACAGTTAAAGCAAACCAGCCCTTGCATACAGGGTACAGTGATGGGTTAATGCTTTACAGTTAGTAACACATCTCAGTGCGCTGTGATACGCAGCATCTAACTTGACCAGGCAATGGGCAGGTGCATTCATATACATCAGATCACCAGAGTCCAGCACAGGTCAAAGGTCACAGAGCCTTTTCCTGGCCTCAAGCGAGAAACAGGACTTGTTCCTGAAGAAGAAACCTAGCCTAACCCTCAGCTTTTTAAGCAGGTTATTGACATGAAGTTTAAAAGTGAGACAATCATCAAGCCAGATACCCAGGTATTTGTAACAGGTAACCACTTCAAGTTTTATTCCTTGCGTAGTTACAATATCTAAAACAGGCTCTGGTGTCTTTTTAGCTTTAGAAAAGAGCATTACTAGTTAATATATATCAATAGTAGAAAGATATTTATTTGTAAAGGATCAATACATTGTTACTCATAACACAATAAAATATGAGTAACAAACTAACCCTAATAAAACATATATAAAAATAGGAGGCTTTAAAAATTCAAAAGTCAATGTATGTGTATTTTGGAACTTATAGCATGTTCACTTTCTGCACACTTAAATATACTCCTGGTTAATTGATAACTGCATTTCATTGGCTCGTACCTGCACTCTGCACAATGACAAACTCCCCTAATCTACTTCCAATACAAATGCTAAAAATAAAAAGAATAATACCTATTTTATTTAAATAGAAACACCTGAATATCTGCCGTCTTCAAGTTTTATTTTTCCCCCGGTCCGACTCCCCCAGCTGTTACCATGGCAACAGATTTCATCCCGTTTACAGGAAGGTGGTTCGTTGCCGCGACGACGGCACAATGCACCGGAGTACTGTCTTTATACTTTTTTCCTCGACTTGACACACTCAAGACTCCTCAAATCCCCCCCCGTCATAAAACACACACTCAGGGAGATATACTGTATACACATCATCAGTCTGAATCAGAATCTCAATCTCAGTCTTTATTTATTTATATTGCACATTTAAAACAACCTCAGTTGATCAAAGTGCTGTACCGGGAACTAATATAAAATAACACAATAGGAGTACTATAAAATTCTAGACAAATGTTACGGAAATGTGAACAACGCATATGTGAGTAGAGCCAAACCCTCGCTTTCGAACTCGGACCATAACACTGTTCATCTAATACCTACCTACAGAACGGCTCTCACGCGTAAACCACAGACCAGGACTGTAAAGGTTTGGACTAGTGACAGCAGAGAGTCTCTTAAAGGATGTTCTCTCTACTGAGTGGAGGATCTTTCATGAGATGGACGTGGATAATGCTACTGAGACGGTAACTGACTATATACAATTCTGTGTTGACAATGTGATTCCTCACAAAGAAATAACTGTGTACCCCAACAACAAACCATACATAACTAAAGAGGTTAAGGACTGCATCAATCGTACAAATATAGCTTTTAAAAACCGGGATAAAACGCAACTGAAATGTGTGCAGAAGCATGCAACCACATGCTCAGAGAAGCTAGAAGGAGACATAAGGACATTATTGAACGGAACTTTTCTACAATGAACTGCAAGGAACTTTGGGACACTATGAAGGCAATCACAAATATGACTCCAGCTAAAACAACTCTCTGGACCTCTGATGACCTGCAAAAAGCAAATTAACTGAATGACTTTTACATGAGATTTGAAACCCAGGACTTCTCCTCTGAATGTACAGACATCTTAGAGACCATCTGCTACTGACCAGGACGAAAGGGTGCTGATTGACCCTTTAAAGGTCACACCTGTACTAAGAAGGCCACAGGGCCAGATGGCATCTCTGCATTCCTTCTCAAGACATTTGCAGAAGACCTGACATCAGCATGGAGTCCCATATTTAAAAAATCTGTTGATCTTCACACCATCCCCACCCTCTGGACAAAATCAATAATAAAACCTGTCCCCAAAAAACCTTGTCCAAAGGTAAACAATGATTGTCTGTTGCATTGACATCCATTGGCATGAAATGTTTTGAGAGGATCATGGTGCCGCTGCTAAAGAAAGAGGTTGATGTACATTTAGACCCTTTTCAGTTTGCCTACAAGCAAGGGCGTGGCACAGACGATGCTCTAAATAGCATCACACACCTGGGGCCTCATTTATAAAGGGATATACGCTCAACACGCCAGTTTCTACGCAATGTTTGCGATTTATAAAATACTAACTTGGCGGGAAAACGTGCGGTCCTCCACGCAAACTCTAACCCATGCGTACGCACTAAGCACAACAACGGGAGAGACGAGAAACTGCGACACCGTTGGCAGAAGGAAGAATGGAGAGAAATATGTGGAAATAATACCATGAATAAAATGTTACCTCTCATTCATCAGATATGAAGAATTCATTTTCAAACATTGATTAAAGCCAATCTTAAAATGATGAAACAAACGCCTTTTTGAGACTCTTCAGTGCACACACACACACACACACACACACACACACACACACACACACACACACACACACACACACACACACACACACACACACACACACACACACACACACACACACACACACACACACACACATCACCTGGAGAAATACATAAATACGGATATGTTATTTAAAACCACCTGGAATATGTTGTGTTAATGTTATGAAATGTTTTCTCATAAATGATGCGGTAAGCAGGAGGACAGAATTACGTCGTGTTGCATTTCTATAGGTTGTAGATACGAGCATGGTTTTATATACTATCATGTTTAATCGTGTTTTATGCCGTTTGCTAAGACTTGATAAGTCGCTCGTAAAACACAGGAGGTCTGGAAACTAAGAACACCATATATTTGGTAGATTTGGCAGCTGGTATAACACAACACATTCGTTTTATTTCCTTTAACAGGTGGATATAGAGTTGCTGAAGGGGCTGCAGTGGAGACGCTGCAGCACAGCTGATAACTGGAACACAAACCACCAAATACAAAAATAAACATTAATTGACTCCACTCCGCAGGGATCCCCCGATACCTTCTTACAGTTCCTCATCAAGGGGGGGGGTCTCCTGTCCCCGGTACAAACACACTGCCTGAGGAAGGCTATTTGTGTATTTATTTTGTCATTAACTTTTTTCGGACCACTTATTTATTTATTTTGGTGACGATCCGACCTCCATGCTGCTACTCTGGTTCAAACTGCATCCACCAAACAATATGATTTATCTCCACCTCCCCAAAATAACCAGAACCTGACACGGTGTGAGACGTCTGTTTTAGCTGTTCTGTCGTCATTTCCTGCTATCTTCTTCATAAAGTCAGTCAAAATGAATAAATGGGCGTTTCTTTGACTATTTATAGGCAAATATGGGCGTTACGTGAAGCCCGCAAAAGCTGCGCCGCATTTCGAGTAGATTGTGATTTATAAAGGGAAACCGGCGTAGGAAGTGCCGTACGCACTTTCCTCGCCGGTACGCAATGTTTGGTGAATCGGAAGATGTCGGAACATTTCTGTCCCTATTTTTTTGCTTTGTACTACGTAAGCAACCTTCCCACGTGAATCCTACGCACGGCGTTATAAATGAGGCCCCTGGTCACTAAACACCTGGAAGACCCTAAGGCATATGTACGCTTACTGTCTGTGGATTTCAGCTTTTAACACACTGCAGCCTCACATCTTGCTTCAAAAACTGATAAAGATCAGTATAAATCCTTTTATCTTGAAATGGTATTTTTCGCTTTTAACCAATCGCACTCAGCATGTCAGGGTCAACAATGCCCTCTCAGAGCCCCGGACCATCAGTACAGGAGCCCCCCAGGGTTGTGTGAGCTCCCCGGTCCTCTTCACACTGTACACAGACGACTGTACGAGAATCCACCCGGAGAATTATATCAACAAATTCTCAGATGATACAGCCATCCTTGGCTTAATGCACAAAGGCAGCAGTTCATCAGGTTATCATTCTGAAATAGAGAGATTTGTGCAGTGGTGTGATTTTAACCATCTAGTGCTGAATGTGAAGAAGACTGAGGAGATGGTGTGGGACCCAAAGGCAGTGGGTGACCTTAGGCCGGTGGTTATCCACAATGAACCCATAACTCAGCTCCTATAAGTACCTTGGTGTCCATATTCTAGATCAGTGGTTCCCAAACTTTTTGTGCCCAAGGCACACCAAAGGACAAGTAAAAATCTCAAGGCACTCCTATTGTGAAAAATAGCCCTTATAACACGTGTTATCACTCATATCATGTAAAATATCTGTAAATGTGCATAATTATTTACTAATGCCAAATAAAATGTGACAAAGACAACTATATTACGAAATATTTCAGAAATTAATTTGAAACTTTATCAAATTAGGCTTCATCAAAGCAGCAACACACTCATTTAAACCAGACAGGTCACAAAATAAAAAATGAGGCAAAGGAAACTCAGCAGAAATTCAGCACAGAGAACTGTCAAGGCAAGGAAGCTGCATTGTCCATGGGCCTGAACTACACATTATAAATTATAAATGTATTACTTTAAAAAAAGTAATATATTACACTACTTAGTTACTATCTACATAAAGTAACTCGTTACTTTACTCGTTACTTTACTCGCCGAGCACGTACAAACTGCGCATGCGTGAGTGGCAATAACTTTCCTTACCAGCAGGCGGCGGTAGTGTGTATTTGTCATTCAAAACAGGCAACAACCGGAAGACAGAGAAGAAGAACAGACTGCGTGATATAAACAAACAACAAATAGCGTGTGCGGTAGCGTCACCTTAGCATGTGTTCTTTGCAGGTGTTGTTGAGGTTTGACCACGTGGTGTTTCCAGCAGTGGATAACAGCTTCTGGCCTGGACACAGTTTGCACCTCACCGTCACATTCCTCTTTATTCTTCGGACGAACTCAAAATAATGGGCATACCTCCACCCCTCGAGAGTTATCGCTGACTCAGCCATGTTTATGCAGCACTGCACGTGGAGATGTGGACGCACAAGTCGCGCAGATTACGTACATATAAACCTACAAAGTACTGATATAGTAAATTAAAAAATAATTATTTTTGTGTAGTTGTATATTGCAATAATAACGTATGGTTGTCACAAAATCCCACGGCACACCCGGACTTCCCTCACGGCACACCGTTTGGGAAGCACTGCTCTAGATAATACACTCAGCTGGAAGGCGCATGTTCAAGGTCTGTGCTCTAGACTTCAACAGCGGTTGTACTTTCTGCGTCGACTCCGGGCTTTCGGAGTCGACCAGAAGTTCATGTTACTGTTCTATCATGCAGTGTTGGAGAGCACCATGATGGTGCTCTCCAACACTGCATGATGTCAAGTATGGTAACTTGACAGTGCAGTCAAAGTCACAGATTGCTCGCCTGGTACAGACTGCTATGAAAATGATGGGGGTTAAAAAACACCCATCTCTCCAAAACATATACGAGCAGTCCGTTATCAGACAGGCAAAACAAATGGTGTCTGATCCCACCCACGTACTCCACCCAGAACTCCAGCTCCTACCTTCTGGTAGAAGATTCAGGGTTCCCAAGAGCAGGCTGAACCGCTATAAGCTCTCATTCCTACCTATGTCCATTAAGCTTCTTAACATTCACATGAAATGAAATGTAGTCAAATGTAATGAAATGTACTTTTTAAATGTTGGCCATGAGGGTTAGTGCAATAGGTCTCCATTGTCAGTATGTGCGTCTGTGTTGTGTTTGTTCAAACGGTGTATGACTGATGATGTGTGTCTCTCTTAATGTCCAATATGTATGCGGAACTGCAGGACTGAGTTCAGTAATGTGTGTGTGTCAGTAATGTGTGTGTCAGTAATGTGTGTGTGTCAGTAATGTGTGTGTCAGTAATGTGTGTGTGTCAGTAATGTGTGTGTCAGTAATGTGTGTGTCAGTAATGTGTGTGTGTCAGTAATGTGTGTGTCAGTAATGTGTGTGTGTCAGTAATGTGTGTGTCAGTAATGTGTGTGTCAGTAATGTGTGTGTGTCAGTAATGTGTGTAATGTGTGTGTGTCAGTAATGTGTGTGTGTCAGTAATGTGTGTGTCAGTAATGTGTGTGTCAGTAATGTGTGTGTCAGTAATGTGTGTGTGTCAGTAATGTGTGTGTCAGTAATGTGTGTGTCAGTAATGTGTGTGTGTCAGTAATGTGTGTGTCAGTAATGTGTGTGTCAGTAATGTGTGTGTGTCAGTAATGTGTGTGTGTCAGTAATGTGTGTAAAACAACATGTTTATCTTCTGGAGGAGACGCTGTGAGGGCGTTTGATTGACAGGAGGCGGGACATCAGGAAACAGATGGATGTGTTTGTGAACAGCAGCTGAGTGGGTTCCTGTCAGCAGGTGCAGACAGTGTTCCTGCTCTCTGGTGATGCGTTCACTGACACGTGTTAAAGAGAGAATGTGTGCATCTCTATGGAGGACTGAACCGTTTCAAACGAGCTACAGAGAAATCCAGAGCTAAAGTCACTTGGAAAAAGTCAATTGATTTTACAAAAAAAATCACTATATTACAAACAAATATATTATAACATGTCAACAGAGACATTACCCCACTTAAAACGTATATTGAAATTGTCCCTTTTTTAAACCAATTTACTGACTGGTCTAAAAAAAGGTTTTTGAAGTGGAGAGCTCTGCAGATTCAAAGATGTGTTATACAGAGGGATGTGCACGGCTCACAGTATTCAAAAGAACAAGATATTGCTCACACGATGTGCATTAATGCAATGCATGCTAATGAGATGGTTGAGAGTTAGATGTTGCTTTAGGCCCCGGCCACACGAGGACGAAAACGGCTAAACGCATAGGATTAACGCAAACGCAATCGCAAAAAAGCTTCCGTCCACACGCAATATTCACCGGATAGGGTCTGTCCACCAGAGATGGGGTCGTTACTAAAAAAAAGTAATATATTACATATTACATATTACTTTAAAAAAAAGTAATATATTACACTACTTCGTTACTCTCTACATAAAGTAACTAGTTACTTTACTCGTTACTTTACTCGCAGGGCCGGCCCGCCCCTCCCTACAGGCAGATCACACAGACTGCGGCGCACCTACAGTGTAAACGCGCCACAGTTTTGCCTCTACGAGACTCCACTTGCACCCCCAATTACTATTGCATTAAGGAAGACATAACACAAGTCTTTCTTTTGATATGCTCTAAAATAGGCTACCAGCCACACAACAAGCTAACAGTCTGTGAAATGTCAAGACACTAATGAATGAAACCAGTTCAAGACGCATTATCCTAATTACTTATTTAGTATTCCATAACTTAGTAACAGAGATGGTCAAACTAAAGTGGTAGAGACACGGCAGAATTCCTACAATGAAGCGGGACATTGAACTGTTCACCCGTGAGAGGGCGATCAACAAAAGAGAGCGAGTGCCCCGTTGAGGGAGTTTACAGATGAAAAGACTCAGCCATGTTTATGCAGCACTGCTGCACGTGGAGATGTGGTCTCGCAAGTCGCGCAGATTACATAGGCCTACATGTATATAAACCTGCGGCGGAAACCCCTCTTGTCTGTCAGTGAGTGTGATTATTTTATAAAAGTAACGAAGTAACGCGTGTCGGGGCAATGTTAGTAACTGTAGTGTAATTACTAAATTATAAAAGTAACGCGTTACACTACTCCGTTACCGACAGGAGTAATATTATTACAGTAACGCGTTACACCCAACTCTGCTGTCCACACGAGACCGCTCCGTTTAGCTCCAACCGCTGGAGAAGCTGCGGTACATATGCCGAGCCTGTACGTGGCGCTGTAACTTCCTCCACAAAAGCAGAAGAAGCATGGTTGTCATGGTTGCCCTTCTGTGTATTCTCCGCGGTGGGGGCCGAGGGAACCGGGCAGAGTTTCTCGCCAGTCAACGTGAATTAAAGTTTAAATCTTCCGACAAAATTATAAAAGTGCCGGTCAAAGGTCTTCTTTGTTATTGAGCTTTAAAACAAATGAATAACGACTCTATATAATATAATAATAAAATACACGGAGCCTCTCTTTTTCCTCCCTCTCTTCGGACAGCGTCAGTGTCTGTTTCATGCAGCAGCTGATCCAGTAATGAGTGACCCGGCCGACAGTACAAATAAACATATTTATAACTAGGTAGTTTGAGAGGTGTCTCCGTCCTGTCAGATTAGACTTCACTCGCGTTTATGTCCATATCGAGAGAAAGATAAATAATCTGAATTCAGTGTGCAGTTTACAGTTTAAAAGCCCTCAAAACGCACCTTTTTACCAAGGCTTTCGCCACTGTATAGTTAGTTTAATAGGTTTATTTTTCCGCTACTTCCCCCCCCCACCCCCTTAACCTGTCTGCCTTTTTTCCCCTACTCCCCCCCCCCTACCCGACTTGTAAAGCGACCTTGGGTTTCCTGAAAGGCGCTATAAAAATATTATTTATTATTATTTATTATTATTACTTTGACGCGGGGGTGAGCAGCAGAGGTGGGGAGAGGCGGGGCTATTGCGCAATCATTATCAGAAAATGATCGTATAGGGCGTACACACGGAGCCGTTGGACCCCCCAGAGCGTTGCGTATGCCGTTCTATCCACCTTGGGACCCGTCATCGTTTCCGCAGTCGTTTAGTGCCGTATGCGGTCGTCCTCGTGTGGCCGAACGGTCTATATGACACTAAACAGTAACGCAAACGACCGTTTTCGTCCTCGTGTGGCCGGGGCCTTAGATTTAGTTCAACACAGACATCAGCAGCAGGTTACAGATGTTATGGCTCGCTGCTTAAAGTTCACAGGATGATTCTTTGTCTCTGACCTTTAACGTCGTGTCCACTCAGATCTCAGCGAACAAATATCAAACAACAAGGAAGCTTTTGAGTTTCCAGAAACATTTTGCAGGTATCATTTCTTTTTGAAAGTTTCTCCCTGCAGCTCTCTGTCGGCTCAGACCGTGTTTTCCAGTTCCCGGCTACTTTTCATCCGAGTGTGCAGGTATAAATAGTTTTGGGTGGGCGAGTTCAGGGCGGATTTTCTGTCTGAAATCTGAGTGCCGACACTCGGTGTGACAGAGAGAACAGCTGGGAAGGAAATGACTTCCTGTGGACCCACTTTGGGACGAGGATTCTGCAGCGTGATGAGACTGAGAACAGCGTGAAGTGAATAGCTCTCATTAAAACAGCTACAATTGCTATCCTCCTGCAGACAATGCTCACAAACTCATCACTGTTTGTGAGGACAGGCGGACAATGAATGGAAATAAACAATAAGGAGACGTGGTGCCAGTTAATGGAGAACCGCAGGGCACAAAACACATCCAAATGTTTATCAGCTGCTGAGTGAGAGCAGAGCGCCTCAGAGCAACGATGTGTGAACGTGAGACAGCAGACAAAATGTCAAAAAACACATTTCATTTTCTTGTTTACAACCAAACTAGATGTGTTTTTAACTGGCACATAGAAATCTGCTAGGTGCATGGGGTCATACAGTACCTTTGTTATTTAAACATTCACTTTACGATACGTATCCACTTTGAGAAGAGGTATCTGCAGCGTGATTGATTGATTGATTGATTGAAAAGTGTATTAACAGCTTGTATATTGGGTACAGTACAGTACAGCTCAAAACATACAATTGTTAAGGGGATGCAGACCAGAGAAAGACTTTCGTCTTGTTTACATCAGGGTCCCCCATTTCCAATTCATCATGTCATTTAAGACATATAAGACATACAGATGGCTTATTTACAATTTACATACAGGTGGTTTTTTACATACAGATTGCTTATTTACAATTTTCATTTTAGATTTCGTTCTAATACATCCTAACCGGACATTTAAGACATACCAAGTCTACAGATATACAGTTAGTAACAGAGTCTAAAATGCGAGTATATACATAGATGGGGGGGGGAAGCTGTCCATTGAACGACAGGTTGAGATTTGTACCATTACCGGGGCCAGTTTTGCAATGCTCTCCCCCGAAGGTGCTCTTTAAGAGAGGTTTTGAAGGTAAGTATAGTTTTACTTTCCTTTACAGTTGTGGGGAGAGCGTTCCACCTTGATGTGGCATAATTGCGAAACGTGTATTCCCCCTTTTTTGTACCAAATCTGGGTTTCACATGATTTGTGGAGCTCCCTCTGGTGTTATGATCATGGTATTCCTTGACCTTTGGGAAGAATTTTGACATGTACATGGGTACCATAGAGGTGTAGTGGATCTTGTAGACCAGGCCCATTGCAAGTAGCTGTACTCTGTCGTCTACTCTAAGCCATCCTAGGTTGTCAAAGTGGGCAGAGGTGAGGTGGGTTCTAGATGAAAGGTCAAGCAGTAGTCTGACCAGTTTATTTTGCAATGTTTGAAGTTTTATTTTTAGCGCCTTGGAGGTGCTATGGTACCATGACGTGCAAGCATAGTCATAGTACCCTTGAATGAGTGCTCCTGCCAGAGTCTTCAGGGTGTTTTTGTTTACCAGAGGAGATCCGGTATAGGAATCTAGTTCTTTGATTGACTTTTTTTATTACATTGGATGCCATTTTGTCACAGGAGAGGTTTGCCTCAAGAATAGATCCTAGGTATGTAATTTCCTTCTTACTTGTGACAATAATGTCGCCCACTGCAACTGAGAAGTCGTCGGATTTGCTGAGATTATGTTTCGAACCGAAGAGAATGGACTCTGTTTTACCCAGGTGTAATGATAATTTATGATGAGACTGAGAACACCATGAAGTAGAAGAAGAATAGCTCTCATTAAAACAGATATAACTGCTATTCTCCTGCAGACAATGCATCCAATCTCATCCTGTTTCTGAGGTTAGCTGAACAATGAATGGTAATTGACAATAACAACATATCCTGACAGTGATTGCAGCCGAGCGAGAGCTGCTGCACCTCGATGTGAGACAGGAGAGATTACAAAATCAATGTTATATTTTCTGGTTTGCAACGAAATTAAATAGATTTTTTAATGGCACACAGATAGTGTGACAGCTATCTGTTGTCATTTGAAGTCATCCTCAGCTTTTTAAAGATAGTTTTCCAACTTAAGCACTGGTATATGTTCAATCAATGTTTTGCTTGTTGTCATATCAGTTAGTTTTGTAACATCTTATATTCAATAGTTTACTTCACAAAAATGCCCCACAGTATTTTAAATACATGAATCACTGTGCACATATGACTCTAGATCAAACTCGAGGCCCGGGGGCCAAATCAGGCCCTTGGTGGATTTAATTTCGCCCCGCAGGATAATTTCTAATTACCATTAGATCTGGCCCTCCGGTATATTGCAGCACACCTTCACTCCATCCTGAGGGTCTCCTCCGCTCAGAGCCTGAGCCCAAACATTGATGACCTTGCTCCCAAGATGAGATGCCAAGTATCTGAGCTAGCATCACAGAGCAGCACACTGAGTTCAATGGATGCTTCCTTCTGCACTTTCTCTCAGGACAACAGGGCATGTTTGGTTTCTCTTTGAGGGGAATAGTTTTGTTGAAGCTGTTGTTGGCCTGTGGGAAAATGTACTCATAAGAAATGACTCTAAGCTGCAGATAGAGCCATAAGAAATGAATGCAGCTGATTATTTAATGTTGTTTTTATAGGCAATCATTTAAGCTTTGTTAGTTCCAGGTTTAATATGTGCAATAAATGGTAAATGGACTGTACTTATATATAGCGCTTTATCCAGTCTTTAAGACCCCTCAAAGCGCTTTACATACTACATGTCATTCACACCCATTCATACAGAGCAGTACCACTTGCTCTAGGACCTAACATTCACACACATTCACACACCGTTGGCCATGCCATCGGGAGCAACTCAGGGTTAAGTATCTTGCCCAAGGATACATCGACATGTTGGCTGCACGGGCTGGGATCGAACCCACAACCTTCTGGTTGAAAGACGACCGCACTCCCTCGCAGCCACAGTCGCCCTTTAAATAAGTTCATTTCAATAAGATCTGCAATAAACATTGAACCAGTCCGGCCCTCCACTAGTACCCATTTTTAATGTTGGCCCACTGTGTGTTTGAGTTCGACCCCCCTGTTGTAGATGAACTACCAGGAAGCTACTGCAAATATCAGTCCAATTAAACAAGTTGGTTTTTTTGCAACCAAAATAGATGTTGTGTTTAATTGCAAGCTGACAAAGACAGTATACAGATGGGCTGCTGTGAAGAGAGTCCTTTGGGTGCACTATTTTGTTGGTTGAAGTTGCTTATTCTGAGTACCTGGAATTGAATCAGCATCTGTATTGGAAGTACACATCGCACATCTGCTCATTTATCCAAAAACAGGATTAGACATGACCTTTAGTTGATGTCCAGGATATCTTTTGGTAGAGAACTTTTAATTCCCTACTCTCTATCCGAGGAGCACATTAGTTTAATATACACTCAGTTGCGGATAATCAAGTCCATCTTGTTACAAGTCGTGCAATAAATCCTTTGTTCACAGACGTTTATAATATTGTCTTTGTAAAACTGTTATAGAGCGGTTCTGTGGAGATATCAATATGTTGTCATTTCGCTGCCTGTTCCCACCCGGTGTCTTTACAATGGACCCCTGAACATCTTGGACAAAAAGCAATTAAGGAGCCATTCGGCTTCGTTTGAAGTAAACACAAGATTTCCTTTTTTGGGATATTGATTTCCAATATGTTGAACATTTACTCCTCAATCCTTCTGCAAATACAGCCAGAGATTACAGAGCCGCATGCAAAGGGAACGTTTGATTCTACAAAAACATCTTCTGCTTTTTCTTTGAAAGACCAGAGACTTGTACCCTGACCTCTGGAAAGGAAAAGTCTTTTAAGAGAGCTACCAAATACTGGCCTTCATTGACAAACCTGTACTCAAATCTAGCTTTTAAATGTGTGTTTTTAATGTATGCTTTTGTTATCTGGTTGTATACTACCTTCTTTTAGCACTTTTCTAAAACCCTTTCTTCTTTAACCCTAACCCTACTGCCAGGTATCTTTCTCAAGTGATCAATATAGTTTTACCTTTACCTATATACCTTTTATAATACAAGACAACTAACATTGTCAGATAAATGTAGAGGGGGAAAAATACAATATGTTACCTATGGTATGCAGTGGAGTAGAAATATGAAGTCAGTCTGTGGCTATAAGTATGGTTTTATTGTCTCGTGCTTTTTCATTCGTTTCTTTTTGTCCTATCGGTTTTGTCTAAATGTATTTATGCTGCTTTTTTATATATGTATTGATGTACAGCACTTTGGTCAACTCTGTTGTTTTTAAATGTGCTATATAAATAAAGTTGGATTGGATATAGTAGCAGCAAATGGAAATACTCAATTAAGTACAAATACCCCAGAATTGTACTCAGTTACTTTCCACCACTGATTACTTCTACTGCATTTTGTGATTTGTCTTCTAATGTGTGTGTGTGTGTGTGTGTGTGTGTGTGTGTGTGTGTGTGTGTGTGTGTGTGTGTGTGTGTGTGTGTGTGTGTGTGTGTCAGGCTGAAGGGGGTCCTGGAGCAGATGGACCGGGGGGTGGTGGACCTCCAGGAGCTCCGCAGGAACCTGGAGCTCGCAGCCGCCATGTTGGATTCTGTCTACACCGACGAGACCAAGTAGGACTGATTATTAATGAACGAATGGATGGATGAATGACTGACTGCTGTTTCCGTCCTCCAGGCGTCTGTTGGACACGGAGGACGAGCTCAGCGACTTCCAGGCGGAGTCTGTGCCCAGCGAGGTCCGTGATTGGCTGGCCTGTACCTTCACCAGGAAGATGGGCGTGGCCAAGCGTCGCCCCGAGGAGAAGCCGAGGTTCAGGAGCATCGTGCACGCAGTGCAGGCTGGGATATTCGTAGAAAGGTAAGAAAACAGGGAAAGCTGCAGCAAAGTAACTCTAAAAACCGAGTCATGGGTTTAGTAGATTCCACTTCAGAAATAAATAAATAGTTTTTTACCTCAACTTATTTTAGTTAGTTTACAGCTCATTTTATAAATCGGTCAAAAAATGTAACTTACAAATGTAATGATTTGGTTGGTTCAACTTAATTTAGTTTTTAAAGGTGAAAGCTAAGGATGTTAGCAGTACTGAACTAATGGTACTCGGATTAACTTAATAATCGATTCAATTGGAAATACTTAAAAAGTAATTGTTACCTCAATTTATTTAAGTAGAGCCGGTCTATTTTTTTTTTGTATATATACTACTAACTATTATTTTAACGCGATTAACGCATGTGTATTTTTTGTCCTCGGCCGCCCCGTAGTTTCAGAACGCATCGAGTTTAAAATACCATCTACAAGCTGATGCTGACAGCCCCGCTCCTGTCCGCCCGCTTGTGGCAGACCACACTTCCACGCTCACCGGCAGGCACCGACCGGCCATCGGGAGGCCCGGGAGGGTGTGTGTATGTGTGGCCCGAGCGAGCGAGAGAGAGACCTTACGTGCATTGTTGTTGTTAGCATCTGGTGCTAGCTAGCTGCGCTAACGGATATAAGGAGCTGCTTAAATGAAAACAGAGGAGCGACATTTCGCCGACAACTGCGCCGAGCACTTGACTTTATGCAGGAAGCCAGACAGTGGGACATTGTACGAGAAGTCAGCACACTCAGCACGGATAGTGCGCAACATGATTGCAGCGTCCAGGCAGCTCCCGTTCGAGCATATGCCTTGAGTTGCACATAGCTCCAACGATCCAACATCTCACACACACACACACACACACACACACACACACACACACACACACACACACACACATACACATACACACACACACACACACACACATACACACACACACACACACATACACACACACACACACACACACACACACATACACACACACACACACACACACACACACACACACACACACACACACAGAGGTTGTTGTGTTTAATATTCATGAGAATATTTGTCATTGTTCAAATGATAATAAACATTAGCATAAAGCATATTTGTCCTCTCATATGTTGATAAGAGTATTAAAAACTTGACAAATATTCCTCTAAGGTACATTTAGAACAGATCAAAAATGTGCGATTAATTTGCGATTAATCTCGATTAACTATTTGAATCGACTGACAGCCCTAAAATATACACGAACTCACACATTCATGCATTCACACACAACCTCACACATAAAGATCTCTGAGCCAAATGATAGCCTCCTAGTGCAAAGAAAAAAACACATCCGCCGAAAGATGTGGGAACTTTTGTTGATCGACCAAAACAACAGCTTAAAAAGTCAACAAAGAAATTCAATAGTTGCAAAAAAAAGGATTATTATGTATTTATTTCAACATGGGCCGTGCATACAAATACATTCATCCCAGAAAAGAGATGAGTTATGCCAGCGTTGAGCTAACAGCTCATCTGCAGTCCTTAGATTTAATAAGAGAAATGTACTTTTGCCACTTTATTTGTCATGCGAACTTTCCACTTACAACCCCTTATTTAGACATTGAGGAAACAAAGACGTATGCATAATGTTTGATATCTGGAGAAGCTTGTAGAGCAGAGCAGGATTTCTACATGAATCATTTGAAAGCCGTCTGAACCAAAGTAAACCCAGAGGAGAGTGTCTGAGCCGCCATCTGTGAGAGCAACACATCCAGCCTCCACAAGACTTCACACCTCTGCACACATATATATTATATGTTTGAAAATCTGGCCAAAAGAATATGTAAATGCCTGTTCCGTGCACTTTGAGTCTGGGTCTGTTGTATGCTTCATTCTGCAGCGAACAAGAACATTTGAGACATTATTTCCTTCGGACTCTGTGTCATTCGCTTGTTTGTGTTATTCATGTTTTAATGTAATGCACAAACTCAGCTCTATGAAGAAATGGAGAATACGTGGAGTTCGGTGTGGAAGAATAGACTCTGCACACACCTGTTTCTAATATGATCAGGTTATTAAATGAGTGGCAATCAGCCTGCACGATGTAGGTCTGCTACTCGTTTATGGTGCTGTCGTTGATTCATTGAGTTGAAGCAGGACAAAAGGCTGAAGACATTTGAAGAAGTAAAAAGAGCTAGAAACCTTTAAAGCCCAGACCATGGTCAACAGGCGGCTCGCGGCCCATTGGCGGCCTGCCCGCAAGGATATTTGGCCAGGAAAATTATTTTGAGAATAAAAATAAAATATTATTTTGAGATTTTTTTTTTTTTTGTACAATATCGGGCCGACAGTCGCACACAGCCTATAATGTCCGAATAGAGAATCTACCTACACCTGAAGAATGCTTATTGTACTTGTATCCATGTTGAGAGTGAATGACACACACAGGCACAATCTGGCAGCGGGTGCACTGACGCTGATCGTGGATCAATGAGTAGCAGGACAGCGCGTGGTGCTGAAATAGCCAACATGCGGTTTAAAAAAAATAACACCAGCTCACTAAATCATTCAAACGTAATGTTTACTTAGGATATCAAAACATTGACAACAAAATCGGAGAAGCCGCTTGATCATGGAGGGCGAGGGGTGGCGGTGCATATGCTGCCACCCCCAAATGATATTGTTAACTTATAAAGCATTAAATGTTGGTTTGGGACCCCAATATATGTCTGCCCTGTTACGAGCCCCCCAGA
>NW_022990587.1:0-150511 GCF_902827175.1 Gymnodraco acuticeps
CCCCTCTTCTTCATGTCTCTTCTACATCAACATGTGTCCCCCTCTTCTTCATGTCTCTTCTACATCAACATGTGTCCCCTTCTTCATGTCTCTTCTACATCAACATGTGTCCCCTCTTCTTCATGTCTCTTCTACATCAACATGTGTCCCCTCTTCTTCATGCTCTTCTACATCAACATGTGTCCCTCTTCTTCATGTCTCTTCTACATCACATGTGTCCCTCTTCTTCATGTCCTCTTCTACATCAACATGTGTCCCCTCTTCTTCATGTCTCTTCTACATCAACATGTGTCCCCTCTTCCTTCATGTCTCTTCTACATCAACATGTGTCCCCTCTTCTCATGTCTCTTCTACATCAAATGTGTCCCCTCTTCTTCATGTCTCTTCTACATCAACATGTGTCCCCTCTTCTTCATGTCTCTTCTACATCAACATGTGTCCCCTCTTCTTCATGTCTCTTCTACATCAACATGTGTCCCCTCTTCTTCATCTCTTCTCATCAACATGTGTCCCCTCTTTCATGTCTCTTCTACATCAACATGTGTCCCCTCTTCTTCATGTCTTTCTACATCAACATGTCCCCTCTTCTTCATGTCTCTTCTACATCAACATGTGTCTCCTCTTCTTCTCTACATCAACATGTGTCCCCTCTTCTTCATGGCTCTTCTACATCAACATGTGTCCCCTCTTCTTCATGTCTCTTTCATCACATGTGTCCCCTCTTCTTCATGTCTCTTCTACATCAACAGGTGTCCCCTCTTCTTCAAGTCTCTTCTACATCAACAGGTGTCCCCTCTTCTTCAGTCTCTTCTCCATCAACATGTGTCCCCTCTTCTTCATGTCTCTTCTACATCAACATGTGTCCCCTCTTCTTCATGTCTCTTCTACATCAACATGTGTCCCCTCTTCTTCATGTCTCTTCTACATCAACATGTGTCCCCTCTTCTTCATGTCTCTTCTTCATCAACATGTGTCCCCTCTTCTTCATGTCTCTTCTACATCAACATGTGTCCCCTCTTCTTCATGTCTCTTCTACATCAACATGTGTCCCCTCTTCTTCATGTCTCTTCTACATCAACATGTGTCCCCTCTTCATGTCTCTTCTACATCAACATGTGTCCCCTCTTCTTCATGTCTCTTCTACATCAACATGTGTCCCCTCTTCTTCATGTCTCTTCTACATCAACATGTGTCCCCTCTTCTTCATGTCTCTTCTACATCAACATGTGTCCCCTCTTCTTCATGTCTCTTCTTCATCAACATGTGTCCCCTCTTCTTCATGTCTCTTCTACATCAACATGTGTCCCCTCTTCTTCATGTCTCTTCTACATCAACATGTGTCCCCTCTTCTTCATGTCTCTTCTACATCAACATGTGTCCCCTCTTCTTCATGTCTCTTCTACATCAACATGTGTCCCCTCTTTTCATGTCTCTTCTACATCAACATGTGTCCCCTCTTCTCATGTCTCTTCTACATCATCATGTGTCCCCTCTTCTTCATGTCTCTTCTACATCAACATGTGTCCCCTCTTCTTCATGTCTCTTCTACATCAACATGTGTCCCCTCTTCTTCATGTCTCTTCTACATCAACATGTGTCCCCTCTTCTTCATGTCTCTTCTACATCAACATGTGTCCCCTCTGTGGAAAGAGACTCTGAAAGTTTCAGGAACAAAGATTCTCTCTCTTTTTGATCCATTTCTATAAAAACCTGTCTGAAAATGAGCTGATCAGATTTTGGCCACTTTATGATGTCATAACGATGTGTTGTCTTGTGTAACCATTAGCCAATCAGCAACCAAGGTAACCCCCCCCCCCTCTTATCACCTGAATCTCCTCTAGAGCCATTGAGTTCTTTGTAACCAAATGTCTCTCAGAGGGGCGTGGGGAGGGGCTCCTTATTTTCATCTGAAGTAACAGACAGAGAATCAGCACTTGGAAACAGGGCTGAAACAGAGGGGATTATGGGTAATGCTGCAATGATCTGTTTTGGTGTTTCAGCCAATCAAGAGGAACAGGCTCTGTATATATCTGAGAGCTGTGATCTCACCTGATGAAACACAGTACACAGTACACCTTAATACAATGTAATACAGAATTTTAATTTGACATTTATTGTGAGTGAAAATAATAATATTAAGACTCACTTCTAGCAGTTTTCAACATCTTTTATTTGACACTTTGAGCTTGCTTGTCTTTCATAAGCTTTCATCTGGGGACACCAGGATTATGAACATTGATTTAAGAACGTTTTTTTGTGTGGAATATAAATTGCAATCCCTTCTACGCACCCCCTGCAATCCCCTTAAGAACCACTTGGGGTCCGTGTACCTCCCAGTTGGGAACCACTTAGGGAGGAGCTAAATAATAAAACATATCGCTGATGAAACTGAAAGAGAAACACGATTATCCAACAACATCTTTTATTATCACACCTCAATCACATTACATTTAGTAATCAAGCACTGCTGACTGTTGTTAGACTTTAGGTCACATTTATATTCAATTATTTACTGTCTTTTTGTATTATATGTTCAACAATAAGCAAAGAAAGAAGAGAAATACAGTAAATGCATCACATTAAGATCAACAAGTTGAATCTCCACAAACTGCATGAAGCTGCAACGTCTGTCCTTTGATCAGGAAGAACAGGAACTTTAACTGAAGACAAATAAAACCTTCAATTTAATAATCAAGACAGCATTTGTGTTGCCGCAAACATCTTCAAGACAAGTTACATAACTGTGGAAGTCCAAAACCTTGAAACATAAATGTTTGGCATATAATCAAAATGTATTATACATTGAAACATCTTAATAATTGATTAATAAAAACAAGAGAACAAAAGTGAGTGGTAACCGTTATAGGCATATACTCGAGCGGACAGAGGTCAACCAATGACTGTGTGTGTCCGATAAGAAGCAGTTTTCCATAATGCAGTTATTGGTGCAAAAACTAAAGCTGGGCAAAATGCACTTTACCATTGTTAGGATCATAACAACACAAAATGTGCACATCGATTGTAATGTACTAATGGGTCATACCACAGCTCAACTTTTAACCCATTTTACATCCAGCCAACACGTTTTTCAACAACCTCACAGTATTGCACACATTTTATTTGCTTTATTTTTATCTTCTTGGGGCCGGTTCTCCTCTGTTTGTGAGCGATTTGGCTGTTTGGCTACTTTTGAGATGATCTTGCTTTTCATTTTTTTGTTTGTGTTCAAGTTTTTGCTAATCTAGCTTTAACTTGCGGTTGCGGCCTCTGTTCTCTTAGAACCCTTGGGTCATGCGCAAGCTTTTGGTTGTCATTTTAGCCAAAGCATTGAAGAACTTCTCCATACTTTTGATGCCCATCTTCCAAAACATTTCGTCAAAGTCATCATCAATCCTCATCTTCCTCATCAGAATTCTCCTCACAGGCCCGATCACTGCTGCTTCTGTTGTCTGCAAACAACGCTGAGTTGTTGAATGTGAAGTGAACTGGAAGACCTAGGTAATCTTTTGGACATGGAATCCCAGACTTCTTTATTGTCTCAAGAACAGGTGGCTGCTTGCCATCTGCAAAGGTGACCAGCATCTGGATATTCTCTGCCACGTCTTTGCCAAAGATGGAGAGCACAGAGTCAAACACATATCGTTGTGTGGCTGTTAGTCGGGCAAGAGAGGCCTGGGTGACAAAACACACCGCATCAATCTCACTGACTCCATTCGCAGAAGTGAAAAGCCTCCTGATTTGTTCTGTGATCTCCTTGTCTCTTTCTATTCCTCTCGTACCTCCAAAGCCTGGAGTATCAACAATGGTCAGAGAGAAAGGGATTTTAAAGCCCTCTTGGTGGTTGATTTTGTACACAGTGACTTCAGAGGTCTGGCTCTCAGCTTGAGATCTCGACTGATCCTCGACAACTAACTTGAATCTGAAATCGTCCTTCCACTCTACACCAACGATGTAGTTGATGAGTCCATTGATCAGAGTGGACTTTCCAGATCCAGTTGCTCCGAGAAGTATTATTGTGAGATTTTGCCTCATGCTTTCTTTGCCAAAGTTGTACCTCCGGCATCTATCGATGTTCAGATCTTCTTCTGTCAGAGGCAGTTTGTAAACTGAGGGAGATTCAGAGTTGATCCTCTTGCTTTTACTTTTGAGGAATTCTGCAAGACGTGCAAATTCACGTTTAGTTGTGACGTCAAGTCCTGACATGATCGCCTTCTCAGCTCCCGCCATAATTTGCTCCCAGATCTTCCTCTTTTCACCTGGTGGTCTCTTAGGTTTGTCTAGAGAAAACAGAAAATATGTTTAGTATAGTTGTTTTGTTCACTCCTGTGAATCTGCTTGTGCAAACTTCCCTGCTTTGGGACGCCCCTGGGCAGTCCAGAGACAGTTACCGAACGCACTCCTAAGACTGTGACGCCATTCATCACTCGCAGCGCGCTACCGATCATAAACAGACTTTCGAAGAGTGAACGGCTCGTTGTGTGTTCCGCGGTTGTGCGTGTATGAAGTGTTGATAACTGCAGCATAA
Organism: Gymnodraco acuticeps; assembly: GCF_902827175.1. Lineage (NCBI taxonomy): Eukaryota > Metazoa > Chordata > Actinopteri > Perciformes > Bathydraconidae > Gymnodraco > Gymnodraco acuticeps. The sequence goes on from NW_022990587.1 coordinate 4,526, forward strand.
TCACCTATTGTCTATGTATATGATTTGAAGTAACGTGTTATAGCAGAAAAGTTCAATACAGCGTATCTCTGGTATATTCATTTTAATGTCACCTGATATATAAGAAGTGTGTTGAATTATGTTATCACTAATATGTGTGTTTTTATATATTCATGTGTGTTAAACTTGAATGGACAAGCCAATTTTTTCCTCTTAAATTATAGAGAGTTTTTTATATATTCCTAAAATAATGTCCCATTTTGGGTAAAAGTAGATTAGCGCAAATGGTCTTTTCTCCCACTTTTGTGTTAGAATCGAAAGGTGTTTTTTTTGGCTATTTGTGAGTAGGTAAGGTACAGTATAACCTGTGATTTCTGCCTTGAGTAAAAAGATTACCCGTTGATTAAGTATCTTTCAGGAGGAAATATGTGTGTGCTCATGTGCAGATGTTAGTTAATGATTCATATCCTACAAGACCTCTAGAGAGGCCAGGAGATGATTGAGTGACACGTTCAAGAGACAAAGGGGCCTTCTGACTAATCATAGATGTCTTCATTTTGCGTGAGCCGGCCTTCGGGGGATGGAAGGAAGTTCAGATAAGGCCCTAAGGGGATAAGAACCAGTTAACCTTTGTTAGGTTAACTAATTATCTGGAGTGTCCTGAGACAAAGGACATTAAAACATATACAAATGCAAGCTTTCAGAGAGGAAAACATGTGACCTTTGATGTGATAAGCTACTGGTAAGATGTTGTGTTCGTTCTGTCCACAGAAGTCCTCTGTCTAAGATTATACTACTTACCAAAGCATTGTATTGGGGCTTTGGGGATCTCACCACACACCACCACACACACACACACCACACACACACACACACACAACACACACAAAGACCACACACACAACACACACCCACAACACACACAACACACCCACACCACACACACACACACACCCCACACACAGCCACACCACACACACAACCACACACCACACAACACACACACACACACCACACACACCACACAACACACACACACACCACACACACACACACACAACACAACACACACACCCACACAACACACACACACACACACACACACACACACACACACACACCACACACAACACACACACACCACACACACCACACACACACACACACACACACACCACACACACACACACACACACACAATGTAAGGAGATGGAATCAACAAACTGCTGACTCATTGTCTAGGGACTCGCCCAGAAGTGAAATCGCCAATAACAAATAGCTAGGGAGGAGCAACCAACACAACTCCTCCAACAGAATTGTATTTAAGGCCGTCCCAATGTTCATAATCGGCGCTCTTTCCTGACTGGCTGTCGTGGTACGTATATCACACGGTGGTAGGAATTGAGCCCGGAGCACTCTGTAATTGGTACTATTGCAGAGTGCTCTGTATTGTGTGTTGTTGCTTTCTACCATTAAAACAGATTATTGTTTAACTTTTATCCTGGTGCTTTGAGTTCCTTCTTTTGTAAATTTGACCAGCTCATCAGTCATCAAGGGATGGCGCGGAGCAGAGGTGAACCTTCCACCACCGCCATTGGGTGGTGCTCCAACAGATTGCATGCAAGTTTTTTACCTTAAAAAGCATTTAAATACCGCATTTAAAATCTGATGAACTCAGTGTGCATCTGGACCCGGTGACGACATTACCTATTGACGCAGCAACCACTGTAAGTGATATTCTTGTTTAATTAGACTTCTCTGTTTCATTTATTCGACTCTGTATAAATTGTTATTGTAGCTAAAACGGCTAAATCGCGTTTGAGAGATTTTAAATCTCAGATCTGCTCAGGCGAAACCTGCTTCACAGGTCTCAGCACTCAAGCCTGCATTAATATAGGCACGGCCAGTCTATTGTCGCCCATCAGCTGTAGATAGTTAACTAATTAGAGGGCCGTGGCCCCACAGCTGTGTGAACTGAGCTATCAGGCGTCCATTTTAGGTAGCTCTTTCCTGGAGCGTCAGCTTCAGCGTCAGACAGCCGAAGACTGACAAAGACATTGGAGTCCTGCGGGAGTAAGACTGACAAAGACATTGGAGTCCTGCGGGAGTAAGACTGACAAAGACATTGGAGTCCTGCGGGAGTCACGAGGGAGGCAAAGAGGAGGCAAAGAGGAGGCAAATCCTACTCTGATTGTGCTGGTGTCTTATTTCTCTTTTCTTTAGTTTTCTAGCCCCTCATGCTATAATCATGTGTATTTTCTCCATTCCTGTTCATGTGTCTTCTCGCAATTATCACTGGCCCCGTGTATCTCCTAATCGCTATAACCGGCCTGTGGAACTGCCAGTCAGCTGTTCCTAAGGCTGACTTCATCTCTGGCTACGCCTCCCTGCAGTCTCTGGATTTCCTTGCTCTCACTGAGACCTGGATTACTCCATCCAACACATCCACCCCAGCAGCTCTCTCCACTGCATATTCCTTCTCCCATACACCCAGACCAACTGGCAGAGGAGGTGGCACTGGTCTCCTGCTCTCTCCCAAATGGAGCTTTTCCCTCTTCAAGCTACCTAACTTCACTCCTTCCACCTTTGAGTTCCATGCCGTCACAGTAACCCATCCTATACAGTTAACCATTGTTGTTCTCTACCGTCCACCAGGCGCCTTGGGGGACTTCTTGGAGGAATTAGATCATCTCCTCTCACACATCCCTGAAACTGGCCCTCCCGCTGTACTTCTCGGAGACTTCAACCTCCAGACAGGGAAGATAGACGAACTAACATCTCTGTTAACCGCCTTTGCTTTCTCACTGTCTCCGTCCCCACCGACTCATAAAGCTGGCAATGTCCTTGATCTCATATTCTCAAGGAACTGCACTACTTCTAACCTCTCTGTAACCCGCTCCACACATCTGATCACTTCTTCATTTCATTCTCTCTACCCCTTTCCAAACATAACAAACTAATCTCTTCTCATCCTGCACTTGTCCGGCGTAACCTTCGCTCCCTCTCCCCCCTCTACCTTTGCCTCATCGGTGCTCTCAGCCCTCCCTACCTCTGATTCGTTCCAACTCCTGCCTCCAAACTCTGCTGCAGAAACTCTCCTCTCTACTCTCTCATCCTCTCTGGACTCTCTCTGTCCTCTCACATCTCGGCAGGCTCGTCAGTCCCCTCCTGCTCCTGGCTAAATGATGCACTGCGTGCTAATAGAACCGTCCTTAGGGCAGCAGAGCGGAAATGGTGGAAATCCAAACACCGTGACGACCTCCTAACCTATCAAGCTCTCCTCTCCTCTTTCTCTGCTTCGATCTCTCAGAAAAAAGCACTTTCTTTCAAGATAAGATCCAATCTTCCTATTCCAAACCTAAAAAACTATTTTCCATCTTCTCCACCCTCTTGGACCCTCCAAAAGCCCCTCCCCCTCCTCACTTCTGTCAAGCGACTTTGTTACCCACTTTGAAAAAAAGGTTAATGATATTCGCTCTTCTTTTTCTGACTCACCTTTACTCACCGCTGGGTCACCAGACCCTCCTTCCACCAACACTAACCTCCTTTCCCCTCTCTCTCCAAGTGAGGTTCTTACCCTCATTACCTCTGCCCGCCCTACCACCTGTCCTCTGGACCCTATCCCTTCAAACCTCCTTCAGACTATCGCTCCTGATATTCTACCGTTTCTCACCCATTTCATCAACACTTCTCTAACCTTCTGGTCACTTCCAAACAGTCTCAAGGAGGCAAGAGTAAAGCCTCTCCTAAAGAAACCCACTCTCAACCCGTCTGATGTTATAAACTACAGGCCTGTCTCTCTCCTCCCGTTCCTGTCTAAATCACTTGAACGCGCTGTCTTTAAACAACTCTCCTGTTATCTCAATCAGAACAACCTTCTGGATCCGCACCAGTCTGGTTTCAAGGCAGGTCACTCCACAGAAACTGCTCTCATTGCTGTCACGGAGGAACTGCACACTGCCAAAACTGCATCCCTCTCCTCTGTCATCATCCTGTTGGACCTGTCTGCTGCATTCGACACGGTGAATCATCAGATCCTCCTTCGCACTCTCCAAAAACTTGGAGTTTCAGGCTCTGCACTTTCCCTCCTCACCTCATACCTGAAAGACCGTACCTACAGGGTGACTTGGAGAGGGTCGGAGTCTGACCCTTGTCAATTAACTACGGGGGTCCCTCAGGGCTCTGTTCTTGGTCCCCTCCTCTTCTCCTTGTACACAAACTCGCTCGGATCAGTCATTAGCCCGCATGGTTTTTCTTACCACTGCTACGCTGACGACACCCAATTAATTCTGTCCTTTCCCCGCTCAGAGACCCAGGTCGTCGCACGCATCTCTGCTTGTCTAGCTGACATCTCTCAGTGGATGTCTGCTCACCACCTCAAGCTCAACCTTGACAAGACTGAGCTGCTCTTCCTCCCGGGAAAAGATTGTCCAACTCTTGACCTAACAATCAACATCGGCACCTCAGTTGTTTCCCCGACTCACACTGCAAGGAATCTGGGTGTGACCCTAGATAACAACCTGTCCTTCACTGCAAACATCGCTGCTACAACCCGCTGCTGCAGATACACGCTTTACAACATCAGGAAGATACGTCCCCAGCTGACTCAGAAAGCGACTCAGGTTCTAGTCCAGGCTCTCGTCATCTCACGCCTAGACTACTGCAACTCCCTCCTGGCTGGTCTACCTGCATGTGCCATCCGACCTCTGCAGCTCATCCAGAATGCAGCGGCTCGTCTGGTCTTCAACCTTCCTAAATGTTCCCACACCACTCCGCTCCTCCGCTCCCTTCACTGGCTTCCGGTAACTGCTAGAATCCACTTCAAGACCCAAGTTCCCATCGGCAGAAACACGTGGGTTTGCTATCCTGGCTCCAAGATGGTGGAATGAGCTCCCCATTGACATCAGGACGGCAGATAGCTTGCACATCTTCCAAACTGAAAACTCATCTCTTTCGACTCCACTTCGAGCGATAGAACTATTAACAAAGCACTTTTATACTAATAAAGGACTGGCTTACCTAAAGCCAGTTGAGTAGCACTTGAAATGTTTGGCTCTATGAAACCTGATGTACTTTATGATTCTGTTTTCTTCAAGGTTGTGTCTTCCTGGTTGAATGTACTTATTGTAAGTCGCTTTGGACAAAAGCCTCAGCTAAATGCAATGTAATGTAAAAGTTTAAACAGTTTACAGACTATAAACTGTGTAGTAATATATTGTTTACTGTACTATGGGAGTAGTGATTTTATTTTTCTTTGTATTTGATTTAATAGATTTATTTCGAATGTGTAAAACAATAATACAAACATTTAACATGAGAATTATTATACAATACAAAATTAAGTAATGTGAAATTGATATACAAAAATATTACTGATTCTAAGTTATGTATAAAGAAATGATCTACTTAATTACACATCCAAAAAGGGGTGGGAGGAGGTTTACACTTATTTAATCCCACCCCTTCTCCCAAAAACTACATTAACATATATATTGATATATATTTTTTTTTGTTTTCTTAAATAAATACATACCTTATTGAAAAAACAAACAAACGAAAAAAAAACATAACACAACAAATGAATAAACAGATAAATAAACTAACAAATACATAAAAGAGTTAAATGATATTCAAGAAAAGATCAAATAACAAACCAAATAAATAAACTGCAAACACCCAGTTATGATTAAACAGCGTCGTCCCTGTATCTTGTTCGAATCATGTCCTTATACCTTTTTTTAAACAGTTTTAAGTTCGGACATCCCTTGAGCTCCTCCTTCAAACTGTTCCAGAGCTTCACCCCACAAACAGAAATACCAAAATATATTTGTGTCATCACAAAACTAATGAGTATTCTTGATACATTGCATATTTCGTTAATAATATAAATAGTCATGGTGTTTTGCCGTAAGTGGGACTGATTGTTAATTATCAGTGGTTTTGCGTTCTGTCTGTTGTGACAGTTAATGTAATTATATTTTTGTATCTATTATATATCTATGTATATCTATCCAGTATTGTGACATTGCAGTGAGCTGTGTAAAACGTTATGTCAGCCGCCATTATCACGTGTTGGTTAAAACACTTACACTTTCTGTGGTCAAGTGAGCCCACTTGAGGGCATTTCGGGTATTGTTTTTATACCAAGCAGCTGTTTCAGTGTTTATGTGTACTTAATGTCCCTATCAGGAAATGGTATCCTATTGTTTACATAAGCCTGAGTCAAAAGTTCCATCGACCACTCGATAATAATTCATTATACATGGAGGCGTGTTGCGCAGTGGATAGAGCCTTGGTGTTTGGACCAGGTGGTCCCAGGTTCAAACCCCACTGCAGTCAGCATGTTGTTATGTCCCTGAGACACTTCACCCCAAAGTGCTCCTGTGGGGATTGTCCACAGTGTTGAGTATGTCAGTCGCTTTGGATAAAAGCGACTGACATGTAATGTAATATTCAGTTTTGTATTTTGTCCTGTGTGCTAAAATAAATGTTATGATCAGTCATGAATTCACCTCCATTTATGTACCATGAACTAAAATCACCCAGTCCCAGTGACCGGAGTAAACTAAGGTTTTAAATCTCTTTGATGAAAATCTAATAAGACATAACTGTTTCGACTCTCACATTGACCCAGGTTCTAATTTCTTCAGAAATCTTACAAACAACTGCTGCTACTATAGCAAAACACTTTTTCACATAGAACTCAAAGCTATTAATTATTAATGGTATTCATTAATACACTTTAACCTGTTAAAGACTATACTCCAATTCAAACACTGAGTAAGTGCATTGAACAAATCAATGACTGGATGTGTCAGAACTTTCTCCAATTAAACAAAGATAAAACTGAGGTAATGGTTTTTGGAGCCAAGGCAGAACGTATACAAGTTAGCGCTGAGCTTCAGTGTGCAATGTTCAAAACAACAGATAGAGCCAGAAATCTAGGTGTAGTCATGGACTCTGACCTGAGTTTCAACAGTCACATTAAAACAGTTACTAAATCAGCCTACTATCACCTAAAGAATATATCTAGGATTAAAAGACTAATGTCACAGCAGGATTTGGAAAAACTTGTCCATGCTTTTATCTTCAGTAGACTCGACTACTGCAATGGTGTCTTCACAGGTCTCACTAAAACATCTATTAGGAAGCTGCAGCTAATTCAGAACGCCGCTGCTCGAGTCCTCACTAACACTAAGAAAGTGGATCACTCCTGTTCTGAAGTCTTTACACTGGCTTCCTGTGTGTCAAAGAATAGATTTCTAAATACTGCTGCTGGTTTATAAAGCACTGAATGGTTTAGGCCCCAAATACATTTCTGACCTCCTGCTAAATGATGAAGCATCCAGATCTCTCAGGTCTTCAGGGACTGGTCAGCTTTCTGTCCCCAGAGTCAGAACTAAACATGGAGAAGCAGCGTTCAGTTATTATGCTCCAAATATCTGGAACAAACTCCCTGAAACCTGCAGGTCTGCTGCAACTCTGACTACTTTCAAATCCAGCAAGAAGACTTTTCTTTTTGTCACTGCTTTTAATTGAACTATTCATATCTTAGACTGCACTGTAACTTTGATCCATGTACTTTTTCTTTTAATGTTTATTTTATTATCTTTTCTTTTTAATGACTGATTTTAAATGCCTTTTTCTGAATGTCTTTCATTTTTTGTAAAGCACTTTGAATTGCCTTGTGTTGAAAAGTGCTATATAAATAAACTTGCCTTGCCTTGTTAAACCCTAATCCGGGTCCTGCAGGGTGTTTTCCCCCCGAAACTGTGTCTCAGAGCTTCTTAATATTTAAAAACGTATTAATGTGTCATACTCACTTAACGGTTAGAAACTGAAGATATGAACAATTTTTACCGAAACAAAACACTAGTCTCACAAGAAGCGTCTAAATTAGCCCTGAGAGAAAAAATGCTAACGCACTTTGCACAGAATTCACGGTACAAATACCACAATTACTGATATATGCACAAACAAGGCATCGATTAGCATCGTGAGATTACACAGATTCCAGAAATATAAGTCTCATCACTGAGCGATCAGAACTCGGCGAAACGACAACAAACAACAACATTAGCCAAAACGGCTAAAAGCGTCTTACCTTTCTGATCAAAAGTTGTGTTCAATGGCATTAAAACGATAAAAAAACGCGGCTGAAGGTTAATCCAATGTGTCTGTGTCACTTTGAATGATTACTGATAATCCATCATAACATTTTAATGTAAAAACCAGAGATTTCATATTAGCTGCTAATGATAGCAACCAGAGCGTATCGCAGCTTCCGGTTCCGGGGCGCATCACTCATTCACCAATGGGTAATGTTTAGATGGATTTTAGGAACGTCCCCTCGATTATATTGGCTCTAACGGTTACAAAGAGGTGTCAATCATCAATATCGAACAAAGGGGCCAGAAATAGGTCAAATCAACCCAAATGACCCCAGAAGTGTTTTTTCTTTCTAAATCTCTCTAAAAAGGTCAAATGTCACTTGTTTTGCAGCAATCTTGATACAGGGTACTTATATGTTATAGTTTGGATTCCTAAAGCTTTTATTCTACCATCCCATCATTCAAGGGTAGTTTTCAATATAAGTACATTTAATTTTTTTGGACGGACACTATAATTGAAATATTTTAATATGTTCAATCTGAATTTACAATAAAATAAAAATAAATTCTATATTGATTCTGACTTTTCTACATCCAACTCACCTTGTAACCTTGCTTTGAGAAAAAAAAGATTATGCATTTACCCCTTTTAAAAGTGAAGATATGGTCATTTGCTCTGGGAATGTCATTTTCGAGCCTGAGACCTGAAAAACAGCCTTAATGCAAATAGTGACAAAATCAAACTATATCTTCAACTCATAAATAGATCATTTTACAACTTTGCAATCTCTGAGACCTGCAAACTGACTCAAACACTGTTGACAATTTTTTACCCAATTATGCGGCTTTTCATATGAATGGCAAAACTCCAAAGAGGTGGAGGGGTTTCACTGTTTGTTAAAAACACACTTTCTGCGAGATTGGTAGAAAGCCTCTCTTTCTGCTGCAACAACCTCTTTGAATCTGTCACCGTAGACATTGAGCTAAAACACAAAAAACATATACTCGTCTCATGCATGTACAGAAAGCCAGGAAGTAATCTTGAAGAATTTAATGAACAAGTAGAAAAAATGCTCAGACCTCATAGAAATAAAAAACCTTTGTGTGTGTGGAGATTTCAACATTATTATTGATAACATTTTCACTCACGTCCTTGAAACGGAACATGGGGCCCTCATCACTGATGTCTCCTGCCAATATTCACAATTTGCGGAAAATAACCTGTAAATAACAAAGAACAAAATACATACATAACTAAGCAGAAATTCAATGACAGTTCTCTAAATAAATTAAATATGAACTTAAAAAATGAAAAATGGCAAGAAGTATTTGAGACTCAAGATGTAAACAAATCCTATAATAAGTTTGCATATCATGTATTTCTGTTTGCCATGTATATAAATGTTATGTTCATAAAATGTTGTATGTGACGGGAGTACGGATGGAAATTAGCTCAAAGCTAAAATCCGGCTCATTTACATTTGAAAGCATTATTTTGTTTAAAATGTTCATTAATGTGCATTGTCCCGGTTCAAATACACGATTAAATAAATAAATAAAATATATAAATTGTAAAGATTTTCATGCAAAACATGAATGAATGTTGTACATATAAAAATTAAGATTGGCAACAGGAATAATAATGACTCAAAACCCTGGTTCACTCGTGGACTGAAAAACGCCTGTTGTAAGAAAAATGCACTCAATAGGTAATATTTGAAAAGTAAAAACACTGAAGATGAAAGTCGTTACAAATTGTATAAAAACAAATTGACTACAATACTTAGAAACTGTGAAAAACGATACTTCTCTGAAAAATTTGAAAATGCCATAGGAGATATGAAAAACCACTTGGAAGGTAATACATAGTATAATTAAGAAGAAAATAACTAATAACAGAAATGAATTTAAGAAAATCCAAACCGAAGGAAAAACCCCAACAGATGTTGCAAATAGCTTTAATGAGTTCTTTACTGAAATTGGCTCCAACCTGGCGAGTGACATCAGCCCAGCTTCATCTAAAGTGGATGATTTTCTGAAAAATTGCAACCAACAGAGTATGTTCCTGAACCCAATTACAGAAAATGAACTGCTTGATATTGTTAATACTCGACACAGTAAACGTCCAAAGATTATTTAGGACTTAGTCTGAATATTGTTAAACAAGTTGCACCAAAACATTGTAGCCCCCCTAGTAAATATTTGCAATAAATCGTTCCAACAAGGTATTTTTCCCAATGAAATCAAAATCGCGAAATCTGGTGATAAATCAAGTTTTAATAATTATAGACCCATTTCTTTACTACCACAATTTTGGTTGAAGAAATTACCAACAACATTGAGAAAAAAAATGATTACAGCTGGTATATTCATTGACCTTAAAAAGGCTTTTGATACTGTGAACCATACTGCTACACACATTAGAACATTATGGCATAAGGGGTCAAGCCAAAGAATGGGTCAAGAGTTATCTGATAAATAGGCTACAATATGTGGATATAGACGAGGCAAAATCAAACAATCTTCCTATAACATGTGGAGTCCCTCAAGGGTCAATCTTAGGTCCAAAACTGTTTCTGATTTATATTAATGACATTATCAACACCTCAGACATGTTCAAATTCATTTTGTTTCACCATTCTCTGCTCCCATCATAATCTTGGTGATCTTGTTAAAATTGTTAATGCAGAATTAGAAATACTATGTAACTGGTTTGCAGTTAATAAATGATCCCTTAATGTGAGGTGGTGAAGTGATCATTATTGATTGAGCAGTATACTCTTTCACATTGAATCATAACAAGTCATACTGAATGTAAATACAACTGACTCTAAAGTAAGTCCCAGTCTGTGACATTGGACATTTTGAAGACTCAAAGTCCCAAGCAGTAGGTAGAATATTAGCTAGTCTATGTAATGTGCACAGAAAATAAACAGTTAACTGAATACTGGGATGGAAATGGCCTATAAGCACTCAGTAAAACATAAACACACAAAAAGCTTCTGAATGATAAGAAGTATAATTAAAACATAATGCACATTACCATTTTGAGAGAGAGTACCTAAGAACTCAGAAAATAATCTCTTATTGAACTGAGGCTCCAGTAAAACACACTGACTGCGTCTCTACATGGACATCATGGTGTTTACATGAGCACAGAGAGATGGGGTTATTCATGTTCCCTGTTTACATGATAAATACTAGTAACCTGGCATTTCGATGCCTTTTCTCATCTAAACTATTCAGTATTTGTGTCTCTCTATCATGACATAAAGACGAAACTCCTCCAGAAGTGAGACGCCGCCGCCATCACTGCTAACTGATTAACTGCTACCAGCTGATGACTTACTTTCCTCTTCTTTGAAAAACATGCTCTTATGTCCATGTTGTCTGGGGGAGAAAACATATCAAACCAAGAGATCGTCAGCTTTGATTTTCGCTGTATTAACAATGTCCTGAACACTTGGTGTGTGTGCCTTACCTCCGCTACCGGCATCGCTTCATACAACAGATCTGAGCTGTCCAACTATGACAACACTCCTTGAACATGCGCGCTATGGGAGAATCTGCCTTGGTACAAAGCAGCAGTGAAAACATGGTACGGAGTTTCATTGATTTGGGCATTCTCTCAATAAGCAAGTGGAATGGATTTGATAGTGAGGCTCTGACACAGCTCTCTACAGAGTGCGTCGAGTGGAGAGACCGACTCACAGACTTTCCACATGGTAAAAGTGGGGGGGTCTAAACTAATCATTTTAAAAAGTGGGGGGGACTTGTCCCACCCTCATATAATGGCTGCGACGCCCATGAAGTCTTCATGGATATGTTTTTCTCTCTCGGGCTTCTCCCTCTTATGACCAAACCAACCAGTTTAACTAGCACTACTGAAAGCCTAATTGATAAAATGTTCTCCTTGACCTCAGCGCTGCCTTCGGCACCATCAATCACTCCATCCTCCTCACCCGTCTTGAAACCATCTTCAACATCACCGGCACTCTTGGTTCACATCATACCTCTCGGACAGAAACCAGTTCATCTACATCAATAACTGCAAATCCCCCACCGCTTGCCAAGGTTCAGTTCTCGGCCCCCTCCTCTTCATCCTCTACCTGATGGTCACTTAATCCGCCGTCATGGACTTCATGTACTCTGTCAAAGCGTCTTTGAGTTTCCTGAAAAGCGCTATAGCCTACAAGTCAAGTATTATTAATATTATTATTATCCAGTTTGTCCAATATATATATATATATATATATATATATATATATATATATATATATATATATATATATGCAATTATTTTTTTCTTGCCCTAACTTTTATTAATGTATTTTTCTCCAGTTTTCTTTATACTCCTTAATTTCTATATGTTTTTAACGAAATAATGCCAATGTCATATTGATGCCAATGATGATTCACGGGAGGGCTACTCCCCATAAGCTATGCTTCAGCCCTCCCGCTTCTACTCATTTTGTTCATTTGTGTGTATGAATTATACTTCTTTGTTTTTGTATGAATTTAGTCTAATAAATAATATATATTTTTGACATGTTGACTGCAGTGAGTGTGATAGCGGGATTGAACCAGCAATATCCGGATTTCTAGATCAGCAAAATAAACCACTGAACTAAAGCTTCTAAAACCACAAATAGTATTTAAATCGACAATGTTTTGTTAATCTAAGAAAAAAAACAGTGAATTCTCAATTTAAAGTGCAACTGTTCTCTTTAAACATCCGATTAAAGGTCTAATGCCTGAATTTATGCATCACAATTGTTGAGATATTTTAGCACGTAATACATTTCAGTAGTTAAATGCTTTATATATAATAATCAAAATGCAAAAGAAGCCATTTCAAAACATTTTTAAATGTTGTTTAATAAATGATATTATTGTAATGTATGTACATACCCTGCTGAAATTGAGTTCTTGAAGGATGTGCAGTTGCACACAGCATTACTTCAGTTTAAATCATATTTACAGTCTTTGGATAAAAAGTTATTTGTTATAAACAAGAAGCTGCAGAACTCATGATTTCACGTAAAGATAAACGGCATGCATCAGCTCATTAACAAACAGCATTAGGTGTACTTACCTAGAGATGTGTGTGATCCTCTGAGGCAGTGCTGCAGTTTCACCGGTTATATTGTCTCTGAGAGAGAAACGCCCCCAGATCTTTATTCATTAGCAGGAGGCGGAACTGAGGAGAACCTGGATGATTTCCAAGAAATTACCTGCAGAATATTGCAACACGTCCACACCGTCCGTATGCGTTTGTGACACATGCTAAAACTAATTAATAATAAAGAAGCCCTCACTGTATAGTATACCGAGATGAAAGATACTGTATTTGCACAACACATACTTACTTGCCGTACTCTTGCAGCCAGAGACACTCGCCATGTCACACAAAGTCGTTACTTGACTGTACAGTCTCAAAAATGCCACAGGTGCAACCCTGTCTCCTAAAAATTACGTTCCCACAGAACTAAACTGCATTCTCAATTACGTTTAGCTAGAAACGTATTTTCTCCCACGTTACGTTTGTTATGAACGTATCTCAAATACGTTTATTTTCTACATATCTTCTAGAAACGTATTTTCTCCCACGTTACGTTCCTTATGAACGTATCTTAAATACGTTTACTTTGTACATATCTTTGCCATTTATTGTCTTGCTTATAATAATGATAATAGTCATTTATAAATATCATTTTAGAGCACACCTTTGAAATCGACAATCGGGCTCGATATATGGTTAAATTAAAATCAGTAGGCGAGGCTGTAATTTCGGCAGCTGTTACTCTCATGAGCGAGGCAGAAAATAATAGTTTTAACATGACAAAAAGCTGCTGTGTCGTTTATTGCTCCTCAAAGATTAAAACAAATCCAGAGTTACTTGTTTCTGAACTTCCTCTAAGAAGAAAAGACAGTAAAAGAAGATCTCTGTGGCTTCAGGCTTGATCGCCGTTCAAATGACAGCGTTGGTTTCCCCAAAAGTGGGCGGGGCTGTAAAGTGACGTTTTACTATCATCTATTATTCAAAACCATTCTATTTATTCTAACGTAAATTACATGCTAGTGTTTTATCTTTTTATTTATTTGTTTTTATTTTAAATCGTATAATGTCAGACTTTTTTCCCGTCTGTGAGGAAAATAAATGGGGCTTAGAGCCTCAAAATACTGAAATCTGTATTTTTAAAAATCTTTTCCTTCTAATTTGTTATTCTTTTCTAAATAACACACTGTTATTTACTCAACCATAACACACAATTATCCTTGTTTTTATTTATTCATTTAATTCTATAATCTTGGGCTTTTTAGCCGTAAATAAAGTCACCGGAAACAGGCGGGACATTTCGAGCGATACACACCACAAACCCACCGAACTGATTACCCAAGATCCTCAGCTTGAAGCTCGTTGATTGGATGTTTTAGCCGCAATAAACGCTGGGATATGGTGTTAATAAGTTATGATATCCGACAACGAAAAATCAAATAATACCTAATTCAGAGTGTTCTTGCTTTTCTCTTTGGAAGTCATCACATAACGGCTTTGTAATACACGGTTCGGCTGCATTAAATATTATACATCTGCCGTAGTTCTTTATTTATAGAACCCTGATCAGAAGACTTCTAGACAAACATGAGGAACTGCTACCAAAACTGAATACTTGATGTGGATCATAAATATATCAACAATTAAACAACATCTTCAATTTCTTTTCACAAAATACGTCTCCTTGCAGTATCAATAGTAATTCGGCTGACTTTTATATTTGATCCAATTGGTAGATAATAGGTTATATTTACAACATAACGGTGCACAGCTGATAGAAAAGGACTTGTAGTTTTTAAAGATATTACTGATTTTCTTTGAATATAAGAATGTAAATACTGAGTTGAGAGAATAGTCAGGGGATTTGGGTGATGGGAGACACATCTATGGATTCAGAATTGCAATAGCTTACCATTAAACGATGGATATACCTTTCTGTCTGTGATGTTTTACAAATCAGATATTAATGTGTAGAAGTAAAACATGAGAAATAGTATAGCAATATCCTGTAAAATTATGTAAAAACATGAATAAAACTACACATCTTCAGATGTTATACATACATAAGTGTTCTACACTAATAATACAAAGTTATTATTAGTATGCTGTGTGTACCTTGTGTGCACCGCCTAGTGGTTAAAGCACGTTATTGAATTATTTTTGTTGAATAATGTTATTTGATGAAAACAATATTAAGAGTACATACTTTCATAGGGGGAAAGTAGAAGGTCAATGATAGAAATATAGAATATAACAAGTCAAGAAGATACTATAAGTGATCTCTACAATAAAACAGTTTAGTGCCGGATGTACACAGATATTAATATGAGGATGTGCAAAACAGAAAAACTAATTTACCTTTATTAACACATTAAATAATACTTTAGGTTAAGGTCTTAATTTAAACAAGAAAAAAGCTTTGGGGGTATATATCTACCGATGAATATTAAGCCTGACAAAGTACTTAACGTCTAATATATTGCTTTCCTGCAATGTTAACTATGTTGAAGCACTTCTTTTAACTGATATTATACACATTAATTATACTCTTATGTATGTAGATAGAATAAGAAATGTGCAGAATATGACAGTTTAATGGTGGAGGTACACACATATTGATAGATGTCTTGTAATGCGCTGTTGAGGAACCTGCGACCCAAGTTGTGTATATGATCAAGAAACCTTTGAAAATCTTGAAATCTTGAAAGGGATGTGCAAAATAGCCATTATACAGTTTTTAATTAACGATTAGTAGAGAATAACGAGTAATGAATATACTTTATAGAGATCTGCAGATAAATGTTTCGTCTTCTCAAGCACCAACTATCAAATATCTCCTGATTGTTGGCACTGGACAATCACCTTCCCTGAATTTTACTCAGGTGTAACTAAAGTCTGCTTTAAGGGTTGTTTATATTTCACATTATTAATCAGAATCTGCAAAGTAACTCAAATAAGTGGAGTAAAAATACCAGGTTAACCTCTGAAGTGTAGTGGAGTAGAAATACAAAGTAACAATGAGCTGTCGTGTGGGTATATATTAATGCTGCCCATTATTGATATAAGCGATTTTTACCCATTTAGTAATTACATGTTTTAAATGTGTACACACCAATGTGTTTCCTATCGCCTAAACCTCCAGGGCTGTACACAGTTTAATACTGGCAACTTCTAATTTTGGGAAAAACGTCTTTTAAAACTACAATTCCCAGTAGAGACGTGCCATAGAGAACATGTTGCGAAACACAATAGCCAGCATGTGTATTTCTCGGGGGGGCGTTCGAGTCCAGTTTGGAATAGTCTGCCGTGGTTTCGTTCCATTTCAAAGAGCTTGACGCTCGGCGTAACCTTGGCGCACTGCCACTCCAACATCACGGGGTTTGTCAACGGGACTGTAGTCCCAAACGATAGCTGGGGATTATGGGTAGTGTAGTGTCTTCGGCCATCCTAAATCTCGAAATGTCCCGTCTGTTTCTGGTGACTTTATTTACGGCTAAAAAGCCCAAGATTATAGAATTAAACAAATAAATAAAAACAAGGATAATTGTGTGTTATTGTTGAGTAAATAACAGTGTGTTATTTAGAAAAGAATAACAAATTAGAAGGAAAAGATTTTTAAAAATACAGATTTCAGTATTTTGAGGCTCTAAACCCCATTTATTTTCCTCACAGACGGGAAAAAAGTCCGACATTATACGATTTAAAATAAAAACAAATAAATATAAAGATAAAACACTAGCATGTAATTTACGTTAGAATAAATAGAATGGTTTTGAATAATAGATGATAGTAAAATCTACGTCACTTTACAGCCCCGCCCAGTTTTGGGGAAACCAACGCTGTCCTTTGAACAGCGATCAAGCCTGAAGCCACAGAGCTCTTCTTTTACTGTCTTTTCTTCTTAGAGGAAGTTCAGAAACAAGTAACTCTGGATTTGTTTTAATGTTTGAGGAGCAATAAACGACACGGCAGCTTGTTGGCATGATACAACTATTATTTTCTGCCTCGCTCATGAGAGTAACAGCTGGAGAAATTACAGCCTCGCCTACTGATTTTAATTTAACCATATATCGAGCCCGATTGTCGATTTCAAAGGTGTGCTCTAAAATGATATTTATAAATGACTATTATCATTATTATAAGCAAGACAATAAATGGCAAAGATATGTAGAAAATAAACGTATTTAAGATACGTTCATAAGGAATGTAACGTGGGAGAAAATACGTTTCAAGCTAAACGTAATTCAGAATGCAGTTTAGTTCTGTGGGAACGTAATTTTTAGGAGACAGGGTTGCACAGATGTCATGCTTGATTAGAATCCTGGCAGGAAGTTAATGTTGATACACTTTAGTCCACAGCTCTTGGCAGATAAACCAGATCTCCTTCATATTTGGTTAAATCAATGTTAAGATAGACACCTTGGCAGACTGCAAAGCTTGTGCTCTTCTGTGGAACGCTTTGTTTGCCATTAACAGGAAATAGAGTTCAGGCACATTGGGATTAGCAAAAATGGCTTGGCAGCTGTTTTCCTTGTACTCCAGCCAACCTGCCATGTGAGCCCTGAGTTTCACTCACATTTTTTAAATTGCAAAGCTTGTGCTCTTCTGTGGAACGCTGTGTTCTCCACTAACAGGAAATACTTCTTTAAAGGCCTCAGAATGCTTGGCGTACGCATTAACAGTGATAAACGTAGTTTACTGATCTGATCATTTTAGTTTGGTGCAAGATCTTTTTCTTTTGTGGCCCTCACATAACTTTAAAGAAGCAGCCGTAACTGTACGTTTAACCTACATGCATGATATTTGCACGGAACGTGCACAAAGTAGACTTTTGTCTTAAAACCCACAAGGAGATGGCCATTTTTCATTTAATGTGTTTCTTTTTTTTTGTGTGCCATTTTTAGGATTTGAAATCAATCTTAAGTGGCTTCAGAAAATGTTGGACAAAGGTCTACCAGCTTGCAACATAAGACAACATTTCTGCTCAAAATATGATCTTGTGCTATATTAAGGTGAGGAGTAACATTTGTTATGGGGTTTCTCTGGAAGTTTTTCCTTGTACGATGAGAGGGTCTAAGGACAGAGGGTCTAAGGACAGAGGGTCTATGGACAGAGGGTCTAAGGACAGAGGGTCTAAGGACAGAGGGTCTAAGGACAGAGGGTCTATGGACAGAGGGTCTAAGGACAGAGGGTCTAAGGACAGAGGGTCTAAGGACAGAGGGTCTAAGGACAGAGGGTCTATGGACAGAGGGTCTAAGGACAGAGGGTCTAAAGGACAGAGGGTCTAAGGACAAGGGTCTATGGACAGAGGGTCTAAGGACGAGGGTCTAAGGACAGAGGGTCTATGGACAGAGGGTCTATGGACAGAGGGTCTAAGGACAGAGGGTCTATGGACAGAGGGTCTATGGACAGAGGGTCTAAGGACAGAGGGTCTATGGACAGAGGGTCTATGACCAGAGGTTAAGGACAGAGGGTCTATGGACAGAGGGTCTAGGGACAAGGGTCTATGGACAGAGGGTCTAAGGACAGAGGGTCTATGGACAGAGGGTCTAATGGACAGAGGGGTCTAAGGACAGAGGGTCTAAGGACAGAGGGTCTAGGGACCAGAGGGTCTAAGGACAGAGGGTCTATGGACAGAGGGTCTAAGGACAGAGGGTCTAAGGACAAGAGGGTCTAAGGACAGAGGGTCTAAGGACAGAGGGTCTATGGACAGAGGGTCTAAGGACAGAGGGTCTAAGGACAGAGGGTCTAAGGACAGGGTCTATGGACAGAGGGTCTAAGGACAGAGGGTCTAAGGACAGAGGGTCTATGGACAGAGGATCTAAGGACAGAGGGTCTAAGGACAGAGGGTCTATGGACAGAGGGTCTATGGACAGAGGGTCTAAGGACAGAGGGTCTATGGACAGAGGGTCTATGGACAGAGGGTCTAAGGACAGAGGGTCTAAGGACAGAGGGTCTATGGACAGAGGGTCTATGGACAGAGGGTCTAAGGACAGAGGGTCTATGGACAGAGGGTCTATGGACAGAGGGTCTAAGGACAGAGGGTCTATGGACAGAGGGTCTAAGGACAGAGGGTCTAAGGACAGAGGGTCTAAGGACAGGGTCTATGGACAGAGGGTCTATGGACAGAGGGTCTAAGGACAGAGGGTCTATGGACAGAGGGTCTATGGACAGAGGGTCTATGGACAGAGGGTCTAGGACGAGGGGTCTATGGACAGAGGGTCTGAGGACAGAGGGTCTAAGGACAGAGGGGTGCTAGGACAGAGGGTCTAAGGACAGAGGGTCTATGGACAGAGGGTCTAAGGACAGAGGGTCTAAGGACAGAGGGTCTAAGGACAGAGGGTCTATGGACAGAGGGTCTAAGGACAGAGGGTCTAAGGACAGAGGGTCTATGGACAGAGGGTCTAAGGACAGAGGGTCTATGGACAGAGGGTCTATGGACAGAGGGTCTAAGGACAGAGGGTCTATGGACAGAGGGTCTATGGACAGAGGGTCTAAGGACAGAGGGTCTATGGACAGAGGGTCTAAGGACAGAGGGTCTAAGGACAGAGGGTCTAAGGACAGGGTCTATGGACAGAGGGTCTAAGGACAGAGGGTCTATGGACAGAGGGTCTATGGACAGAGGGTCTATGGACAGAGGGTCTATGGACAGAGGGTCTAAGGACAGAGGGTCTGAGGACAGAGGGTCTGAGGACAGAGGGTCTAAGGACAGAGGGTCTGAGGACAGAGGGTCTGAGGACAGAGGGTCTAAGGACAGAGGGTCTGAGGACAGAGGGTCTGAGGACAGAGGGTCTGAGGACAGAGGGTCTGAGGACAGAGGGTCTGAGGACAGAGGGTCTAAGGACAGAGGGTCTAAGGACAGAGAGTCTAAGGACAGAGGGTCTAGGGACAGAGGGTCTAAGGACAGAGGGTCTATGGACAGAGGGTCTATGGACAGAGGGTCTAAGGACAGAGGGTCTATGGACAGAGGGTCTATGGACAGAGGGGTCTAAGGACAGAGGGTCTATGGACAGAGGGTCTAAGGACAGAGGGTCTAAGGACAGAGGGTCTAAGGACAGGGTCTATGGACAGAGGGTCTAAGGACAGAGGGTCTATGGACAGAGGGTCTATGGACAGAGGGTCTATGGACAGAGGGTCTATGGACAGAGGGTCTAAGGACAGAGGGTCTGAGGACAGAGGGTCTGAGGACAGAGGGTCTAAGGACAGAGGGTCTGAGGACAGAGGGTCTGAGGACAGAGGGTCTAAGGACAGAGGGTCTGAGGACAGAGGGTCTGAGGACAGAGGGTCTGAGGACAGAGGGTCTGAGGACAGAGGGTCTGAGGACAGAGGGTCTAAGGACAGAGGGTCTAAGGACAGAGAGTCTAAGGACAGAGGGTCTAGGGACAGAGGGTCTAAGGACAGAGGGTCTATGGACAGAGGGTCTATGGACAGAGGGTCTAAGGACAGAGGGTCTATGGACAGAGGGTCTATGGACAGAGGGTCTAAGGACAGAGGGTCTATGGACAGAGGGTCTAAGGACAGAGGGTCTAAGGACAGAGGGTCTAAGGACAGGGTCTATGGACAGAGGGTCTAAGGACAGAGGGTCTATGGACAGAGGGTCTATGGACAGAGGGTCTATGGACAGAGGGTCTATGGACAGAGGGTCTAAGGACAGAGGGTCTGAGGACAGAGGGTCTGAGGACAGAGGGTCTAAGGACAGAGGGTCTGAGGACAGAGGGTCTGAGGACAGAGGGTCTAAGGACAGAGGGTCTGAGGACAGAGGGTCTGAGGACAGAGGGTCTGAGGACAGAGGGTCTGAGGACAGAGGGTCTGAGGACAGAGGGTCTAAGGACAGAGGGTCTAAGGACAGAGAGTCTAAGGACAGAGGGTCTAGGGACAGAGGGTCTAAGGACAGAGGGTGTCGTATTGTCATACTGATATTCTGTACAAACTGTGAAGTCCACTGAGACAAATGTAACATTTGTGATATTGGGCTATATAAATAAACATTGATTGATTGATTGATTGATTATGCAAACTCTCAAACAAGGAGCATTTTGAACTGAAAATGTTGTGATTTTAAAGAACATCATCTGCTGGTAGAAGTTATTGATAAAGCATATGTAAAAGAACCTTGGGTGTGCGTGTCAACCTTGGGTGTGCGTGTCAACCTTGGGTGTGCGTGTCAACCTTGGGTGTGCGTGACAACCTTGGGTGTGCGTGACAACCTTGGGATCTCGTGACCTGAAGAAGTGAATTATTACCCTTTCGGTTTTCCAGGCCTTCTGTTTTCCTTGTACTCCAGCCAACCTGCCATTTGAGCCCTGAGTTTCACTCACATTTTTTAAATTGCTAAGCTTGCGCTCTTCTGTGGAACGCTGTGTTTGCCGCTAACAGGAAATACTTATTTAAAGGCTTAAGAATTGTTGGCAAATACATAAACAGGGATAAACTTGGTTTACTGTTATGATCATTTTAGTTTGGTGCAAGAATTATTTGTTGGGTGCCCATACATAACTTTAAAGAAGCAGCCGTAACTGTATGTTTCACCTACGTAAGTGATATTTGCACGGAACGTGTATACCAAGTAGACTGTAAAAATATCCACCGTGAATTCACAATAATTACCTGGCAACTTGTTGCATGACTTTCACAGTAAGGTTCACAGCAATTTACTGTGAATGTCTTCACAGCAATGTATTGTAATTTCACATCCATGATATTACAATGCATTGTTGTAAAGGTACAACTGTATACTGTAACTTCACAGCTTCAATTACTGTGATATTACAGTATGTTACTGGGGAATTACATCATTTTGTTGTACATTAATTACAACAAGGGCCTGTACTTTTACATTTCTATTGTGAAAGTACTGCAGGAGTAGCCAGTAATTTACAATGATACACGTGCATAACTGTAATTCCCAGCTCCAGTACTTCCTGGAGGAAGCTCATACAATGGTTTCCTGTCCAAGTTTAACAGGAAACCAAAGTGTGAGCTTCCTCCTGGAAGTACTGGAGCTGCACTATAAAAATGCACGTAATGTTATTGTACAATTAAAAACAACACACCAAACGCACAAATGAGGTAAAATCAATGGAAGCCCACTGGCATATTTATTGACAAAATAAACAACAGAGTAAACAAACAGGAACATGAACTAGTTCACCTCAACTATCCATAAAAAACAGATGAACCCTTAACGGATCCTTTAAACAAATAATCCCTCGCAGGTGAACTGACCGTAATGCTTCCCACTAAACTTGTCCCCGCACACCATGCAGTCTATGCAGACCATTCCAAGTCTATCAGCTTCCGGTGAAGGGTGCTCACGTGAGGGTTAATGGAGCTTCGCTTCTTTGCCTTGGAGCCTTTCTCCGGGTTGATGCCCAAGAAGCATCTGTTAATAAGCAAAGATAAGTTTCAGTTTTAAATACACTCATGTATTGCAGGCAGCATTTATCAAGGTGTTCACCTGTGTCTTTTCCCACACCGACTGTTACTAGTACAAACCTGTTGGATCATCCTCTCACAATAACATTATTTGTAGCCTAGCAGAGTGCCTCAGGTACCTCTAACATAAGGTTTACTTACTTATCTGAATTTTGAAGCCATACTATATTGTGAATTAAACCATTATGTCAATTTTTTAACAAGCTAGCCCAGCAACATCAAGTGATGGTGTGGTCCCAATTCGCATATTTGGTTCCAGGCTTCATACTCAAAGCATTTAATCTACTTTATAGCCTCTGTAGAAAGGCATGGACTTAATAGCAAGATAGTGAAACACAAATTTGCATGACAAGTCTTACTGATGACATTGATCATGTGTTTGAGTGTTACAATACCTTTGGATGAACTCCAGTGTGCATGATCCAACGGGATATTTGAGGTTGAAGACATAGTAGCTGCTGAATAAAGCAGCTAGCCCATGCAAAAAAAATGGGTGTGGGCCCATTACCACTTGTCCCTCGATGGATAGCATCCACCCAGAAGGCTTCATTGTGTCACCTGAAATGAACAGATACCCCGTCATGCGTTATTGTGGATAGGTACATTCCTAGAATCAATCAAAAATAATACTTGAGCTAGAGATGTCAATACCAGATCCGAGTAACATTCATGATTGGCCAAGGACGAAAAAGCAGGAAAATATACAGTGCAGAGCATGCAAGGACATGACACAGAACCCTCCAGGTGGACAGCACTTTTCTACTCCACCATCAGTGAGGTAGGCTACTTAACAGTCACTGTAAAAGCATCAAAGGTGTTTGTGCAGATAGGAGAATCTGGCTGAACGACAAAGCAACTCCCTAGCCCTCCTCCCTCTGCCTTTATGGATAGACGGTTTAACCTCATTCCTCTATGGGTAGATGGTTACGAGCCCAGCTAGAACGAGAACATGTCAACTCGTCAGACCCCTGAATCATTGAAACAGGCTATAGATTTTAACTAACGCGAATCGCTGAAACATATGGCGTCAGAGTATCGTAAGTGTCGTTTCACAGACTGGACTTGAATGGAGTGCAGGAGAGATGGAAGGCCTTCAGTCAGATTCTCCCCTTGATGCAAAGGAACACTTAAGCTCTTTAGAGTAACTATTCAGTATCCTATACCTCATCGATGTTGGAGCAGAACAGGGATGTCCTAAGAGAAATTATATAACTAGAATAAAAGCAGCAGTGAAGTCTAGCCATTCAGGTCAGAAAAGCAGGAAATCCAGTATAAACAGGAACAATCCCATCCCTGAACATTACATTACCTTGAATGATCAAGCAGGGGGTGCTTGGGAGTGCTGCAGTATTCACTACATCAGCAGCAGTGGCACAGGTCTGTAACAAAGTAACACACAATAGCATAGATTTAACATTATGCAAGGATGAAGATCGTTCATTGGTCAGAGGTAAATCAGAACATAATAAATGGTCTAATAATAATAATTACTTGCATTTATATAGCGCTTTTCAAGACACCCAAAGCGCTTACAAATGGACGTCCGCAAACCAATGTGTAGCCCCCGCCTGGGTGATGCTAAGGCAACAGCTAATCCGCGCACTACAGCTCAACACAGATCAGCTCGGCCCATTTGGAGCAACTTGGGGGTTAAGTGTCTTGCTCAAGGACACTTCCGACATGCGGACAGTCAGAGCCAGGATTCGAACCACCAACCCTACGGTCGATGAACGACCAGCTCTACCAACTGAGCTTCAGTTGCCCCTAATGTAATCACTCGTTTAGCATTTTAAATATTTAAATAAATTAAAAAAAACTTACATCAACTTCGAGCATCAGTTTCTCCGTAGGCTCCTTAAAGTAGACCATAAGGAGCTGGAGGATGCAGGCAGCCTTCTCCGAACCCTCTGGATCATAGCTGGCCAGAAATTCCCTGATCTTCGGGTTGTCCAGTTTCTGACAGAAATGCAGGATGGTCTGTCCTCTCTGATGACCTAGAAAAAAGGAGACCAGAGAAAGGAGAAATTACAAAGGCAACCAACAAAAGGAATTTTTCAGTTTGCATGCAGATTATGAACATGAGCATGTTGTAAAGGTGTTCAAGGTCAGGTAGTCGAGCATCCCATTTAGACGAGACAGCAGTCACACAATCATATCGAAATGTTAACTACCTTAGCTGCAACAACACTCGAACAGTCACTAGCAATTTCCTCGAGGATGGCGCACGCACACCAGGATCACGAGGATGTCAAATCTGGAATAGAGGCAGTAAAAAACCACCACAGGGAAGCAAGAGAGGTAAGCTCACATAAATGTACTGTCAAACAGTATTGGATGAAGTGATTAATCTCAGGTGTGCTGCACAGGTAACAAATGTCTGAGCTTCAGTACTTCATGGAGGGAAGCACTGGAGCTGGGGACTGCAGTTATGCACAGTCTATAAACTACGGTCTGTGTTGCATACTAGGCCTACCTCCAACTAGGAAGCAATCCGTGGATTGGATTTAGGCAATACACCTCGTCGCGTCGGTCAACACCAGGCAGGCAATCAGTAGGCCTAGAGCAGGGGTGGCCAACCAGTCAGAGGTTAAGAGCCACATGTTTTCTATGTTACTGCAAGGAGCCACATCAAACACACAGTCACTGATACCGCTTGTTTCAGTTTTTTGTTTTCTGGAGACAAGATTTCAACCACGTCACTGATGCATTTTTGTGGCATTGGGATATATTTTTAAAATCCTCTGGAGCAGAGAGAGGAGCTGTGTATTATTGTTATTGATTAATGCATCAGTGTTTCTTAGGGTCAAAAACACTAAACCCACAAATTAAAATGAAAGCGTTTAGTTTATTTAATAAAAGAGCACATGTTCAATGTGAAAAGTGACAGTAGTTATAGATTATTTGCAATTTGATGCTATATATATTTTTTAAAAGTATATAAATAACACCTTGAATTTCAGGGGGGGCGCGGGGCTCCGTTGGCGGCTCGCAGCGCCCCTCCAAGACAATGGTAGGGGAAACACTGAATAGTGTTTAATCAACAATAGGTTTCCCCCCTCAAAGGTGATTGGTTCACTGCATTGCAGGTATTATTGTGATTGGCTGTTGGGCCACATCAAAATTAGACGCGCTGTCATCCTCTCATACTGACACCTGACACCACACATACACACCGGGAGCCGGGACGAAAGTAACACGGGACCAAAGTAACGGAGCGATTTTATCCGAGCCCAAACAACTTTGACCGGCCAAATTACGTCAGAATGATCAGCATTCAATACTTAACAGACCTACTAAATATCAGGTGTAACTGTCAGTGTTGTCACGATACCAACATTTTGGTTTCGATACCAAGTCAAGAATTGCGATTCCGATTATTTTTCTTAAAAAACGGGAAACAGTCTTAAATGTAATTATTGTGCTTTATGTCACACCAGAATCATAACCATAACACAAACTTTTAAACAATGAGAACAGTAAATACAATAAATGACAAGAATTCGTATTAAATAAAATTAATACATTTCTTACAGACAGGCCTCGTGGTGTCCGTAGGCTTGCCCTCACTGTCAGAGATATAGCTCAAATACTTCCAAATTTAGCTTCTGGCGTCTTTTTTGTCAACAAGCCGAGGCGCAGCGGCAGTTGCACTCCCACTTGCAGCCATGCTTCTCGTTTTCTCACATGCTATGGCAGCTAGCGCGTGCACGAGAGAGGGGAGGGATTTAGAGCGTGCTTGAGAGGGGAGGGACTTAGAGCGTGCTTGAGAGGGGAGGGACTTAGAGCGTGCTTGAGAGGGGAGGGACTTAGAGCGTGCTTGAGAGGGAGGGACTGCAGGCACGGCTGCAGTGCAGGGAGTGGAAGCAGAGCGCTGAACACACACGGCTCTTATTAAAACAGCGCTTTCTCACCGGAGTACTTTCCCCCGTCATTCTTAAAGTACCGATACTAATGAAACGGAGGAATCGTAACGATTTTAACGACAGGGTATCGCGGTATACCTTTCAAGTATCGGTACACCGTGCAACACTAGTCAGGAGTCAGTGTCTCTCCCCCAAACTCACACATATACAATTCGATATGAACTGAAGAGCCGCATGAAACTAGGCAAAGAGCCGCATGCGGCTCGAGAGCCGCGGGTTGGCCACCCCTGGCCTAGAGCAAGATACATCTGTTTATTCGCCATGTAGTTTTACAACATACTAGAAATGTGTTGCTGGTAGGTACTGACATAAAGACAACATTGGACAGGGTGCAGGGACAAGACAGGACAAGTGCAAAACAGGACAGTGTACAAAATGCAGGTAAAAGTAGAAGCTAATTTAGGCTAGAATAGTATAGAAGTAAAATAAGATTTAAAAAATTGTGTTTTCAGAGAAATAACATTACGCATTGCAATAACCTATAAACATTTCAAACCTATAAACATTGCGAATCTGTAAACATTGTGAAGAGGCAAGAGAGTTTGGTAATCCTTTATCATCCAGAGTAGTGTTGATGAAAGTATTGAGTGATTGAAACTTTGCTCGCCACAGGGTGGCGTCTGTAACGCACATATTAACATAGATACGCTCCTCTGAAATGATTGTCCCCTGCAATTATTATTATCCCTCAATCGAGATCGCTAATCAGCTCGCTAACGTTAGCTTAAACAAACGTAACATGCAACGTTAGCCTAATCTAAAATGCTCTCCTACGGCGTACCTTTCATGTGGCTCGTCAGCGCAGACTCTCGCATCGTTATTTTTGCAAACTTTGCAGGAGGCTACTCGTGGGCTTGACCCTCGTCTTAGCCATGGCTTGTATTTGTCTTCTGCTATCCAACGCTCGTTGAAACTGCAACCTCCTGGCACACAGTCATCTATCACTCTCATCAGAATGCCCAGGTCACACGTAACACAAACACTTGCAGGTCGCGCGCTTAGCGCGGGAAGTCCGCAGCGGAGCTGTTTTATGTAGAAGCGAAGCAATTCTTTTCTTTTAATCTAAAAAGCGAACTATTCAGTCAGACAGCAATTTATTGTAAAAGTAAAGCATTTACATTTTCAAGCACTTTATCTCAATTTCAAGCACCATTTCCAAAATTCAAGCACTTTCCTAACCTTGAAAACACCACGTCAAATGTCAAGCATTTTCAAGGATTTCAAGCACCCGTACGAACCCTGAGTAGTACAGTTAAAACCTTAACGATCCGAATAATCGATGAATCGATAGATTCATCGATTATCAAATTAGTCGTGTGTTGCAGCCCTAGTGATGACACGTGGTGACACCAATGTGCAATAGGGTCTGTGACGAATTCATTAAGAACATTGTAAGAGCAACTAACGTTACCAACTTTGACACCGATTTAGATTAGGTCTAATTTGATTAGACAATGTCATGAAACCACCAAGCACCTAGCACAAGAAACATTCATTAGCTAGCTAACATCAGCTAACCTACTAGTAAGTTAGTTAGACCATGGCGTCAGAATTCAAACTTAGCAGCAATGCTAAGCTAACTAGCTTATACCAATGGCAATTATACCAGTCTTACCGGTTAAAGTATTCATTGTTCGCTCTTTCATTCGAATACAGCATAAGCCTTCTGCCAACAAATGGAACAGTCAGCAACAGTTGGCTGGCTAGCACCAGAGCCATCTACCATAGCCATATACGGCGCTGGCTAGCACTAGCTAGGCTAACGTTAAGGCCACCTGCTTGAAGGTGGACATGGCTGCTATCAAGCTAATGTTACTAGCTAACGCTAGCTATCTATTCGCTACCATGTACAAACCAACACGACACTACTCCACTGGCGTTCACAATCGAAAGCACATAATATCCACCACTAATCCACATTATGGGCAGTACTTACTTGCTGTTTACCGATGGTAACCGCTTTGGAGAAACTCACAGATGTTCACCTTGACTGTTGCCTCCGTGCGAATTTTCGAAAGGATCGAGGCTTTGGGTTCCTCAATGCGCGATATGATTGGCCGTTCGAGCGATGACGTTCCGTTTCGTCCCTTCAAACGTGACACCTACGGTTAACAGGCAAACCAGTGGACAAATATCCAGAAATGACGTTTTTTCTGGCGTGTATGTCACGTGATCTTCAACTTTCTCAGCAGAATAAAATAAATATAAATATATCAGCAATTAAACAACATATTCCATTTCTTTTCACACAATACGTCTCCTTTCAGTATCAACACTAATTCGGCTGACTTATATATTTGATCCAATTGGTAGATAGGGACACCTAGTGGTTAAAGCACGTTATTGAAATGTTTTGTTGAATAATCTTTCATCTTTAATAACCTGACTTTGGAAAGGGCTGGAAAGATACTTTTTTCACCAGGGGCCTCTAAATAGGGCCCAGATAAGAAATATGAAATATGGGAACCGTAACTCACCCAGACATTTTTTTTTTCAATCTAATGTCAAACTCTCACAAAATCCTGTCTAGAGCTAAAGATTGGACACCCTTTGGTGAGGGAGGGAGAGAAAATTGAAAACAATTGAAAAAAGGTGCTTGGCGCTTCGAGACTTTGAGAGTGTGTTGCTTCACTTGTGTGGAACCCGCTTGCAAAATTTGGGGCCGCGGTGACCTTCAACCAAGTCTCAAACTAAGGTTAAAGGTCATGTTTTCATGGCTCTCAGTACTCTAGACGGCACAAAGGAAGGTCCGACAGCTTTGAGCTTGGTGTCGTTGGAATCGCCTCGAAGAGTACATGCAGATTCATCCCTCTGCTGCTCCGAATGTCAAACGTTACGGCTTAAAACGGGACAAAGCCTTCCATTATGCCGCTTTCACTCTCGCTCTTGTGGTGACAGAGCACGCCAATTTTCCCGCATGCTAGGCAGACAAGAGTATTCTAGTTAGCTTTGGTTTGATGTGGAGATGTGATTTGATGTGTCGTTTGTCCCCCAACTCCTCTCCAAAGTTGAGATATGTAATAAAATACTCAGGGGAGTTTCCTGAATTTTCATGCCGAAAGCCAAGCACTAGGCCCTGGGTAAATTAAGACGCTGATTTGGGGCACTTTTTCCACTTTCCCTGGTGCTAGAAACTCAAGTCAGGCATCCCTGGAATCGTTGTAAAAATACATTTCTAGCTAAACGTAATTGAGAATGCAGTTTAGTTCTGTGGGAACGTAATTTTTAGGAGACAGGGTTGCCAGGACACACGCCGATTAGAATAGTCTATTCTGCACATGTGCAATAGTGCACAATTCAAATTTTACAGTAATGAGTTGTGCTCTTTATATACAGTCTATCATGGTTGTGCTAAGATGATTTTGAGTACAGTGCTTTACTGTGAAATAATAGTTAAATAATGTGAAATCCAATTCTACTGTTTTATAGATATTTTGTTGTGATATTACAGGGGCTTTTGATTACAATATTTCTCTGTAATATGATACTCTTAAATGCTGTGAAATCCTTGCAATTTTTACAATGTTGTTGTGATATTACAACATTTGATGTGATATTACAGAGGATTTTGATTGCAGTATTTTATTGTGAAATAATAGTTAAATGCTGTGAAATCACAAGGATACAGTCCTTTTTACATGTATTTGTTGGGATATTACAGGGGGCCTTGATTACAATATGTCACTGTAAAATAATACTGTTAAATGTTGTGAAATGCTGGTAATTGTTTACAGTGTAGACTTAACAAAGTATCTCGGGGCTTTTGTCTTAAAAGCCACAAGGAGATGGCCATTTTTCATTTAGTGTGTTTCTTTTGTGTGTTGTTTGCCCTTTTTACGATTTGAAATCAATCTTAAGTGGCTTCAGACCATTTTGGACAAAGGTCTACCAGCTTGCAACATAAGACAACATTTCTGCTCAAAATATGATCTTGTGCTATATTAAGGTGAGGAGTAACATTGATTATGCAAACTCTCAAACAAGGAGCATTTTGAACTGAAAATGTTGTGATTTTAAAGAACATCATCTGCTTGTAGAAGTTATTGATAAAGCATATGTAAAAGAACCTTGGGTGTGCGTGACAACCTTGGGTGTGCGTGACAACCTTGGGATCTCGTGACCTGAAGAAGTGAATTCTTACCCTTTCGGTTTTCCAGGCCTTCTGTTTTCCTTGTACTCCAGCCAACCTGCCATTTGAGCCCTGAGTTTCACTCACATTTTTTAAATTGCTAAGCTTGCGCTCTTCTGTGGAACGCTGTGTTTGCCGCTAACAGGAAATACTTATTTAAAGGCTTAAGAATTGTTGGCAAATACATAAACAGGGCAGGGTTTCCGTTAGCCGGTAATTACCGGTTTTTAGCTGGTAAAATGTATTAAAAACCGGTAAATTAAAAACCTGCCGGTCAAAATGTCTGGTAATAATTAGGGATGCTCCGATAGATCGGCCACCGGTCATTATCGGCCGATATTCACTGTTAATAGTTTGATCGGTGCTCTCTATAAAGCCCGATCAGGAGAGCTGGATCTGATCGATATGGACATAAACGCGAGTGAAGTATAACCGGACACGCGAGAGAGATCAGATCAGCTGCTGAGTCTGACAGAGACACGCAGCTCTGCATAATCACCTGAAGCCCCGCCTCTGTTTAGCTGCATGAGAAACTGACGGGCTGTCAGAGAGAGAGGGAGGGAGAGGGGAAAAGAGAGGATCCGTTTCTCCCGTGTGATTATTCAAAGTTAATGTAAACTTTTGAATAATGTACTTCATCTGCTACAAGTAGTTTGTTTGAATGTAATAATTATGTTGTTTGTGGAATCATTTATTGAAAAATGAATCTGAATTGTTTCGATCTGTTACGATTATAAACTGAAGCAATATAAAAATGAGCCCCGTGAACTGAGTTTTAAACATCAGCATATCTGCTCATAGTCCGGTAATGACCTGCTAACGGAAACTCTGCTACACCATTCTTATTATTATTATTGAAATATGACCGGTAAGTTTCAAATGTATCCGGTAAAATAAATTCTGCCCGGACATTTGACCGGCGAGAAAAAATCCTAGCGGAAACCCTGAAACAGGGATACACTTGGTTTACTGTTATGATCATTTTAGTTTGGTGCAAGAATTATTTGTTGGGTGCCCATACATAACTTTAAAGAAGCAGCCGTAACTGTATGTTTCACCTACGTAAGTGATATTTGCACGGAACGTGTATAACAAGTAGACTTAACAAAGTATCTCGGGGCTTTTGTCTTAAAAGCCACAAGAAGATGGCCATTTTTTATTTGGTGTTTCTTTTGTGTCATTTAATGGCTTCAGACAACTTTGGACATTGGAAGCTTGCAACATAAGAAAACATTTCTGTTCAAAATATGAACTTTCAAACTAGGAAGAATTTGAACTGAAAATGTTTTTACTTTAAAGAACTTCATCTGCGGTAGACATTATTGATAAAACAAATAAATTGATAAAATAATCTTTCGATAACATCTTATCGAGATGAGTGCAAAAAAAACCCAGCAGATTAACTTGCATGTTCATGGTGTGGTATTTCTGGGAAATAGGTGTGTGTGTGTGTGTGTGTGTGTGTGTGTGTGTGTGTGTGTGTGTGTGTGTGTGTGTGTGTGTGTGTTTGTGTCTGTGTGTGTGTGGTGTGTGTGTGTGTATGTGTGTGTGTGTGTGTGTGTGTGTGTTTGTGTCTGTGTGTGTGCATGCATGCGTGTGTGTGCGCGCATGTTTGTGTGTGTATGTGTGTGTGTTTGTGTCTGTCTGTGTGTGTGGGTGTGTGTGTGTGTGTGTGTGCATGCATGCGTGTGCGTGTGTGTGTGCGTGCATGTGTGTGTGTGTGTGTGTGTGTGTGTGTGTGTGTGTGTGTGTGTGTGTGTGTGCATGCATGCGTGTGCGTGTGTGTGTGTGTGTGTGTGTGCATGTGTGTGTGGTGTATAAGTAGCAGCTACAGAACTCACCCTGTCATGACGATCAGAGAAGACCTGAGTGGTAAGTTGCTTAAAAAACTCATTCACACTTTTTAAATTCCATTGTTAAGGTGACAGTGAATTTTTGTAAAAACAAAATGGCATGATTAAGTTTTAGTTTTGATATGGTTTAATGAGTTTATTAGGGCTCGGGCACCAACAAAGTAGGAGCATAGGATTATTGAAATCCTTTAAGTTATTATTATTATTATTATTAGCATAATAAATTGCATTTTAAAGGGCCTTGGTGTCCTTAACCTGTTTTTGTTCTTTTAAAGTACATTCAGATTGAACATAGTAAAACAAATGAAATTATAATGTCCGTAAAAAAATAAACATGACTTATAGTGAAAACCACCCTTGAATGATGGGATAGTGACTAAAAGCTTTAGGAATCCAAACTATAACATATAATAAGTACCCTGTATCAAGATTGATGCAAAACAAGTGCAATTTGACCTTTTTTAGAGAGGTTTAGCAACAAAAAAAACACCTCTGGGGTCATTTGGGTGGATTTGCCATATCTCTGGAACCCATTGGTCGATTTTGGTGATTAACATCTCTTTTGAACCGTTAGAGCCAATAGAATCGAGGGGGTTCCTAAATCCATCTAAACATAACCATTGAGGAGTGAGAGTGATGCGCACCCAGTTTGCCCAAACCGAAAGCTATGTTACGCTTTATATGAAAACTTGGTTTATTGCCATAAATGTTGTGATGGATTATCAGTAATCATTTCAAAGTGACACAGAGACATTGGATTAACCTTCAGCAGCGTTTAAATGCGTTGTAATGCCCTTGAACACAACCTTTGATCAGAAAACAGAAAAGGTACATATTTGCGTTTTGGCCCCGTAAAGTGAAGTTGTGTGTTGTCTTTGCTGGCTTTCCCTGCGGCGAGCTTTGGTTGCACAGTGATGAGCATGATACCATTGGAATCTGTGGAATCTCAGCTTTCATATGATATCAAGTATGTGCAGATTGCATGAAGTATAGAATATTGCTACCTTGAGATATGTGCTAAGTGCGTTAGCACTCTTTTGCTTAGTGTGTTAGAGTTGTGTTTTGTTTAGGTACAAATTGTTCATATCGTCAGTTAGCTGAGTTTCTTCCTGTTAAGTGGGTATGACAC
Organism: Gymnodraco acuticeps; assembly: GCF_902827175.1. Lineage (NCBI taxonomy): Eukaryota > Metazoa > Chordata > Actinopteri > Perciformes > Bathydraconidae > Gymnodraco > Gymnodraco acuticeps. The sequence goes on from NW_022990587.1 coordinate 38,144, forward strand.
AGTAATAGGTTGTTAAATGTTAAGAAGCCCTGAGGCACAGTTTTGTGAATATTGTTGTGTTTTGCCCCCGCCGGCGGCGGCATGGGGTTTAACAGGTTAAAAGCTGGATTTGATTGGCACACTTGTCAGGACTGGGATATTTAAGGGGTCTTGATCTCACGCGATGGCAAAAAGACTCTATAGCGGCCCATAAAATGATGCTACAAATCAGCCCCTCCTTGTTCTTTGACCTACAGATATGACATTTGGTAGGAATATGTAGCATGGGGAAACGTTCAAAGAAGCCCCAGGGTGTCATATCATTAACCCAACAGGAAGTCAGTCGTTTTGAATTTCATGTGCAATTTCTGACCATATTTTAAACTTTCGCGTGCTATATTTGAACAAATGTTATCCAATCAACTATCGTTACATTTTGGCAGGTACCATCTTAAGACCTTGTGGATCAAAACATATCAAAAGCTTTACTCTACATCGAACGCCCTCCCCACGGTGTGGCGGTTAAAAGTGCAGGAAGTTGCGGTTAGTAGAGCAAACATTCTTTAATATGCTCCAGATTTCTCATGGATGATAAGAGTCCAGGCATGAAGACATCTACACGTTAATATTGACGTATATACATAGTGCTATCACAGTTGATTATTCAGACCTCTCAAAAATGTTGTCTTAATAGCATCATGGGGAAAGCTTTATAGTTACATTTGTGCGTTAGCGTAGAACCCCTCTACATTGTCAAACTTCAATCAGTCCCGCCCTGGAGACATCTATACAGAAATCTTTAATCATAGTGTCACAGCAGGAAGTTACTGTTGCTAGACTTTGGCTTACAGCTCTTGGCAGGTAAACTAGATCACCTTCATATTTAGTCAGCTCAATGTTAAGATATTCCCCTTGGCAGACTGCGAAGCTTGTGCGCTTTTTTGGAACGCCAGATGAGAGTCCCAGTCTGAGGACTTTCAAAGGTCGACATCAGGTCAGAGTCATAGTGCCACTGACTGGCAACACAAAGTCAGCATAAAGAACATCATCTGATTTACATTTCAATTTGTGTTCTACACGATGCTCTTTGTTAAAAGTGTATTATCTAGATTCTAGCGCCACATAGTGGACAGCGGAGGTGGAGGACTTACAATATGTCATTTTCAGTGCATTAAACTCAATGCAATAGGTAGGGTGGGGTTATGCGAAAGTATTTTATTTAGTACATGTAGTGTGATGTGCAGACTACGATATACAAATAATATAATAAGAAACAGTTTTTAATTAACTAATCATATTAAATAAATACTTAGTTATTACAATCTATTGACATGTGAAAAACACAGACACAGGAGAATGGATGACTGACTGTTGAACTTTAAAATATAAATACATAGAAGTAAAACTTTGTATTTGCTTTATTTTAGGAATTTGGAGTCCAAAGCGGCATGTTGAAATATCAGCAGCTGGGTTCAAACTGAGACGGGACTGAGAACGGCCAACGGCCAACAGAGGTTTGTTGGAATTCATTGTCAGTAACAGTTTTTTGTATTTAATACTAGTTTTTCAGGGAAATAAATGTTTTCACAACTTCCCATGAAAATAATGACCTTATCATGTTATAGATAGTAAATGTACTCATTAAATACATTAAAACAGCAACTATTGATTGGCAAAATAATTCAAGTAATATTAAAATGGAAAGCATTTATTAAAGTTTGACATTAAGTCCTTCTATAAAACTGTCCACACAGAACTTTTATCCTAAAGAACACGGTGACTGCTGGACCATATGATGTGGCAGTATTAAATATACTGGTGAAATGTCATTTATTATTCTGACAAAACTGCATCCACTTTGCTTCTGGCACTCCTGCAAGCCAGCTGATAATAATAATAATAATAAATGACATGTTACTTCAATTTAACTTTTTTTTATGCCTGGAGATTTAGGTTATTAACAGTGTTCTTTTGGGTTCCTATCTTTAATGATACCCTTTCATAGCTAAACACGTCAATCAAACAACAACAAAAAGGGATTTTGCACTCATTATAAACATAATAAATCAATTCATTAAATAAGATCAAACATCTACAGTTTATTCAGATGTGGAAAAACCTTTGAAAAAACTAAAACTTTTAATTGGAGTTTCAGATACATTTGAGTCTAAACCACTGTCCACATGCAGGACTTCTGTCTTACACACAACACGGTTACTTCTGTAACACGATATGGAGCTGAACTGTAATAAACACCCTGCTGAAATATTCATGTTTTTTTTTAACAAAATTGCATTCGCTCTGCTCCCCTTCCATGGAGAAACTTGTCGACCAGAAAACAGATGAAAAAAGGATCTCAGACTGATGCTTTCCAAAGAGCCGTACAAAGACAGGAATGGCATTATATAAATAAATAAAAAAACAAAAGAGCTATGCACTGCAACAAATACACATAACATCGCTATCATAACAGAGGCAAAAGGACACAATTTGCTAATGTGACCAGCCCCACCGGGGAGGGGGGGCTGCGATAATAAAAGGGGGTTAGGATACTTAACGCTAACCTGGGTTCCCCAATACGAGCCCTTAGGACAAGTCACGCAGATAAGAATAAAAGGATGGACAGGGACGCGGCCTCAAGTTCAAATGTTTACAAACGTTTATTATATAAATAATCAAGTAAAAGTTCAGTAACATAAAATGCAGATTACAACTTATTCAGCTTTCCCAGTCGACACACCTAAGTCCCACGATTGAAGGCTGGCTCTGACAAGGAGAGAATAACTCGAATAATTACAATATCACAAATATAGTGATAGTTAAAAAGTGATTATTCTGGCCAACTGCTGAGGGTTTCCCCAAAACCACAATATCACCACGTGTAGCTGTATTCGATCAACACTCACTGCAAATCACCCATATCTGCATGCAAAAAGTGCCCAGCAAACCACATGCTCCACTCCACAGTATGGCCAGGATCGTCACTGAAGAAGTATAAGCACAGAGACAGTATTAGACCTTGTGGGACAGGGTGGGTCGTTACAAGGAGGGTGCTGTAGCTTTAAAGATTGAAATCACTAGTTTGTACACAATACAACAAACTAGTCAATAAGCAAAACATAGAAGGTAGGCAAAACGGTAGCAAACTAATCCTCTGATGCAAACGCATTCACTCAATCATCACCTCACTGGACACCTCCGCAACGGTGATTCTCTACAGTCTCTGCTGGGGCTGTCAAGAAGCCTGGCGTTTACAGACCACATGTTAACAATTTAGTGGTACACTGAATGTTACAAGTAGTGATGGCAGTTTGACACTGAAGCTTCGAACGGAGCTTCAACCCTGGACTTCCTATTCCATAGAAGCAGTGCTTCGAAGCTTGCTTCAAATCACGTGACATATGACGTCCGAAGCAGCAACTGCTTCTTTTCCTGAATGAATCAACTGACTGGTTCACGGTCCATTCACGCGATTCAATGCACTGCCTCGTCTCGATTCTGACAGGTGACAGGTTGAAACAGTTTCAAACTTGAGTGCTTCAACACTTTATGACCGCTCTAAACAATGCGCAATGTGTGGGTTGTTGTCGTACTTTGCGTTGTTGCTGTTGAGTTGTTGTTGTTGTTATTGCATTTGATATCATTATAAAGCAAGACAGGAAGTAAGATAGGTCGTTCTGGGAAACACTTCGAAATGTGGAGAAGTTGTGAACAAAAAGACAATTATCAGTAATATGAAAACAGTTAAATATTTCAAGGAATAGATAGCCCAGTGGGTAGAGCCGGCGGCGATGTCCTCCGCGCAGCGATGTCCTCCACGCAGCTGGTTCAAATCCCGGAATGGACGTATTTTAATCATTGCTTTTCAACTTTAATAACTAATAAAAGGCCCTCTCCGCCCAAAAACATGTCTAGCACTCTCTAGTCTCTTCTCAATAACCCAATATAATAACCCAATACACACAATTATCAATCTTTAATTGCAAATAGAACATGATATTCAGTCTTTGTGTGTGTGTGCATCGAATATTTTTCAAGGCAAAGATACGTTAAACCCACTGCAGCCTTGCACTTCGCCAGGAGAGGTCGCTGTAACTGAAGCTTCGAGAAATGAACCTATTTCCGACACAATTGTCCAAGTGGTTTGACGCTTCATTAAAAGCTTCATTTTGCCATCACTAGTTACAAGTCCTAACAGCAGCTTCACATACCTCGTATAGGGGGAATACACGCCTCATAATAGTCACAGCTGATTTGGGTGAGGAGTGAGTGGGCATTTAAAGTGTGGCTGGAGATGCTGAACTACGTACAGCTGCGGCGTTTTCCTTATATGGAAGGGCCAGCTGACTAAAGAAGGGGGGAGGGTCTTAAAGGGCCAGTGGCGGCCCAGCCACATGAATAAATTATCTGACAGCTAATCTAGAAAACAGTTTACTTTATTTGAAAAGGCACAACATTCAAAAAACTTTAGAATTTCATGTCAGGACCATAAGGAAACTAATACATAATCTTTAACATAATATCTAAGACATCTTTGCCAGGTTTTAAAGTTCACAATTGGTAATGAAAATGTTTAAATGTAATTATCAGAGAGGGCTTAAAGGTCCCCTGTCATGCAAAATGCACTTTTAGATGTCTTTTCTACATCACCATGTGTCCCCGGTGTGTAAGGAGACTCACAAAGTGTCCGGAAATAAAACCCTGAGCTGATCCAGATTTGCTGCTGTCATGACATAATATCGGAAATGTGGGCGGGCTGTTTGGTATTTTGAGCAAAAGCCTTCAGAGACACATTCAGTATAGCTTTAATGGCTTATTTGTAAGCAGGTTTAACATGTATATTATGCTTTATACATAGATTGGTTTGCCATTTTTGTAAAGACCGATTTAAAAGACAATTATTTGGGATGAGCTCTAACTACTCTTACTATTGCATTTGTAATCAATAGAAACTATTCAAAAATGTAGATTAGAAAGATTTTCCTTATTCAAATAGTTGTTGCTTCTTGAGATCATATAAGTGCCCTACATAAATGTCATATTAGTCATAGAAAAATGTTCCTGTATTTTTTTTCATCATGCACAAGTAGCAAAAGGGAACACATAATAGTGCTTCAGTTGAGTGCTACATCCTATACATTTTCATTTTGTACATGTCGTCTTTTACAGATGTGGATCTGAGAGCACTCCATTCACTTGAAGAGCAGAAGACACACTGTTGTTGCACAGACCACAAGTCTAAAAGGTTTTCTGATTAGAATGAACTAGTACCTATTTGGAGGCCAGGTCCAGGTATCACCTGATTTTAAATTCATTACTTCAAAAACAAAATAATGTCTGGATTGTTGTCCAAACAGCTTGCTCTTCTTTCAATACAAAGCAAATTGATAAAATCAGAGACAGGGCCTTCTGTTTACATAATTCCACAGCAAGAACAACAAATCGATGAAAAAGGGTGCAAGAAATTCAGTTTTGGGAAAGAGTCCAAAACTGTTAAAACTAATCGCACCGTAATGGTTCTCGGAGCAACTGGGGCTGGGAAGTCAACTCTCATCAATGGGATGGTCAACTACATTCTAGGTATTGAATGGGAGGATCCATATCGCTTTAAGTTAGTTGATGAGGATCAGTCGAGATCTCAAGCTGAGAGCCAGACCTCTGAAGTCACTGTGTACAAAATCAACCACCAAGATAGCTTTAAAATCCCCAGCTCTCTGACCATTGTTGATACTCCAGGCTTTGGAGACACAAGAGGAATACAAAGAGACAAGGAGATCACAGAACAGATACGTAGTCTCTTCTCTGCCAAGCATGGCGTAACTGAAATTGACGCTGTGTGTTTTGTAGTTCAGGCTTCTTTAGCTCGTCTCACAGCAACACAGCAGTATGTGTTTGATTCTGTGCTCTCAATCTTTGGCAAAGATGTGGCAGAAAACATCCAGGTTCTGGTGACATTCGCAGACGGCCAACGCCCACCAGTTCTAGGGGCGATCAATGCTTCTGGCGCCCCATGTCCTAAAACAAAAGACGGGCTGCCAGTTCACTTCAAATTCAATAATTCTGCCTTGTTTGCACAGAACCAATCATCTGCTGAGGAAGATGGAGGCTTTAGCAAGATGTTCTGGGACATGGGGAAAAGAAGCATGAAGAAGTTCTTTGTTGGTTTGGATAAGCTAACACCCATAAGCTTGACAATGACAAAGGAAGTCCTCAGAGAAAGAAAGCAGCTCCAGATCTCAATTGAAAGTGTGCAGAAGCAGGTTAAAGTAGGGTTAGCCAAGATTGAGGAGATAAAAGAGACAACTGAACAACTTAAATTGCATGAAGCAGACATCAACAGAAATGAGAAATTTGAGTTTGAAGTAGTCTTCATGAAGCCTTTTCAAGAAGATATATCTGGCACTGGAGGCTTCCTCACCAACTGTCAGGTGTGTCATTTCACCTGTCACGAGGCATGTGCCTATGCCAATGATGCAGATAAAATAAAGTGTTCTGCAATGGGACCAGATGGAAACTGTACTCAGTGTCCAGGCAGATGTCATTGGAGTCAACATTTTAACCAGAAGTACAGATGGGAGTATAGGGAGGTTACAGTAAAGCAAACAGTGCAGGAGCAGAAAGCAAAGTACATGAAGGCCTCAAAGGCTAAGGGAACTGTTCAGGAAGTGATCGCCCATATGAAGGCTGAAAATCAGCGTCTTCAGGCTGAAGTGAGGAAGATGATGAAGAGGGCTGTCGAGTCTCTAAACAGACTAGGAGAGATCGCACTGAAGCCAAATCCTCTCTCCACTCCAGAGTACATTGACCTGCTGATTGAGGGAGAGAAAGCTGAGGCCAAGTCAGGCTGGAGTAAACGAGTCGAGCACCTGCTGGAGGTGAGAGGACAAGCAGAGCTCATGGCTAAAGTAGGCAGAGGAGGAAACTTTCTTTAAAGCCAGGAACCTCTAACCCAGGGAGAATTAAGACCAGTGCCAACTTAGACCAAGACAAGAGTTGAAAATAATATCAAGTTTAAGAAGATATTTAACCCGATGATACTGATCCTTACTTTTTAGTGACTTAATAACCAAGGGATGATACCAATCATGGTCCTTGTCAATTTTTCTTTGCTTACAAGTTGTTTTTTAACTTTTTTTTTCAAAGTAATGTTGTTCAAGCCATGTCAATAAAATGGAAAGAGTTTGAAGCCAAATCTTTCCTCCAATCAGAGTCCATTGCTTGCTGAATGAGAGAAGCCTGAGGCTAAGCAAGGTTGGGCTCAAAGAGTTCAGTACCTGCTAATCATGAGAGAAAAACTATGAGTCTCGACACTTGAAAATTAAAATTCAATAACTTTGCCAATGTTTTTTCTATGTTTAAACAATTGTATTTTCAGGTTCACCAAACAGGAGATAACAGATTAACCCTCTTTGTGGGAACACATTTTATGCATGTACTGTTTGGTTTGCACTTTTGTTTCCTGTTATGATCATTTACATATTTCATGTATGCAGTTTACATTGCTCAATAAATTACATTTAGCTGACGATTTTATCCAAAGCGACTTATCATGCAATGTTTTAAAAAAAGATTTGTAGCTTATTGTTTTGTATCTTCTCTTCAGGTGTATATATATGTTAAATATACTTAATGTGAACACTTTTAAACAATTATACTGATGTTTACTGAATTGCATGTTATTGTCCTGTAGTAATTAGGTGAGACATGAAGAAATTATGAAGTGATTAAAAAATATATTGTATCGTCCTTGAAGAGTTGTGTGTTTTTGTATCAATAATCTCCTACAGCTAACTTTCACTGCTGGCATCAACTTCCACATGATCTTTAGTTTCTCAAATAGTCCCTCTTTCGACTACACTAGACTTTATGTGTCACGATTTTTAAAAACTAATTTAATGACCGAGTATAGACCCAATATATATATATATATATATAGCTAGTGGCGCTGGTTAACCTGGTTGATATATTTAATGTATATTACATATTATATTCAATATAACAAATGCATAAAAATAATGGCACAAACAAATGAAAAACTACAATTTAATAGTTACAAAATATAAAAGGCAAATATATAAACATATTATGAGAACGAAAACATAATATAATGGAACGTAACATCTCAATATATGTTGCCCGATGTGTGTACATACACAGGACATTTCAATACACACAAATTCCCATTTGGTTTTCCACATGAATTCTTTATTTTGTTAGCTACATATATTCTGGGATTTACCAATGTCTTATTTTGGCTTACCTCTCTTACCTAGGTCAGGTCACTTTTTAAGAGTGGTAGATCAGACTTACTAGGATGAGATAAAATGTCTTGTTTTTAAAGTCCAACAGTTCTTGTTTAACAGAGAATCCCTTAAATAACATTAAAAAAACATTGAATATCATATTTACATTTATATTATTAAATGGTTAAAGAGTATGCACATAAATTTCATTTAGGCCATAAGAAACCCTGAGTGGCCTACACATAGCTCTGAGATGCTTTGTTATTTTCCTGTAACATCAATACTGACGCTTTGGAAAATCACATGCTCACTTTAATAAATACCTCTATTTCACTATTGCTGAACTTCTTGATACCGACTTTACTAATAATTAACAATTTATGATAAAGTGGATTGATCACTCAGGACAGTTGGCTACGGGCAGATGTAGATGGTTATGAATGTTTGGTGCATTTAGAGTCGACTTCTTCGCATTATAATTATTTCTCTTGAAGATTAAGAGCAACTAATTGTATTTGACAGAAAGTAGCTGAATGACACCAAATATACTTACAGCTAAAAACACAAGGACAACAAAGATGAGCAAGGTAAACATGTCACCAAGTCAGGGGTCTTCTGTTTACTCAATATTAAAAAGGGGGCCTCCAAGAAACAGTTTGGGAACGAGTGCATTAAAAGACTTATCTGAGTATACACTCTGTCCACAGGGTGGCAGCACAACCTTTGCTATAATGATATTTTAAAAAGCCTCCATCAAGAAGGTGGTGGACAGTCAAACATAAATTAAATAAGCTTTTTGTCATGTTTGGGAATATAGCTTTTCACAAGATTACAAAAAAATCAACGCTATTTTATGACGCAACATTTTTTTTAAACCCATAGTCTCATATTTTGTGAATTGCAAGTCACTAATGGTGCAGCTGATGCTTTTGGAATGCATATTTCAATGTAATGAATTTAATGCCTAAATGTGAAAATATAATAAAAGATACAACTTATTTAGAGTATTGACATTTTTTTACTTTGGGAACATAATAGGTGGATTGTCTGTATTTAGAATTCTCCAATTCAAGTTATTAGTCAGGAATTTAAACTTTAGAAATGTCCGAGGAAGTCTCTATTTAAATAATTTCAACCATTCTTTGCTTTGAATGTAAGTCTTTGAATTCCAACAGTGTTGTACTTACCAATGTTAACACCTGCAGAAACCTCTTTCCCTCCTTGTGATGTGTTTTTGAATCTGCTGCTGTCAGAGACAGGAAATACACTTTGAAACCAGTCTCTTCCAGGAGTGTGCAGACTTCACTGACCTGACTGCTGTGTTGATCAAAGAAAAGTGTTTCTTAAATATTATATATTGCAATGTTTGCTTTCCAATATCCTCTCTATTCTGTATGAATTTGAATGTGCACATATTAAAATAAATACTTAAAGGAGCTGAATGATTCCTCTCAATTTCAAAGCCCATCACTGAGGTTCCAAACTTACCAGAGTTATTGTTCAGTTCAGACTGCAGCTGGAGAAGATGGATGAGTTCGTTTTTTAGTATATTGTATAGCAATATTACTTATTTATTGTAATTTTCCACAATTGCCCATCATACCATAATTTCAAGCAAAAAGAGACAAGTAATCCTCTAAGTGAGGATACCACTGATATGAAAAGAAAAATGTGATGACACACTACTTTACTTTCCCATGGTGGCCTTTAGAAGAAGTACTTTAATGGGCTATTTCAATATCAATAACATTCAAGTGTAAACATGTGCTTTCTTTGGCTAGCTATTCTCTTTATTTTGTTTCAATAACTAGATTTCAAAGCAGAAAGAGCTCACTTCACTCAATTCATTTCAATTACAAAGTGTTGTAAAGACTAAGGAGATAGAGCCACATTTACCAGCTAATATTTGTGAGCAAATACTTAAGTTAAATATACATTTATAAATTATGCAATGTTAACTAGCTTTAATTAGCTTAGATGAATGTCCCTCCTGCAAAGAGATGAGTTTTCAGTCTCCCCCGGAATATGGCGTTATATTTGTGCCTCTATCCTGAGCACGCAATGAAACATGTGGAGCATAGAAAATGCTATTGAGCGCGCACTTGAACATTTTTGAGCACAGAGAAATATATGTTCTCTCATAGAACTCCTGCTCCGTGCGCAAGCAGACCGCTGCACGCGCTCTCTCTCCCCCGCTCGCTCGACCTCTCCAGCCTCCACATGTGCCACAAAACCAACCAATCGGAGAACTCGAGAAGGTCAATTCTGATTGGCTGGTCCAGCGCCATGTCGAGAGAAGAGTTGCTACAGCGGAAGTCCAAAATGCTTGATCATCACGTGGTTCAGAGAGACTCAGAAAGTTCCCGGAAGTTCGTGGCGGGCCATTTGAATCACGATTTGAATGCATTAATAACAGGATAGAAATGCAATTTTTGGTAATTAGTGGTCAATAAAGGTTTTGATTTGCAATATGTATACAACATATCGATATGTGTATGTAGTTACATCAATGTGTTGTTTTTTTTTTAAGTAAAATGTGCTAATATTTGAGGATTAAGATCAAATAAGAAGTTCTTTATTGATACCAATTGGGGAAATGTTTACGCTGCAGCAGAAAAAGACAAGGAGGCATTGTACATTAGACAGTTAAAAGACTAGAATTAAACAATCGAAAATGTAAACATCTTAAATAGAAATAACATAGCATTACAACGTAGAAAATATACATAGTGTGAACAGCTATTTTACCTGTTAACATATACATGTTAGGCTAACGTTGCCTTGGTTAAAGAGCCTGTTGTTTATTGCTTTGAATTCTTTAAAACAAATATTATCTTCTTAAACCTGTATGGTAGTCAGGAGCATCACATCCTAATGTCATTGTTATATTTAGAGGGAGGGAAGGTTTCAAAATTCTGATTAGAATAATTTCTACCATTTCTTTAATTCATGGTGGTTTCAGTAATCCCCTGGTAATTGAGGACACAAGTAATCTAAAGTACTAATGTAATCTTTATGACTTTCAGAAAGGACAGGAGACCCACAGGTGCCTATATCAATGATTGTCAACTGACAGCACAATGAGTCAAAGGACTAGCAGCAGCATGATGATGATGATGATGTTAAATGTGTTGCTTTAGGAACATCCATTGTAAATAAATGGAATTCAATAAACATTGAATAGCATATCATGCAGTTTGTCTGTGCCTTTTCCTCTGTGTTGTCTGGCATATAGTCTCCCCCATGGTTTGCTGTGCTGCCGGGGGATGCTCCAAGCGCTCAGAGAAAAGAGTACACATGGAAAATTTCCCCACTGACACAGAGAGGAGGAAAGAATGGCTGGCTCAAGTCAGCAGGAGCAATTTAACTATCACAAAAGACAACAACAGCAACAACATATGTGAGGTAATCATATTTTTCACAAAACGAAGACCACATCATTGGGAAGCTTAACGTCTGTTTAATCAAAAATAAAGAACAGGGAGAGGCTTGCTAAACTCTGGGAGTTGAGACTCAGGTGCAGGGTGAGGGTCTCAGTGCAGGTCTTCAGGCTCCATTGAATCCCCGTGGGGTTCTTGTGCTGAAAGAGGGAGACAGGAGAAAGGATTAGATACATCTAGCAACCTATAGGATGGGAAATTGTTGACCTATTTTAAACGTACCTTGTGTTTTCACTCTCACTTAAGTCCCTCTCCCTTTGCCATCAATCCAACATCAGCTGAGCTGCAACATAATACAGACAGGTAATAATCAACATAATCACAAGGACATTATATGGCTCTGCTAAAAACACTCACCAATCAGTTACGTTTTAGTTTACTGTTTAGAAGTCTCAAATATCCACTCTAAATCCATATCAATAGCGATGTATCACACAAATAGCTCTCTTCCTTATTATTGTGTAACGTTAACTATATTATACTAGCTGGAACTCCACCCACTACAATCACACGCCCCAATGTTAACTCATATGTAACTCCCTCCACCCCGGATAGAAGCACGTTAAGAAGCCCCTTTTCTCTAATTCCACAACGTTGGAAGAAATAACATTAAGAGAACGGATTAATAGGCTGTTCATGGTTAACGTGTGTTGCTAACTTTAGCCGGTATCCTAGCCTCATCTGTCCGGTTGAAAATTAACGCAAGCATATGCCCATTGTAGAACAGGAAACAGAAGTTGGTCCAGGTTCTGGTCAACCCAACATTGTGATAGAGAGAGAAACATGTTTTGTCATTCTGCCACCTCTAATGCTTACAGCAAGTAATCAATACCTCAGAAGGGGTCATGTACATGTTGGCTACGGTTTGTTAGCGGTTTGCTTAAACTACCCTATAGCTATGATGCCGGCTAGCAAACTCAGGCATTGCAAACAATAACGTGATATCAGAAAACTAGAAATGTATAACTCACCTGACACTGTGGCTATTCTCTTCATTCGAGTCTAAATGTCCTGTAAATGTCAACGATAGATGTGTAATAAGAACATCAACAGCCTGATGGCAACCGAAAATCCCTCTCTCATCTCAGATAGAAGATATGATTGGAGACGACCAGCCAATCAGAATTGACCTTCTCGAGTTCTCCGATTGGTTGGTTTTGTGGCACATTTGTAACGCTGTGACAACTTGAGCGAGCGCAGGCAAAGCTGAGCGCGCACAGGCTGGAGAGGTCGAGCGAGCGGGGGAGAGAGAGCGCGTGCAGCGGTCTGCTTGCGCACGGAGCAGGAGTTTTATGAGAGAAAATATATTTCTCTGTGCTCAAAACTGTTCAAGTGCGCGCTCAATAGCATTTTCTATGCTCAACATGTTTCATTGCGTGCTCAGGATAGAGGCACAAATATAACGCCATACCGGAAGATGTGCAAGCTATCTGCTATCCTGATGTCAATGGGGAGCTCATTCCACCATCTTGGAGCCAGGATAGCAAACCCATGTGTTTTTGCTGATGGGAACTTGGGTCCCCCTCGCAGCGAGGGTGCAGCGAGTCGTTTAGCTGATGCAGAGCGTAGTGCACGCGCTGGGGTGTACGGTTTAACCATGTCCTGGATGTACGAAGGGCCAGATCCATTCGCAGCATGGTAAGCAAGTACCAGTGTCTTGAAGTGGATTCTAGCAGTTACCGGAAGCCAGTGAAGGGAGCGGAGGAGCGGAGTGGTGTAGGAACATTTAGGAAGGTTGAAGACCAGACGAGCCGCTGCATTCTGGATGAGCTGCAGAGGTCGGATGGCACATGCAGGTAGACCAGCCAGGAGGGAGTTGCAGTAGTCTAGGCGTGAGATGACGAGAGTCTGGACCAGAACCTGAGTCGCTTTCTGAGTCAGCTGGGGACGTATCTTCCTGATGTTGTAAAGCGTGTATCTGCAGCAACGGGTTGTAGCAGCGATGTTTGCAGTGAAGGACAGGTTGTTATCTAGGGTCACACCCAGATTCCTTGCAGTCTGAGTCGGGGAAACAACTGAGGTGCCGATGTTGATTGTCAGGTCAAGAGTGGGACAATCTTTTCCCGGAAGGAAAAGCAGCTCAGTCTTGTCAAGGTTGAGCTTGAGGTGGTGAGCAGACATCCACTGAGAGATGTCAGCTAGACAAGCAGAGATGCGTGCGACGACCTGGGTCTCTGAGCGGGGAAAGGACAGAATTAATTGGGTGTCATCAGCGTACCAGTGGTATGAAAAACCATGCGGGCTAATGACTGATCCGAGCGAGTTTGTGTACAGGGAGAAGAGGAGGGGACCAAGAACAGAGCCCTGAGGGACCCCCGTAGTTAATTGACAAGGGTCGGACTCAGACCCTCTCCAAGTAACCCTGTAGGTGCGGTCTTTGAGGTATGAGGTGAGGAGGGAAAGTGCAGAGCCTGAAACTCCAAGTTCTTGGAGAGTGCGAAGGAGGATCTGATGATTCACCGTGTCGAATGCAGCAGACAGGTCCAACAGGATGATGACAGAGGAGAGGGAGGCTGCTTTGGCAGTGTGCAGTTCCTCCGTGACAGCAATGAGAGCAGTTTCTGTGGAGTGACCTGCCTTGAAACCAGACTGGTGCGGATCCAGAAGGTTGTTCTGATGGAGATAACAGGAGAGTTGTTTAAAGACAGCGCGTTCAAGTGATTTAGACAGGAACGGGAGTAGAGAGACAGGCCTGTAGTTTATAACATCAGACGGGTTGAGAGTGGGTTTCTTTAGGAGAGGGTTTACTCTTGCCTCCATGAGACTGTTTGGAAAGTGACCAGAAGTTAGAGAAGTGTTGATGAAATGGGTGAGAAACGGTAGAATATCAGGAGCAATAGTCTGAAGGAGGTTTGAAGGGATAGGGTCCAGAGGACAGGTGGTAGGGCGGGCAGAGGTAATGAGGGTAAGAACCTCACTTGGAGAGAGAGGGGAAAAGGAGGTCAGTGTGTTGGTGGAAGGAGGGTCTGGTGACCCAGCGGTGAGTAAAGGTGAGTCAGAAAAAGAAGAGCGAATATCATCAACCTTTTTTTCAAAGTGGGTAACAAAGTCGCTTGACAGAAGTGAGGAGGGGGGAGGGGCTTTTGGAGGGTCCAAGAGGGTGGAGAAGATGGAAAATAGTTTTTTAGGTTTGGAATAGGAAGATTGGATCTTATCTTGAAAGAAAGTGCTTTTTTCTGAGAGATCGAAGCAGAGAAAGAGGAGAGGAGAGCCTGATAGGTTAGGAGGTCGTCACGGTATTTGGATTTCCACCGATTCCGCTCTGCTGCCCTAAGGACGGTTCTATTAGCACGCAGTGCATCATTTAGCCAGGGAGCCGGAGGGGACTGACGAGCCTGCCGAGATGTCAGAGGACAGAGCGAGTCCAGAGTGGATGAGAGAGTAGAGAGGAGAGTTTCTGCAGCAGAGTTTGGAGGCAGTAGTTGGAACGAATCAGAGGAAGGGAGACAGAGGACAGAGAGAGTCCAGAGAGGATGAGAGAGTAGAGAGTAAAGATTAGTTTGTTATGTTTGGAAAGGGGTAGAGAGAATGAAATGAAGAAGTGATCAGATGTGTGGAGCGGGTTTACAGAGAGGTTAGAAGTAGTGCAGTTCCTTGAGAATATGAGATCAAGGACATTGCCAGCTTTATGAGTCGGTGGGGACGGAGACAGTGAGAAAGCAAAGGCGGTTAACAGAGATGTTAGTTCGTCTATCTTCCCTGTCTGGAGGTTGAAGTCTCCGAGAAGTACAGCGGGAGGGCCAGTTTCAGGGATGTGTGAGAGGAGATGATCTAATTCCTCCAAGAAGTCCCCCAAGGCGCCTGGTGGACGGTAGAGAACAACAATGGTTAACTGTATAGGATGGGTTACTGTGACGGCATGGAATTCAAAGATGGAAGGAGTGAAGTTAGGTAGCTTGAAGAGGGAAAAGCTCCATTTGGGAGAGAGCAGGAGACCAGTGCCACCTCCTCTGCCAGTGGGTCTGGGTGTATGGGAGAAGGAATATGCAGTGGAGAGAGCTGCTGGGGTGGATGTGTTGGATGGAGTAATCCAGGTCTCAGTGAGAGCAAGGAAATCCAGAGACTGCAGGGAGGCGTAGCCAGAGAAGAAGTCAGCCTTAGGAACAGCTGACTGGCAGTTCCACAGGCCGGTTATAGCGATTAGGAGATACACGGGGTCAGTGATAATTGTGAGAAGACACATGAACAGGAATGGAGAAAATACACATGATTATAGCATGAGGGGCTAGAAAACTAAAGAAAAGAAAAGAAGACACCAGCGGTAATTAGCTCAATCAGAGTAGGATTTGCCTCCTCTTTGCCTCCTCTTTGCCTCCCTCGTGACTCCCGCAGGACTCCAATGCCTTTGTCAGTCTTACTCCAGCAGGACTCCAATGTCTTTGTCAGTCTTACTCCCGCAGGACTCCAATGTCTTTGTCAGTCTTCGGCTGTCTGACGCTAAAGCTGACGCTCCAGGAAAGAGCTACCTAAAATGGACGCCTGATTGCTGAGTTCTCACAGCTGTGGGGCCACGGCCCTCTAATTAGTTAACTCTCTACAGCTGATGGGCGACAGCAGACTGGCCCTGCCTATATTGTAATGCAGGCTTGAGTGCCCCTACTGAGACCTGTGTAACAGGTTCACTTGAGCAGATCTGAGATTTAAAATCTCTCAAAAGCGCAGTTTTAGCTACAATAACTACAGAACAATTATACAGAGTAGAATAAATGAAACAGAGAAGTCTAATTAAACAAGAATATAACTTACAGTGGTTGCTGCGTCAATAGGTAATGTCGTCACCCGGTCTAGATGCACACTGTCCACTGTCAGACTTTTTCTGACAGTGGAGGAATGCAAGGAGAGTTGTCAGGGGACTCTACCTGCCTTATGAGACACTATTTTCGGATCCATTTTCACCACTTTCTATGGTTCTCCTAAAAGTTAACTCAGACTTTTTCTGACTCTGGAGAAATGCATGGAGAGTTGTCAGGGGACTCTTGCGGGCTCATGATGCACTATTTTCGAATACTTTTTCATTTTCAGCCCTTTTCCATGGATGAATTGAATCTTATTTTTTTTACATTTTGGTCAATTTGACTCAGTTCTGGTACCGCATCGCCTGGAGGATAGGACCGAGAGATGACAGACTCTCTGGCCGCCTCACAAGTCACTATTGTCGGACAATTTATTTGCTTTACCCCGGTTCTATCACTCTTTCCTCCTTTGACCATAAAACGTGTTTCCTGCTGGGTACTGCCTGGTTCCGGGGCGCCACAAACCCTCTCATGGTCGGGGCACCATGAATTGATGCATCGGACCCAATGTTGCCATCACCAGCCCCGCGTTGGTGCGGAGCTGGGACCATTTAACCCGGTGGTAACCGGGTTAAAAAACTATTTTCCATCTTCTCCACCCTCTTGGACCCTCCAAAAGCCCCTCCCCCCTCCTCACTTCTGTCAAGCGACTTTGTTACCCACTTTGAAAAAAAGGTTGATGATATTCGCTCTTCTTTTTCTGACTCACCTTTACTCACCGCTGGGTCACCAGACCTTCCTTCCACCAACACACTAACCTCCTTTTCCCCTCTCTCTCCAAGTGAGGTTCTTACCCTCATTACCTCTGCCCGCCCTACCACCTGTCCTCTGGACCCTATCCCTTCAAACCTCCTTCAGACTATCGCTCCTGATATTCTACCGTTTCTCACCCATTTCATCAACACTTCTCTAACTTCTGGTCACTTTCCAAACAGTCTCAAGGAGGCAAGAGTAAACCCTCTCCTAAAGAAACCCACTCTCAACCCGTCTGATGTTATAAACTACAGGCCTGTCTCTCTCCTCCCGTTCCTGTCTAAATCACTTGAACGCGCTGTCTTTAAACAACTCTCCTGTTATCTCAATCAGAACAACCTTCTGGATCCGCACCAGTCTGGTTTCAAGGCAGGTCACTCCACAGAAACTGCTCTCATTGCTGTCACGGAGGAACTGCACACTGCTAAAACTGCATCCCTCTCCTCTGTCATCATCCTTCTGGACCTGTCTGCTGCATTCGACACGGTGAATCATCAGATCCTCCTTCGCACTCTCCAAAAACTTGGAGTTTCAGGCTCTGCACTTTCCCTCCTCACCTCATACCTCAAAGACCGTACCTACAGGGTGACTTGGAGAGGGTCTGAGTCCGACCCTTGTCAATTAACTACGGGGGTCCCTCAGGGCTCTGTTCTTGGTCCCCTCCTCTTCTCCTTGTACACAAACTCGCTCGGATCAGTCATTAGCCCGCATGGTTTTTCATACCACTGCTACGCTGACGACACCCAATTAATTCTGTCCTTTCCCCGCTCAGAGACCCAGGTCGTCGCACGCATCTCTGCTTGTCTGGCTGACATCTCTCAGTGGATGTCTGCTCACCACCTCAAGCTCAACCTTGACAAGACTGAGCTGCTCTTCCTCCCGGGAAAAGATTGTCCAACTCTTGACCTGACAATCAACATCGGCACCTCAGTTGTTTCCCCGACTCAGACTGCAAGGAATCTGGGTGTGACCCTAGATAACAACCTGTCCTTCACTGCAAACATCGCTGCTACAACCCGCTGCTGCAGATACACGCTTTACAACATCAGGAAGATACGTCCCCAGCTGACTCAGAAAGCGACTCAGGTTCTGGTCCAGGCTCTCGTCATCTCACGCCTAGACTACTGCAACTCCCTCCTGGCTGGTCTACCTGCATGTGCCATCCGACCTCTGCAGCTCATCCAGAATGCAGCGGCTCGTCTGGTTTTCAACCTTCCTAAATTCTCCCACACCACTCCGCTCCTCCGCTCCCTTCACTGGCTTCCGGTAACTGCTAGAATCCACTTCAAGACACTGGTACTTGCTTACCGTGCTGCGAATGGATCTGGCCCTTCCTACATCCAGGACATGGTTAAACCGTACACCCCAGCGCGTGCACTACGCTCTGCATCAGCCAAACGACTCGTTGCGCCCTCGCTGCGAGGGGGACCCAAGTTCCCATCGGCGAAAACACGTGGGTTTGCTATCCTGGCTCCAAGATGGTGGAATGAGCTCCCCATTGACATCAGGACGGCAGATAGCTTGCACATCTTCCGGCGCAAACTGAAAACTCATCTCTTTCGACTCCACTTCGAGCGTTAGAACGATTAACGAAGCACTTTTATACTAATAAAGGACTGGATTACCTAAAGCCAGTTGAGTAGCACTTGAAATGTTTGGCTCTATGAAACCTGATATACTTATATGATTCTGTTTTCTTCAAGGTTGTGTCTTCCTGGTCGAATGTACTTATTGTAAGTCGCTTTGGACAAAAGCGTCAGCTAAATGCGATGTAATGTAATGTAATGTAATGTAACCCAAGTCCTACCTTAGTCCGTGTACCAGGCATTGAAGCATCGGACCCATTGTTGCAATCACCGGTTACGCTAACCCATATAAACGGAGAAACAGAAAATAATTTAAATACAATTCACTGTGTCTGTTTCAGTAAGGATGTCGTCCGAATGCCCGGTGTGCAGACTCTTCTATCTGGCTTTGAACAAGCACCTTAAGCACAAACATGCAGTGCGGAACTTGGAGGAAAGAGGCATCATTCTTAAAATGGCCAGTGGCAGAATAAATGTTCGGACTAAACCCTGTCCCATCACAGGGTGTTCGTATGCTGGGAAGAGACTAGACCGTCATGGCAAGGCTGAAGCATAGTGTGGCCCTGCAGTTGCTACATGACCTCCGAGAGACCAATCCCATCATTGGAATGGCTACATCATTGGATATAGACAATGAGGAGGAATACCCGGTGCACCCTCCACCCTTCTCCCCACATACTGAGTGTGACGAAGAGGACTGCAGGCAGGTGATGCTGGAAAATGTGGCATTGAGGGCTCAGAAGGATGCCCTCATTGATGAGGTGAAGACCCTGCGCTCCAGGCTGAAAAAGGGGCTAAAACCCAGGTAGAGTGCCACTGCTGCTGTGCTTGAGGAAGAGGAAGAATGTATACAATTTAAGGGCCTGGCAATCTCACGTACCTCCGGCATAAACCCAGTAGCCTCCGGCAGCAATACCCCTCTCAAGACCCCGGTCAAGACTGTCATGCGGTCCCCAGAAGCCTCCGGTAGTGAGACCCCTCTCAAGATCCCTGTCAAGACTCTCATGCGGTCCTCAGAAGCCTCCAGTAGTGAGACCCCTCTCAAGACCCCGGTCAAGACTGTCATGCGGTCCCCAGAAGCCTCCGGTAGTGAGACCACTCTCAAGACCCCGGTCAAGACTCTCATGCGGTCCCCAGCAGCCTCCGGTAGTGAGACCCCTGTATGCCAGAAGACCCGTGCGTCCGTCTACAATAAGCTGAAAGCTAATCTGGCTAAGGACTGGCCCTCTCCTCACTGGTCCACTGGGAAGGGACGGGGGAATACCATGCGTGAAATCACGTTGCCTCAAAGCATGGAGACGTACATTCAGAGATACAGACATCATTGTGAGGGTGTCGCACCGACAGTAAAACGGAAAGAAAATTGTCTGTCCAAGGTCAGCCGGATAAAGAACTTCCTCGTATTCATGGCCCATGGTGTTAACCGGCTGTCAGATTGGCTGTCCCTAAAAGACACAAAGAGGGTCCGTGGCTGGAGCGAGTATATTGCAAAGTCGGGCCGAGCAGTTACAACATCGCTGTTGTTCCTGAAGAATGTGAACCATTTCCTGAGGTACTTGTCTGAGTCAAAGCTCCGGGGGTGCAGGCTCACCCAGTCTGATATGACTCACATCATCAGAGAGGTGAAAGCCAACATGAACAACTTGAAAAAGTCTGTCACTGTCCACCAGTTCAAGATGAAGAGGAACAAGCTGGATCGTCTGCCGAGCCAGACGGAGCTTCTCGCCGCCATGGCGGCCGCTGAGAAGCGCATCCCTGATCTCCTTGACCTGATGGCTAGTAACCCGACCTCAATCACCCAGTACTTGCTATATGGCTATCTAACCCTCCATTGGAGCCTCCTGTATGGCCACCGTCCGGGTGTGTACGCAAACATGACCAACACTGAGGTCTTTGAGGCGGACAGAAGGGGCACTGCTGAGGGCTACATCACCCACGTGTAGGATCACAAGACTGCAAAGACATTTGGCGAAGCACAGCTGGTGCTTACAGTAAAGGAGTTTAGCTGGGTCATCCTCAGAATGAATTCTTCCTTTTCACAACGGGGAAGCACGCCTCCAAGAACCTGAATGCTCACTTGAAGAGGGCTTGGGCTGATGCTGGGCTAGAAACAGCCGTCACCTTCACAATCCCGCGCACTGCCCTGGCTGACAATATCAAGCATCACCAAGATCCAGAAAGCAGGTCGATTCTCGCCAGGTTTATGTGTCACGACGTAAGCACTGCAGACCGGTTCTACGCGAATACGCCTGGAATAAAGCAGGGATTGAAGATCCGCTCCATGTTCAGGGCGGCAGCAGCTGCAGCAGCATCATCAGAAGGAGGTCTACCGCCATCAGATACCTCCGAAGAGGGCTCAGGGGCGGAGAGCAGCGATACCTCTTCCTCAGGTCCGGTTGATACTCCTGATGAGGGGGTAGGGGCCGTGGACTCAACCTTTTTCCCGGGTGCACCGTACAAGTTAGACGGCTAATATGGCCCCCGGGCCCCCGCTAATCATGTTTTTATTATGTTTATTATGCATATTGTGTATACTGTTTTTGTAAAAATCGTGTGATAATTAAATAAATAATAAAACATTTATATAACCTTGAAGGTTCCCAGGGGTAGATACAGTGCCAGGTATCAGACTATTTAAACAATGTTTACCCAGGATTCAGACACCTTCCCTGGCTTTTAAAATGCGGTGATGCGCCCTCGAGGTATCAGACTATTTTAAACAACTTTCCCCCGCCTTTCAAACACTTATACATATTCTGTGCATTTTCAGGAGAGGTTCAATGTTAAATGATATCGTACAAAATGACAGGCTAAAACTCTCTTCCAGATGTTTAAAAACACTTTTCCCGACCATTTAAACATTATTTCTGGCTTGTAAAGTGCAGTGATGAGCCCTGGTAGTATCAGACTATTTAAAGGGTTACCAGGAGCATGAGAACATCCTCCACAGGAGGGGTGGTGGTGGTACCGTGAAGAAGGCCGAATATGGATGCCGATGGGCGGACCGTAAAGCACCGCAAAATCCACCAACTTTAAGGGTTACCAGGGGCATGAGGTTCTGTAGGGTGTGATCATCTGGGTTTAGTCCGTGGGGGAGTGCTTAAGTCCGGGGGCCCGGGGACTCACGGTGTGAAAGGTTATGGAAGTGCGCATGTGAGGGAGACATGCTGGAGGTCATTAGTCCGTCCTTTGGGGCTCTGTGACGGGCCACATAGAGGTGCCATTACTGGTCTCTCTCCTGGAGGTGTGAAATAAGCAGAGTGCCCATGTGAGGGAGACATAATGGAGGTCTGTAGTGTTTAGA
This sequence comes from Gymnodraco acuticeps, assembly GCF_902827175.1. Lineage (NCBI taxonomy): Eukaryota > Metazoa > Chordata > Actinopteri > Perciformes > Bathydraconidae > Gymnodraco > Gymnodraco acuticeps. The sequence continues at coordinate 60,242 of NW_022990587.1, forward strand.
GTCGGTGAGGTCCTGATAATTTATTCCGGTAAATTACTCTGACCTACTAATTGACCTGACCGAAATTATTGAGTCTATGTAAGTTTACTGCTTGGCTCAGATCCACCAACGTCAGCAAGATCTCACCTCTATTAACTCCTGAAGAACCAGGTTCAATTAACTGCTGTTTCTATTCAGACAACTCTTTTTTAATCTGTTTAAGCGATCCCGAAGGATTTTGATATCAGAAAATGGAGTGTGCTCCTACCTAAGTGTGAGTGTGGCAGGGTGCAGTCTTACCTTTGAAGCAGGAGAGGAGAGCACAGATTTTCTTTTAGTTGTCCCAGTCCAACAGGTGAGATCAGTTTATTTGAAGAAAAATAGGTCCAAACTAATACAGGGTTTTTACCTTCTCTCTTTACAACATTATAATCATACTAAAAAAATGGTGCTGTGATCATGTTCAAATATGAATCTTTAATTCACAGTCTTACATTTATTACCAAAATGTTTAACTTCAACTGCCCAATTCAGTTGTGACCTTTTAAGGCATTTCCTCGTAAAAATACCGGTGACAATAAAAATCTGAATTCAAACTTTCATTTTCACCCAATCAATTCACATCAGGTTCATACCTTTTTTTCCGACACAGACGGCGGGTACTAACATTCAAAAACACACACCTATCTCCCGCAGGTATTCGGAGGGAGATCCTCACGGTGGCGGTTACTAATACTCACAAACACATCTCCCATCAAATCATTCCACTCAGCATTCCAACCAAGAAATTCACTCAGCATTCAAAGAAATTCACTCAGCATTTCAACCAACAAATTCAAGAGATATTTACCAAGTTTGAGAGAACCTTACCGAGAGCTATTAATGTCACAAGCTTAAGGAGAACCCAAATGCAGCACTCGAGAAACCAAGGAGAATTGGTAATACACTTTATTGGAGATTCCACTGGATCTGAGGAATACCAACCGAGCAGTTTAACGCACCGGAGGACAGCAGGCAGAAGGTGAGTCAGGGACAGGCAGAGAGTCAGGGAGTAAGCGAGGCGGTCAGCGTAGATACAGGCAGGATCAGGGAACAGGCAGAGCAGGCAGATCGAGGACAGGCAGGGTCGGAACCGGGTAGGCAATCTGGTATCAAACGCGGGAAAGACAAGCATGAGGCAAAGTACAATCTGGCAAAGAGTGTGTGTAAGGTGCGGGTTTAAATACTGGCAGAAGCTAATGGGTGCAGAAGAGAAAGAGAGTGAGCTAACGAGTGGGTGTGGAAAACAGGTGAGACAGGTGAATGGAAAACTACTGGTGAATGATGGAGCAGACTATGACAATTAACCCAGCTCTGAGGGCCAGAGCCTACCGGGAGAGAGTCTACCAGGGGTTTCCCCCTCTCTCTCGCTCTCTCAAAAAACAAGTCTCTTTATGCTCAAAAAACCGGATCGAAAACCCCAAAAAAACACCTCCTCTATTCCCAACCAACATCTTCTATTGGCTATGGCCTAAGACACACCTTCCCATGTTTGTGTAAAAAAAGCTAAAACATGACTAGACATTTTCTATGGCTATGACATAACATCCTTTTGAGGCCTCAATGTGTTTCTCCTTAAGTCAGGAGCCCCCTCCCTGTGAACTGCTGTCAGAGGAGAGGGAGAAAACTGCCTACTCTCTTATCAGAGAGTAAGGCATAAATCATTTATAGGTCTTACACTCAACTTAACAAACCACTGGTGTTTTGTTTATGCTGCAAATATAGAAAAACCTAAAATATGAAGTATTTTCATTGTGGGTTATACAACAATATAATTGATTATATTTGATTATAACTAACTTTCGTTTTAAGCATTCAACATACTATAAAGCTCTCAACACCCTCTTTTTAAAACGCAAAGTTATCAAACAGCAACAACTACAATTGTAAGCATACATACATATTCAAAAACCATCAAGAAGCATTCTCATTATGGGTTTATACAAGAATATGATTGATCATATATGATTTATAATTAACTTTTGTTTTAAGTATTCACTTCATATGGAGATCTCAACAGTAGTCCGTCCTTTGGGGGTCTTGGAGGGGCCACAGAAAGGTGATTTCCCCAGTCTCTGTCCTGGATGTGTGAAATAACCTGAGTCCCCATTTCAGGGACACATGCTGGAGGTCTCTCTCCCGAGAGTGGACGTCCATTGCCTCTAAATAGAGGTAAAATTAGGTCTGTCACTTTGGGTAACCACACCACTGTCAGACGTCTCCCGAGAGTGGACGTCCAATGTCTCTAAATTGGGTTAGGCCCGCCATCTGTGAGGAAACTTCCTTCGAATTCATCCAGATAGGTATGTGTTTTTGAATGTTAGTCCCGCCACCTGTCGGATAGGTACAGATGTAGCACCTCATTTCAGACAGTTTGAAACGCGAGGGCCGTGGTCGGCACGGGGTCTGCCCTCGCTCAAAGGAAAACCTCCAGCGTGACTTGAGACTGCCCCCTTGATAAATAAATGTAACTATAATGAAGCCAGCTGCAATGGATCATTGATCCACCAGGGGGTGCAGTGGGGTTCCACACTGGAGCTCATGTGAAATAAACTCTGATACAGTACGGTAGATTTATGTCTGGTAGCCTACTATAGCGGATCTTTGTTAAGATCCATATGTCATGGATAGGATCATACTCTGTGCTAAATAAGAGACATGTAATAATTTACAAAACTATTCAACTTCATTAAAACGTTATTAACGTGCCTAAACTCAGTAATTCACTAAAAATATTTATATTTTAATGGTCAGGCAGATCAGGATCCCGACGCGTAGCGGAGGGATCTTGATGAGCCTGAAGGGTGTTATTTTCCCCATAATGACCAAGTCGCTGCACATTATCCCGCTTATTACATGGCCACATTCTCAACAAAGTAACGACATGACTCCCAATATTAATTGAAATGCTTTTATGGATTTAGAAAATGTTTTTATTGATTAAAAAAATAGTTGTATTGATTTAAATTGACATGCATCCGCTAAGAAAAATAGTCTGTTGTTACCGTTTTTTAAACAGTCTGAATGAAACGGCAGCACTCAGCTGTGTGTTTACACACCTAATGGCCCATCAGCAACAGCCACTATCCATATTCATAATAATATTGATATATTCAACAACCATTTTTAATGTAAAAGGTTCATAAAATAAAAACACAACACTGTCATTGCAAGTGACACTCAGTTGACTTTTATGTTTTTATGTTCAGTGAAGTGTTTTATTATTTTCGGGACGGGGAGACGTGTGTGATTAAAAATGAGTGACCAAACTAAGTCTATTCAAATTCAAATGATTGACGGGAAGAGCGGTGTACATGTAAATGGAGTCATAGGCTATATGCATTTGAAAATAAATAGTACCCCCCTCTGAGTGACTATCTGTTGACGTCACATCTTGTCACAAACCAGGGGACTTTACTTCCTCTTAGTGAGTTTATTTAAGGTAATTATAGAAGCCCTATTTTATCAGTATGTCTGCACAGCAGTTACAATGGTAAAACTACATTAAAACAGAATTGTCCCCATTGTTTCTTTAATAGTTGCTAACATTAGATATTTTAATGAGATGAATTACTTGTCAAAATATGTTCTTACAAATGTTTTTTTGACTGAATGCTTATAAACATATTTATTATTTATATTTTCTTATCTTCACTCAAGTGTGATTCTGAAGTCGTCAATTTTCAGGCTTGCTCTGTGGGTTTTTTTCATTCATCTACTGCAACTTTGAGAGAAAGATGCTTAATTTCCACCTCCGCCAATTAGGTTGTAACTTTGTTTTGGTTTGTTTTTTGTTTAGCTGTTGGACAGAAGGTTTTCCAGAAAATATATTGGATCTTATTTCATGAAACTTGTTGAAAGGGTCTAGTAAGGACCAAGGAAAAACCCAAATACATTTCTGGACCTAATCAGAATCATGGGTAAATGGGTAATATAAGCATTTGAAAATAAATAGTAATCACACAGTTATCATACAATAGGCTTAAACAAATATAGCTCTACACCCCTGGCCGAAATGTCCTTAAAATTAAGTCAGAGTTCGACATTTTAATTCATGTCCTGCCAACACTGGCAGGACAGAAGGCGACACGCCCGTTCTAAGCCGTGTCCCTCACTCCTCACATCCCAAACTGCATCCCCAACAAGTGTATTATGTTGTTACATCGTTTCAGATGTTATGTTTCAGTTGTGCTCTTGATAAGCCATTAAAACAGTAAAAACACGTTCAGTTTCCTTTTGCTTTTTGTGTCTCCTGTTCACCAAAACATATCTGTGATGGAAAAAGAAAGTAATCCAAAAGTAATCTGAATACGTTACACCCTTGGATTTTAAGCGAAGTCGCGTGATCACAACAATATTAGAAAAATATATATAGTGTGGTGACACGTTATTGGACATAATTCACCTTGCTTATTGTGTTGCCACACGGACCCTTTAGTGGGGAACACCTGTAGCTTTAGCTGCCATTCCTGCTAGCTCATCAGGCAGAGCAGTGCATGTGTTAACCTCTCTGAAAGTAATGGATAATAAAGATTGGAACTCCATTCTTAATACACCGCCTCCGACTCTCTTTTCACGGCACTACACTGGTGACCCTGACTTTTCCGAGAAAGTTTCCGGAAAATTAACGAACATGGCTGAGCGCGATGTTTTCATAAAGCTGCCGGAATTCTGGGAGCACACCGCGGAGGCATGGTTCGCACACGTGGAGGCACATTTCGCCTGCCGACAGGTCCGTGACGGGGACCTAAAATACTACCATGTGGTAGCAGCGCTGGGGAGCTCCACGTCGTCCAGGTTGGTGGGATTCATCGCAGCCCCCCCACATCATGGCAAATATGAGGCGATTAAGGCCCTTCTCCTTAAGACATTTAGCTTATCTGCTAAGGAGAGGGCCCGCCAGATACTTGACATTCAAGGCCTAGGAGACAGCAAGCCATCCCAGCTAATTAGGCCGCAAGGTGAACCTCGAAAAGTCCTTTAGAAAAGAAATCCCGCTCCACAGAAGTGAAACTACACAATCTTTAGTTCATAAAAAAGAACGATTCATGCTTATCCACCAAAAAAAATTTCGTCGCTAAAATTCCTGCCAATTCTTCTAGGCACGTAATTATTGGCTGAACTATTCCCTTCGAAGCGTAATAATATCTTGGTCCAAAGTCGTGCCACGGTTCATCACGTGATCGTGCTACACCAATTGGGTAGCTGCATATTGTCAACAGAAGTGAAAGATGGCGGCCGCCATGGTTTCATCGAGTAGCGGAGACGAGGAAAACGCACCAGAAAGTCTCAAAAAGTCAAAATTGTCAACACACAAACATTGTTACATGCATATTACGTCTGTGAAGCACGAAAAGGTTGATTGTTTTACCAATACAAGATGGAATACGTACAGGACAAGCTTACAACGGTCGCTCGGCTTGAAGGGAGACTCTCGGAACGTGGTGGCTGAAAACCACAAGCACTGTCTTGATTTCGAGTTCGAAGATATTCCTGAGGACGCTGGCTTCCACCACACATGCTACATAAGGTTTACCGACACAAAGGCCATGACGAAGGTGGAAAGACGGCTCGCACGTGAGGGAGATCAAGACGTTAGGGAGGACCTTGAGGTCGAGCCCATCCCATCGACGTCTCGCAGCACGTACCGAAGCCAAACAGAGAAGCTACGATCAAGGTCAGGCCTGCCAATCGCAGGCTCTGGCCCCGTCCTTCCTGCCCTGTGCATTATATGCAAGATGAAGGAGAAAATGATCATCAAAGCAGGCAAGCGACAAAGGGATCAACTGTGTAAGGCTGAAACATTAAAAGCAGGTAAGCAAACCCCCTCCCCCACCCACACACCACACACACACTACACACACACACACACACAGACACACACATTATCTGTGGTTGAATAACTGAAAGGTACAATTATGTGTGAGAGATACGTCAACAAACTCATTGAGTTGTCCTTTTTTTCCGTTTAGGCAAATTGCAGAAAGCTGCTGAGAAGAAAGATGACCAAAGTGTTGACCAGCAGGCAAGGAAGTGATTTTGCGTGCTGACAAGAAGTTATTTTCCAGGCTCCTCATCCTTGGCCAGAGCAGGAAAATTGAAATGAGGGAAATTCTGTCATATTCCTTGGGAACTGTGTCATATCCATTAGCAAGTGCTGATGGTTCACTTGCCAAAACAAACAAATCAGCTCTCATGGATCTATTGCAGAGCAAAGGTGGAGAGTGCTTGGTTGACAAAGTTCCAATAGGTGGTGCCATTCTTTTTGATGGCATGGCAGTCATGCAGGCCATGCCATCCAGACCAGCAACATTTGGAGAGCTTGCAGAGACCATACTGCAGAGCATACTCCAACTTGCTTTGCATCACAAGTGTACACGCATTGATTTAGTCACTGACCGGTATCCACCCATCAGCATCAAAAGCCTAGAACGGTCCCGTAGAGCTGATGCAGGGTCACAACTAATAACAATCTTCAGCCCAGATCAGAGAACTCCAACCCAGTGGAAGAAGTTTCTCTCTGACGGAAAAAATAAGGAAGCACTGGCCGAATTCCTTTATGTGGCATGGACACATGCAGACCTCACAACAGTGGGTAAAAACCTCAGCTTGTACATTGCCCATCAAAATCAATGCCACTGTGTAACTGTCATGGAGGGTGTACAGTCTGTTGATGTTGTTGAAGACCTGCAGTGTGATCATGAGGAATGTGACACACGGGTGTTTTTACATGCCCAACATGCTGCACAGGAGCACAAAGCTGTCATCATCAAGAGCTCGGACACTGATGTGGCAGTCATTGCTGTAAGTCTGCAGGCAGATTTGCCATGCAGCTTATATGTGTTCACAGGGACTGGCAACAGGACACGGATCATTGACATTGCCATGGTGTCATCAGCTCTCGGAACCAGTGTGTGTTCAGCCTTGATTGGAATTCACACGTTCTCTGGGTGTGACTCCACAAGCGCTTTCTATGGCAAAGGCAAAAGAAAGTCATTTGCTGTTGCATGTGAGAAAGATGACTACCTTAAGGCTTTCAGAAGTTTAGGTACTAACTTTGACTTGGAGCAATCAACATTTGCACTTCTTTGCCGGTATGTATGTCACCTGTATGATCAGCCAGCAGCCGAACATGTAAATGATGCTAGGTACAAGGCTTTCTGTATGGCATCATCGGCCTTGCCAGAATTAAGCATTCCCCCTACTCATGATGCCCTCCATCAGCACTGCAAAAGGGCAAATTACCAGGCAGCAATAATGAGGTCCTGTCTCAAAAGAGAAATGAATGCTCCATCACCTGCTGGATATGGTTGGGAAATAGAGGATGGGAACTTACACGTCACCTGGATGACAAGAAATCCTGCCCCTGACAGTGTGTTGCATGTGATACACTGCAGCTGCAAAGAGTCTGCCTGTGAGAAAGGCAGATGTTCATGCTTCTCTGCAGGACTCTGTTGCACAGACTTATGTCGTTGCTCAAATTGTGCAAATAAAAAAGAAACAGAGGAAGAGAACGATGACTGCCCTGACACTGACAGTGAGGAATAGGAATAAAAGAGCCTTCTTTCCATCTTTCTTAAGCTCTTTTCTGTTCTTTTGGTTTTAGTGCCTGGCCGACGCGCTCACACATCACTCATAGATACGTTTGTTTTTGGTACTAGAACAGAGTATAATCAGCAGGACTCTTTTAACCAGCTGAGGCAATCACAGCACCAATCAGCCTGACACCAATCAATTATACTACATTACATGTCCTTCTACTGTTTTCTATGTCATACCTTTTATATTTGTAATAAATCTCGTTTTTATGGTTCATCAGTGTTGTTTTCATTTGTGGAGGGATGAATGAGTAAATAAATGAATCAATGGACATTGGTATAAGTAAGGCAAGGCAAGTTTATTTATATAGCACTTTTCAACACAAGGCAATTCAAAGTGTTTTACAAAAAATTAAAGACATTAAGAAAATGGCATTTAAAATCAGTCATTAAAAAGAAAAGCTAATAAAAGAAACATTAAAAGAAAAAATACATGGATAAAAGTTACAGTGCAGTCTAAGATATGAATAGTTCAATTAAAAGCAGCAACAAAAAGAAAAGTCTTCAGCCTGGAAGTACTGCATTTTATTGATCTAAATTACTTAACGTAACAAGTTAACCTTCTTCTTGGACGCAGAAATCAAGTCATGTTTATTTTAAGAGTGCATTTAACGTGTACAGGGTAACAACAGACAGACAAAAAGTCCTCAGTCTAATGGAATAATCCCAATGAACCTAGCGATGTGAACATGGCAGTCCAGGAATGATAGTTTGATAAATATGAGTTTGATATACTTTATTAATCCCCGTGGGGAAATTGTTTGTAGCTGGAGTTGGCTGATAAACGCTGCTAGTCAATGTTGATTCGATGGTCAACTCTGTTCCCAGATAGTAAAACCTCTCACAAATACCGCGTATATAACGCAAATACCTCGGACTTAGTGATGTATTAAGACATATGACAAAACATGACATAAAACAAGCATACAGCACTGTTTAGAATCCATTTGGTCTGGTTTAGCGTAACCATGGCGGCCGCCATCTTTCACTTCTGTTGACAATATGCAGCTACCCAATTGGTGTAGCACGATCACGTGACGAACCGTGGCACGACTTTGGACCAAGATATTATTACGCTTCGAAGGGTCTAGTTCAGCCAATAATTACGTGCCTAGAAGAATTGGCAGGAATTTTAGCGACGATATTTTTTTTGGTGGATAAGCATGACTCGTTCTTTTTTATGAACTAAAGATTGTGTAGTTTCACTTCTGTGGAGCGGGTTGAAACGATAACAGGGTTCACCTTATGGCCTAAATGGAGAAAATGCTAAATCTGCTAGGGGGGGAAGATCCCCGTATTTTATTCACGGAGATTTTCCTGCGTCACTTGCCTCCCCGGGTACAGACGGCGCTGGCCAACACGCCTGTCACGGAGCCCCGTGCTTTGGCTGAGGAAGCGGATCGTTTTTTCCTGGCTACGCAACAGCCCGGGGCAGAGACGTTAGCCGCGACGCTCAGCGGCCCACCGGCAGTCAAGAAAGCGTGGCGGAGGCCGGACACGGCTGTGGCTAGCCGGCGTGGAGACGCCGGAGAGTGCGTTTACCACGCACGTTTCGGGACAAGGGCGAAGAGATGCATCGCTCCGTGCAGCTACAAACCCCCGGGAAACGGAGGGGCCGGCGCTCAGTAGTGGCTCTGAGCGTCGGCGGCACGTGCAGGCTCCTCTTCGTCAGCGACAGCGTTTCGGGGAGCCTGTTTCTGTGTGACACGGGCGCTCAACGGAGCGTAGTTCCAGCGTCGAGTGAAGACGTCGCCCGTGGGGGGCACGGACCGCGATTGACGACGGCTAACGGCAGTCCCATTCGCACGTACGGCGTGAGGCCTATGTGTTTGTGCATCGGAGGACAGCGTTTCAGCTGGGATTTTGTGACAGCGGACATTTCTTTTCCCCTCCTCGCAGCGGATTTTTTGTGTGCTCATGGACTCTTAGTGGACGTTAAGAATAGGCGTTTGGTGGATGCCTTAACGTTTTCTTCCCTCGTGTGCACACTTGGCAGCTCGCTGTCAGGTGCAGACACGTTTCTCAGACTGTTGGCCGAGTTTCCAGACCTGTCGCTACCCACCTTCTCTGCGCTTACCACTAAGCATGGCGTGGAACACCACGTCACTACCGGAGGGCCTCCTGTCTACGCCAGGGCCCGGCGGTTGAACCCTTCTAAGCTGGCTGTAGCGAGGGCGGAGTTCGCAACCATGGAGCGCCTGGGCATTGTCCGCCGCTCCGACAGTCCTTGGGCTTCCCCCCTGCACGTCGTTCCCAAATCGAACGGCGGGTTCCGCCCGTGCGGGGATTACCGCCGACTCAACGACGCCACTACGCCTGACTGCTATCCGGTGCCGCACATTCAGGACTTTTCGGCGCATCTGGCCGGTACGGGGGTGTTTTCCAAGGTGGACCTGGTGCGTGGATACCACCAGGTGCCCATGCACCCCCTGGACATTCCCAAGACAGCAGTGATAACGCCTTTTGGACTTTTTTAGTTCCTGCGGATGCCTTTTGGACTCAAGAATGCCGCTCAGACGTTCCAGCGCCTGATGGATTCGGTGCTGCGGGACCTGCCGTTTGTGTTTGTTTACCTCGACGACATACTCGTCGCCAGCGCTTCAGTGCAGGAGCACCTGTCCCACCTCCGAGCCCTTTTCACACGGCTCAACGAACACGGATTAATCATCAATCCTGCAAAGTGCCAGTTCGGGGTGTCGGACATCGATTTCCTGGGGCACCGCGTCACCAAGGGCGGTGCGACACCTCTGCCAGCGAAGGTGGAGGCTGTTGCGGCGTTTCCTCGCCCGCTCACAGCCCGGTCGCTCCGTGAGTTTCTGGGGATGGTGACTTTCTACCACCGTTTCATCGCCCGGGCCGCACACATCATGCGGCCGCTGTATGAAGCGTTGAAAGGCAAGACCCCCGTCCAGGAGATCGACTGGACAGCAGAGGCGGACGGCGCTTTTGCTGAGGTCAAGACCGCGTTGGCTCAGGCGGCTTTGCTGGCACACCCATCATCTACGGCTCCCATCTCCATCACCACGGACGCGTCAGACTACGCGGTCGGCGCAGTGCACGAGCAGTGGGTGGAGGGCGCTTGGCAGCCGCTCGCCTTTTTCAGCCGCCAGCTGACGCCTAGAGAACGCAAATACAGCGCCTTTGACCGGGAGCTCCTCGGACTTTATTTGGCCGTGCGGCACTTCCGTTTCATGCTGGAAGGCCGTGAATTTACGGCGTTTGTCGACCACAAGCCGCTCACCTTTGCCATGTCAAAAGTGGCGGAGCCTTGGTCGGCACGTCAGCAGCGGCAGCTGTCCTACATATCGGAGTTCACTACGGACATTAAGCACGTGGCTGGCAAGTCAAACCTGGTTGCTGATTGCCTCTCCAGGGTCGTCATCGGTGCCGTCCAGTTGGGCCTGGACTATACTCGCATGGCGGCAGACCAGGTCACAGATCCCGGCGTCCAGGCCCTGAAGGTGGAGAGCGCGGGGCTGCGCTTGGAGGACGTGGTGTTCGGCGACGCGGGCATTACTCTCCTGTGTGACGTCTCTACGGGCCTGGCGCGGCCTGTCGTCCCTGCCAGCTGGAGGCGTCCTGTGTTCGAGGCTGTGCACGGCCTGTCACACCCCGGCGTTAAACCTTCGGTCCGTTTGGTAGCGGCGAAGTTCGTTTGGCAAGGACTGAAAAGGGACGTGAGGACTTGGGCCAGGGAGTGCGTGGCTTGTCAACGCGCTAAGGTGCACCGCCACACGAAGGCCCCGTTGGAGCGTTTCCTGGTGCCTGAGAGGAGGTTTGATCACGTCAACATTGACCTGGTTGGTCCGTTGCCTTCCTCTCAGGGGTTTTCCTACCTCCTCACCATGGTGGACAGGACGACCCGTTGGCCGGAGGCGGTTCCGCTCGTTTCGACATCAGCCGCAGACTTTGCCCGGGCCTTCATTGCAACGTGGGTGTGTCGTTTTGGCACCCCGTCAGACATTTCCTCAGACAGGGGCTCTCAGTTCACGTCCGAGCTCTGGAACGCTGTGGCAGGCGGTTTGGGGGTTAAGCTGCACAGGACTACCGCTTACCACCCTCAGGCTAACGGTCTCTGCGAGCGCTTTCATCGCTCCATGAAGGCGGCCCTCAAGGCCGGCCTTACGGACGGTAACTGGGTCGACAAGCTGCCCTGGGTGATGCTGGGCCTGAGGACCGCACCTAAGGAAGATCTGCAGTGTTCTACAGCGGAGATGGTCTACGGTCAGCCGCTGAGAGTTCCGGGGGATTTCCTCCCAAATGCATCGGCTCCCTGGTCGGCGTCGGCCCAGCGGGTTTTCCTGCGTGACGCCGCTGAGGCCTTTGTTCCGATCCCTACTACTCAGCACGGTACTCAGGTGTCCCAGGTTCCCGCAGAGCTCCGCTCGGCGGAGCACGTGTTCATCCGGCACGATGCGCACAGAGGCCCCCTGCAGCCCCCTTATGATGGGCCTTTCCGGGTCTTGGAGCACGGGGACAAGCACCTGGTGGTCGACCTGGGTGGCAAGGCCGAGCACGTCTCGGTGGACCGGGTGAAGGCTGCTCACCTGGACTTGGACCAGCCTGTGGTGCTGGCTCGACCTCCGCGACGGGGCCGCCCCCCGGCCTCGTCCCCTGTCACGGATTTAAGACCTGTTGTTCCGGTCCCTCCCCTTCCGGGGGCCGCACAGGCGGGAGTCACTTTTCCGACTCCCGTGCTCAGGAGTCGTGGGGGTCGGCGTGTCGTTCCTCCCCGCCATGCTGATTTTGTTTATGTGTGAATTCTGGGGGGGCTTGTGTGGTGACACGTTATTGGACATAATTCACCTTGCTTATTGTGTTGCCACACGGACCCTTTAGTGGGGAACACCTGTAGCTTTAGCTGCCATTCCTGCTAGCTCATCAGGCAGAGCAGTGCATGTGTTAACCTCTCTGAAAGTAATGGATAATAAAGATTGGAACTCCATTCTTAATACACCGCCTCCGACTCTCTTTTCACGGCACTACAATAGGCTATTTGTATTTATTTTAGGATCTTAAAATCAGACCTGTTTTTTAAATGAAATCTGACAGCAGACAGCTCTGATCACCTAATGATAAATGCGCCACACCTAATCGCCGGCCATTCAGCCAGAGCTCCCTCTATACAAATCAAACTGTAGACGGTGTGAAAGCACCTATTGTTTTAAATAATGGTCGGAATCTGACCTGTGAGCCTTCTGAGTTACCGTGGGACAGCACATTCTAAACTAAAATGTTCAATCAATAAAGTAACATCTTATCTTAATAATATCTTCATATTAATAATAATAATAAATCATACAGTATGTGTTAAGCTCCGTGATCGCTTTTCAGGACTGAACCCACAATACAAAACACGGACAGAAAAACAGGAGTTAGCAGCTAAAGGTTTTAATTACAAATCGTGACAGGGGATACTAACTGTTGTTAATATAGTCCAGAAAAGGGGATAAAAAAGCGAGGGAATGGGGATCCTCAGCCGAGGCTCCGGAGTGAGCTGGGGATATCGCCAGGCAGATGAAAGGAGGGTTGAGCCTGTGTCTTTACACTCCCGAGAGCGAGTAGGTTGGAGCAGGAGTTAGGGTTTGTCCAACCGGACAGGAGTGTGGGGGTTTCAGAGCCGAGGGGAGCGAGCAGGCTTGAGCTGGTAGCGTGGAGAGCGGATGAATCCGACGAGGAAGTGGCTGGACGTGGCTAGCGGAGGAGGTGATGATGGGTTCTGAATAGAGAGACAAACAGGTAAGACAAAAAACTGATTCCAGAGTTGTGCTAGGCTAGAAAGCAATTCGTTTACCAGTGTAATCTTGACGACGAACTGGTGAAGACTGGATGAGGAGACCGGGTTAATAAGCAGGTGTGGATGAGTAGATGATCAGGATGAATGAGAAGCAGCTGCGGAGATGAATTGGCGGGAACCAGAAGTAGGTCAGCCACGCCCAGCCCGGGAGACAAACACAGACAGACTGACAACAACAGACAACAAACAAAAAGGGAAGCAGAAGGAGGGAGTACTGCAAATCCTTACAGTATGTGTCCGAAAGGGAGCAGGAGGAAGCAAACACCAAACAAAATATTACAAAAAATATACTGCATATTAAAGCAAACGATAGTAAAGGTAAACTATGAGCATAACAAATAAAGAAGTGTAACATTTACATTATTATTATGATTATTTAATATATCTAGACCAGCGACGTGCAGTCAGGGGAGGCAGGGGAGGCAGAGCCTCACCTGTCATACTCCAATGTAACGGAAAAACAACTAAAGAAAAACTAAATAGTAATAATAATAACATGTCTCCACTGATCTGTGTTGTAACTGTGATTTATGTATGATTCCAATCGCTTTTTATAGTCAAAATCAGCAAATTGGCCGAGCTCCGCTACAACTACATGGGAGCGATGAGGAGTGAGGCAGGGACGAGCTCTGCCTCACGTAAGCCCACAGTAACTTACTGGAGCGCGGGCACTAATGTAGCGCGGGCACTTATTTTGTGAGCGCGCTCAAGCCAGTTACTGTCAGTGTTGCCAACTTGGCGACTTTCTCGTTAAATTCGGCGGCTTTCCAAACCCTCCGGCTACTTATTTTTGTCAAAAGCGACTAACGACTAATTTAACGACTTGTAATGGTGTTATTAGGGACTTTTCTGGTGTTTGGAGACTCTCTCTCTCTCTCTCACACTCACAGAGGCTGTGTGCTCCTCCGTGGCGATGACGGCTTGCGTTAAAAAACAATAATAAACATATTTGTAAAGTGGGGGGACACAAACGGGATTTCGAAAAGTGTCCCCCCTGTCCCCAGTGGAAATTACGCCATGTGTGTGTGTGTGCTTCAAGTGCAATAAATATATATGCAGGTTGCAACACACAGAGTAAAACTCTGCCCCTCATGTGCTGTATAGGCTGGCACGACTAGGCTGTTCAATGGGGCTGATGTGTTGTGTAGATTCTGCCAGAAGGGAAATCACGGTCAAACTCCTTATGAAGTGGTGAGGTGCCACATTGCTTTTCTTCCCGACTGCAACGCTGGTCCCGCAAATCAAGCAAGCACGTGATTGGTCGATATTCATTTTGGGGGGTTAGGGGGTATTAGATAGATATAGAGTTGTAGTAAGTAGATAGAGTTCGCTATGATTTAGGTTTCGTAGATTCTTTTAATTACCTTTCCTTTTTTGTTTTGTGTATTTTATACATTTTGGATTTGCTTGGCGAGCTATTTTTAGAACATGCCCGGCGGGCGACTCACATTGCCCCTGCATGCGACGGCACCGTGTTGGCTTACCCTGGTCTAAACTGTATTCACAAAAGTACAGAAAGGAGTGGGAATCAAACCCTGAGTTTAAAGGATGGTTGAAGGAGCCATTTATTGGAGATGTCACACGGGCATACTATACTGCCTTTATTGTAAGGGAGATTTCTACTAAAAACTACTAAAATTATTTCTGCTTTCTACTTTTTCTAATAGAGACATTTCTGATCTACTGTCGTCTGGATTTACTCAAGTTTTGATCCTCCTTGAAGGGGGTGGAACGTTTTTTTACCGCCATTGCATGATATGCAAATTAGGCAATGACGTCATTTAGGGACTTCTGGCGACTTTTCGGACAGCCAATAGCTACTTTCCTTACTAAGGAGTTGGCAACACTGGTTACTGTGGGGTGAGGTGAGGCACAGATGAGCTCTGCCTCACCTCAGAATGCGTCACCCCACAGAAACTGTCTGGAAAGCGGGCCCTAAGCGCATGCCTGCACCATCTCACTGTATGTCACCAATGTAATGTTTGTAGATCCCTTTATTACATTTATCCTCGCCATCCATAGTCTCTAAATAACTTATTTCACGTATATATGATATTTAGGCTCGCTGGTCTCATCATACAACGGCAATGAAAAAAGCACCAGGGGAGGCACCCATAACCTCTGCCGCACTGAAGGGGGCGCAAGTGAGCCCACAGGTTCTTGTTGCTACTGTTATTCTACGCAGAGACGGTATAGATGCAAACGACAAGCTAGACTTTTGAAACTAGAGGAAGATAAGGAGGACTTTTACAAAAAAGTAATAGAGATTGTTGTCCAGAAGGAGAGCATGGACTTCATCTTCAAGTCAAGGTAAGACCACAATTGTAATGAACATGGGATCTTACTAAGAAAGAACAATCCAATATTTAAATTGTGGGTATCCTTTTGTTGAACGGTCTGTTTAAAATGAATCGAAGCATCAGACTAACAAAGCTTTTGAAAATAACCGAACATTTCGATTAAGGTCAAAATATAATATTTGTAAATCTGACTCTGAAAGAGTCAGTGCCTCACCAGCCATGAACCTCACCGCACGTCACTGATCTAGACTATATATTATTGAATTACAAGATTAGATATACTTTATTTGATCTAAAATATTGATGTTTTTCCGTTATACTGTAGTAGCCTGCGAAAACCATAACAAATATGTGTTCAAATGCTCTTCACTAAAACACAACTGAAGTACTGAAAGTCCATGAAACTTGTCTTTCTGTATTTGCGAATGAAGCGCCATCTCATGGTTAAATCCTGAAATTGAAAATCTGGCAACGCCCTCTTGGAAAATAGTGGGAGGGCTTAAATTAAATCTGCTGAGATTTTAAAAGAAACGTTTTTATGTTTTAAAATGAAGATTTCTGTGCTTAGTCTGCTGAACCAGTGTGTGACATATTCAAAATTAAGGCAGCAGTTGCCAAACGAAAGTATTGGTTACATGCTATGTTTACATGATTTATTTATTTTGATAATTTACAAAGTTCTAAAATGCATCTTTCTTGTGTTTCAAAGGTTTTTCACCTGAATAAAATGACCCAGTCAGCAAAGAGACTTAAGTGAACTGCTAAATAAAGAGTCTAAAAAGAAAATATGTGTCATTAGAGTGGAATCCTGTTCATCAAAGTCCAGTAGATGCCTCTGGTCCCTTTCAAGTGGGGAAGCTACACCAAAATCAGAGGAAACTTGACAGGCAATATTATAAGGAGTCATTCTGTAAACTTTCATTGTTATGCGGATGATACTCAATTATATTTATCAATCAAGCCTGATGAAATTAATCATCTAAATAAAATTCAAGGACTTAAAAACGTGGATGACCTTAAACTTTTTGATGTTAAACTCGACCAAAACTGAAGTTATTGTACTTGGCCCAAAGAATCTACGAAACAAATGATCTAAAGATATACTAACTATGGATGGCATTAATTTGGCCTCCAGTGAGACTCTAAGGAATCTTGGTGTTATATTTGATCAGGATTTATCCTTTAACGCCCACATAAAATCAATTTCAAGGACCGCCTACTTCCATCTACGTAACATTGCAAAAATCAGGCATATCTTGCCTCAAAACGATGCAGAGAAACTAGTCCATGCATTTGTTACTTCAAGGCTGGATTATTGTAACTCTTTATTATCAGGGTGTACCAAGAAGTCAGTCAAGTCGCTTCAGCTGATTCAAAATGCTGCAGCTCGTGTACTAACCAGAGTTAGGAAAAGGGACCACATTACTCCTGTTCTGGCTGCCTTACACTGGCTCCCTACAGAACACAGGATATCATTTAAAATGCTTCTTCTCGCCTACAAAGCCCTTAATGGGCAGGCGCCATCTTACCTTAAAGAACTCATTATACCCTACTGTCCTACTAGGGCATTGCGTTCCAAGAATGCAGGGTTTTGGGTTGTTCCTACACAGCAAATGTGCCAGTGTTATATTTTCAGTGTTAGTGTTAATCAGCAGGGTTCAGTGTTATTTTAACACTTAGTTTAGTCAAGCTATCACTCAGAGAGTTTTTTCCTGAAAGTGTTGGTGTCAATTTTGGTCGTTGTGAGGACTCTCACACCCCGAGTATTGAATTGACCACACCCCTCAATTTCCGGCAAAGGAGCGCCATCCAAGACCTTCGACAGACATTTTTCTAACCGAAGCGGTAAGTTTGAAATGAATGTTTTGCGGTTGATGTACAGTAACCATGAACAATTTCTGTAAATGGTAATTATTTTACTTAATGTGTATATCTTGTATCTGTAACTTTTTAATCAAATTTGAAATCGTTTTTTATGTCGAATTTCACCATTGCAACTATACTGATGAGTAAACTTGAATTACAGGAGAGTAGACCTACATTCGACACGAACAGGAGGCGCATTAGGGGACAGAGGGGACAGAGAGGACAGAGGTGAGTTGTTTTTACAATATGCGAAAAGGAGAAATTAAATAAATGGTATCTTGAAACTGGTATCTTATTAAAATGTAAGGTTGTGGATTATGGTGTATGAGTCGACGTCGACGGTAGCATTATTAGCTTGCAATTAGCAACCTCCTACTGAAGCAGAGAACAAACGCGAGTGAACACTGCGGCGCTCTCCTGTGTGTGTGACGGGGGGAGGGAAACGAATGTGGACTATTGTAAGCTTTATTTCTCTAAGCTATTAACTTTATAATCAATCAATCAATCAACAACTTTATTAATCCCGCAAGGGGCAATTGGTTATGAGCAGCAGCTTATGTCATGTACACAGGCAGGAACATACAAGAAGAGAAAGAAAAAAAACACACAGATACACCCGGGAGCACAGATGTGAATAATTCCAATTTACACGATAAATAGTTCAAAGCATCACAATAATAAATAAATAGATAAATAATCAAGTTAAAAGCCTTTTCAAGAATGTCAAAGTTTGAGTGCAGAAGGGATGAATGATTTAGAAAAGCGATTAGTCCTTTGATCAGGTAGAGCATATCTTCGCCCTGATGGCAACAGACGAAATTCATGTGAAAGAACACGACCTGGAGAGTTCAGAATGCTCTCTGCTTTCCGCAGAATCTGTTGGTTACAGAAGGAATTTAAGTCTCTCTGTTTCACGCCGATGATCTTGGAGCAGGTTTTAACAATGCTGTTCATGCTGTTCCTGTCTTTCAGTGTAAGGCTATAGAACCAGCAGATAAAAGAAAAACAAATAAGGCTCTCAATGAATGCTTGGTAAAAACGACAAAGAATGAAGGGCCTGACAGAGAAAGAGTTCAGTTTGCGAAGAAGGTGCATTCTCTGTTGACCCCGCTTCAAAATACACTCAGTATTCACATCAAATTTGAGGTGGTCATCGAAAAAGGTGCCCAAGTATTTGTATGATGTGACAATTCCTACCTTGTCATTGTGTATGATGCACTCCTTAGGAACATCCTTGTGACGTCTAAAATCAATGATCAATTCCTGGGTTTTGGAGACATTTAAATCCAGAAAACTGTCATCACACCAGGAAATAAAATCGGCAAGAGCGCACGCCTGATTCTGAGCCGCTAAGGAGGGACAAGAGGGCGGTATCGTCAGAGAATTTAACCAGGTAGCTGTTGTCTTGCATGCTCCTGCATTTATCAGTGTTCATTAGGGGTGTTGAAAATAATCGTTTCTACGATGCATTGCGATGCGGACGTGGACGATTCGGTCTCGATGCAGTGACGGAAGATAATCGGTTATAGCGTAGTAATGTTGCTTCCTGATTTCCGGCCGCGGCTTTACTATAACGTTTTTTTTTTCTGTCACTTTAATATCAAATCGGTCGGTGACGCAGAGATCAGGGAACAGACGTGACAGCGGCACAGCAACACCAAACACGGAGCAGTCTGCTTTATCCACCAACACAAGAACACCAGTCCAGAACCAACAGCAGAAGGACCCGCTCTGAATCACTCCGTGTCGCTGCGGCACAGGGATTTATGTTTTTCAAAAATAATCGCGTTACAATCATGTCAGGTTTTTGGTGGATTTAATTAAGTCTTGGATTGCAGAGTATGAATGTCCTCTAGCAATTTTCAGACGATATATACGTGTGTGAAGTTTGTGAAGGCAGGAGGAAAAAAGCTTCCGCGATCAACGTCTCCTCTCCGTTCCTCCAAGCCCCGCCCCCTCCCTGAAAATAATGAGTGACAGGCTGATAGTGACCCGATAGAAACTTTATTATTCACTTAATCACTGATTGAGATGATGAAGCTAATTTAATCTCATACATTCATGGGATTTATGTAACAGTAAGGCAGAGAATGTAAGTGTGCACCCACATGCAGTATTTTAGTTGTTATATGCTGTTGTAAATACTCCTGTTGTCTGCTGTTCAGACTCAAGTCCTGTGTGTGATGCCACATTCAGGACATTCAGTGTCCTTTCTTTAACAGAAGACCGTTGCTAGAAGCTGCAGCTAGACTGCAGAAGCATTATTTTTTTGTTTTTGAGGATGGAACAACTTCACACACAGATATAGGGAGGCTAGACCTATACAATTCATTTATTTTGGTTTATAAATTAATGTCAAGACATTTATGTTATTGATTTCTGAAGCGCTTTCTAAATAATAAAAAGAGTTCATATGTATTTACTGCATGCAACATTGATGAAAAATAAGCCATGTGCAGTAATATAGAAAATTGAGGATGCAACGCATTGGTATGAATCGTGATGCATCGGGATATCGAATTGAATCGAATCGTTGACAGGATAATCGAATCGAATCGTAAGACCAGTGAAGATGCACAGCCCTAGTGTACATTATAAAAAGTAGGGGCGAAAGAACGCATCCTTGAGGCGAGCCTGTGGAAGTGATGACAGAGTCAGAGAGGCGTCCATTGACAAACACCTTCTGCTCTCTATTAGTTAGAAAGTTTAAAATCCATAAAACAAGTTGATCGGGCAGTTTAAAATGACATAATAGGCTCTCCACCAGGAGATGCGGCTGCATTGTGTTAAATGCTGAAGAAAAGTCAGCAAACAAAAGCCTGGCATGGGCTTCTGGCTTTTCAAGGTGTTTGTGGAGGGTGTGCAGTATAAAAAGCTTTGCATCCTCTACGCCTCTCCCTGCCTGATACGCAAATTGTAGTGGATCAAGTTCACCACCTATTACTGACATGACAAGGCCTTTAACAATTTTTTCAAACATTTTCATTACCAATGACGTTAAAGCCACCGGTCTGAAGTCGTTTAGGACTTTAGGATGAGGCTTCTTAGGGATGGGAATTACAGTTGAGGATTTCCACATATCAGGAATTTGGCTATTCTGAAGTGACAATTGGAATATATGCTGGAAAACACCACAGAGTTCGCTAGCACAATACTGGAGTGTCCGCCCACAAATATGGTCAGGACCTGGGGCCTTCCTAATATTGACTTGTCGTTTATAATGCTGCTTTGTCACATGTTCACCTATTTCCCCCGCCGTCCCGTGACTAGGCAGATTAGCACAAAAATCCCAGCAGTCATGCATTCCCTGATGTGAGCCCAGCGGTCCTCTTCTAGTTCCTAGCTTAAACATGCCGATATAGTACAATCTAAGGCACACCTGTGCAATAATCATGCTGTCTAATCAGCATCTTGATATGCCACACCTGTGAGGTGGGATGGATTATCTCGGCAAAGGAGAAGTGCTCACTATCACAGACTTTTCAGATTTGTGAACAATATTTGAGAGAAATGGTTATTTTGTGTTCATAGAAAATGTTTTAGCTCTTTGAGTTCATCTCATGCAAAATGGGAGCAAAAACAAAAGTGTTGCATTTATATTTTTGTTCAGTGTATAAAGTAACATGGAAATACTCAAGTAAAGTACAAGTACCTCTAAACTGAGCTTCAGTATTTGGGTAAATGCTTTAGAGACTTTGAAACGAGGAGATAAAGAAGGCCAAAAACATTTGAGACAAAATTACATTTATTGTTAATGAATGATTTCTCCATCTGTCAGTAAATGCTAATCAATACACATCAGTATCAGGTATAATGTTTTAAAACTCAAAGAATATTAAACTAATAGTAAAAATGTTAAACTAAGCAGGAAGCTGATAACCCGTTAAAACAACAACAGAGTAAACCGATTACAATGGAAATAAATTCAAAACTTTATGTGAAAAATACAAGATTTAAAAGTTATTATTTTTCCCTTCAGCTGTTGATCTTCTTTAATCTCCTTATTCTCATATCTGTTGTTCTGATTAAAATAAACTTTCCATTAGTCTGAGTTATTGTTTAACGTTTAGAAACGTCTCTATCATCCAGCAGGAGCCACGTATCATTTCAGGACACTCAGCAATACAATCAACATTAACAAAAGTCACGTAGAGTTACAAATCTCAAAGAAAATAACATGAAGAGCAGAAAAAACATTTAGCAATAAACTGATATTTGTAAATGATCATAATAGAAAATAAACATCACTTTTAATAAAGTTTTACATTGGTGGTAACGGCCCATCCACACAGCGGCGTGCGATGAATCTTCAACGCTTCTGCCCATTCACTTTGAATGGGGTGACGTCACGATTCGCCGAACTGCATTGTGGGAGCGAAGCGTAGCTTTGCTGGTGTTTCTCGCTGCAAAAGTTGAGCAATGTTCAACTTTTGAAGCTTCGGCGGAAGCGTCAGCCAATCAAATCATATGCCAGTAGAAGCTCTAGCCAATCAAACCGCTGCTTGTGTGTCAGGGGCGGGAGATTCATGTGATTGGTTGGTTGGTCAAGTTTCAGACACGCCCGCCGGCAAGCTTCAACGCACGCCGCTGTGTGGACTTACCATTATGGTTTCAGGACGTTAATGATTTCTGCTCAAAACAATCACACTTTCACATTTCATCACATGGTACATTTGACTTCCTGTCCAACAGAACATGCAGATTGCTCCTGCAGGAAGATGTTTGAGCAGGAGAACAATAAAGCTTTATAACTCATTGATTAACACTAGAGCTCTAAGTGCGGGTCTATTTGGACTTCATGTGTTGTATCAGTGACGGAAGAAGTATTCAGATTCTTTACATTGGTTAACGTTATGATACCACATTGTTTAGATACTGTTACAAGTAGAAGCCCTGCATTCAAAATGTCACATAGGTCAAAGTATGTAAAGTATAATCAAAATGAAGCTATAGTGATAAATGTAAAGGTACCCGATGCAGAAGAGTAAAGAGTAGAGTCGTGAAGGAAAGAGTCCAACATTTCACTTTGAACTGCATTCCACCTCAGCGCTGGGTGGACCGGGTTCTCTCATATTCCTAAAGAACCGCTGATCCAAACCGCCTCACACGGGGCAGCAGCTCCCCCTGGTCCATAGCAACACACATGCCAAACAGGAAGTAGATGGGTCCCAGGGCTGGTGAGATCCTCTCAGATATGAAAACACAGACGTCTTCCAGTTCGTTGATAGATCTCCTCTTGGTCTTGCTGGCATCTGTTTGGTCTTGGTTTGGTTTTGATCCAAAGGATTTGTGATCCCTATGGACTCTGGAGGAGCTTCTCTCGGCTCTCCTTCAGCATTTATTCAAGACTAACCATCTTGCTTTGAAAAATGTAATCTTTCATGATTAAAAAAACTGTTAAACGATAATTTTGTAAGAAAATTCAATTAAAATAAATGACCCATGAACATGAGTATTTGTGCCATCATCACTTGGTTGTGATGGCCAACAAGGACTCTTGATCAGTAGTAGATTCGACTAGAATCGGCACTGCCCATGAGCTCTGCTTGTCCTCTCACCTCCAGCAGGTACTCGACTCGTTGCTTCCAGCCTGACTTGGCCTCAGATTTCTCTCCCTCAATCAGCAGGTCAATGTGCTCTGGAGTGGAGAGAGGATTTGGCTTCAGTGCGATCTCTCCTTGTCTGTTTAGAGACTCAGCAGACCTCTCCATCATCTCCCTAACTTCAGTCTGATGACGCTGATATTCAACCTTCATTCGGTCGATCACTTCCTGAACAGTTCCCTTAGCCTTTGAGGCTTCCAGGTACTTTTGTTTCAGATCATCCAATGTTAGCATTTCTTTAACCTCCCTATACTCCCATCTGTACTTCTGGCTAAAATGTTGATTCCAATGACATTTGCCTGGACACTGGGTACAGTTTCCATCTGGTCCCATTGCTGCACACTTCCTTTTATCTGCATCGTTTGGATGTGGACATGGCCAGTGGCAGCTGACATGACACACCTGACAGTTGGTGATGAAGTCTCCAGTGCCAGATACATCTTTTTGAAAAGGCTTCATGAAGACTACTTCAATCTCAAATGTCTCATTTCTGCTGATCTCTGCTTCATGCAGTTTAAGTTGTGCAGTTGTCTCTTTTATCTCCTCAAGCTTGGCTAACCCTACTTTAACCTGCTCTTGCACATTTTCAATTGAGATCTCAAGCTGCTTTCTTTCTCTGAGGACTTCCTCTGTCATTGTCAAGCTTTTGGTTGTCATCCTATCTAAAGCAACAAAGAACTTCTTCATGCTTTTTGCCCCCATTTCCCAGAACATCTTTTCAAAGCCTCCCTCTTCCTCCTCTCCACTGGAGTCAGCAGCAGCAGATGATTTGTTCTGTGCAAACAAGGCAGAATTATTGAATTTGAAGTGAACTGGCAGCCCGTCTTTTGTTTTAGGACATGGGACGCCTGAAGCTTTGATCGCCTCCAGAACTGGTGGGCGTTGGCCGTCTGCGAATGTCACCAGAACCTGGATGTTTTCTGCCACATCTTTGCCAAAGATTGAGAGCACAGAATCAAACACATACTGCTGTGTCGGTGTGAGCTGAGCTGAAGAAGCCTGAGCTACAAAACACACAACGTCAATTTCACTGATGCCATTTTTGGAGGAGAAGAGATTACGTATCTGTTCTGTGATCTCCTTGTCTCTTTGTATTCCTCTTGTGTCTCCAAAACCTGGAGTATCAACAACGGTCAGAGAGCTGGGGCTTTTAAAGCCCTCTTGGTGGTTGATTTTGTACACAGTGACTTCAGAGGTCTGGCTCTCAGCTTGAGATCTCGACTGATCCTCGTCAACTAACTTAAAGCGATATGGATCCTCCCATTCAATACCTAGAATGTAGTTGACCATCCCATTGATGAGAGTTGACTTCCCAGCCCCAGTTGCTCCGAGAACCATTACGGTGCGATTAGTTTTAACAGTTTTGGACTCTTTCCCAAAACTGAATTTCTTGCACCCTTTTTCATCGATTTGTTGTTCTTGCTGTGGAATTATGTAAACAGAAGGCCCTGTCTCTGATTTTATCAATTTGCTTTTTTCTTTAATTGCATCAGCAAGTCGGCTGGGGCTCTTGGAAAACAATCCAGACATTATTTTGTTTTTGAAGTAATGAATTTAAAATCAGGTGATACCTGGACCTGGCCTCCAAATAGGTACTAGTTCATTCTAATCAGAAAACCTTTTAGACTTGTGGTCTGTGCAACAACAGTGTGTCTTCTGCTCTTCAAGTGAATGGAGTGCTCTCAGATCCACATCTGTAAAAGACGACATGTACAAAATGAAAATGTATAGGATGTAGCACTCAACTGAAGCACTATTATGTGTTCCCTTTTGCTACTTGTGCATGATGAAAAAAAATACAGGAACATTTTTCTATGACTAATATGACATTTATGTAGGGCACTTATATGATCTCAAGAAGCAACAACTATTTGAATAAGGAAAATCTTTCTAATCTACATTTTTGAATAGTTTCTATTGATTACAAATGCAATAGTAAGAGTAGTTAGAGCTCATCCCAAATAATTGTCTTTTAAATCGGTCTTTACAAAAATGGCAAACCAATCTATGTATAAAGCATAATATACATGTTAAACCTGCTTACAAATAAGCCATTAAAGCTATACTGAATGTGTCTCTGAAGGCTTTTGCTCAAAATACCAAACAGCCCGCCCACATTTCCGATATTATGTCATGACAGCAGCAAATCTGGATCAGCTCAGGGTTTTATTTCCGGACACTTTGTGAGTCTCCTTACACACCGGGGACACATGGTGATGTAGAAAAGACATCTAAAAGTGCATTTTGCATGACAGGGGACCTTTAAGCCCTCTCTGATAATTACATTTAAACATTTTCATTACCAATTGTGAACTTTAAAACCTGGCAAAGATGTCTTAGATATTATGTTAAAGATTATGTATTAGTTTCCTTATGGTCCTGACATGAAATTCTAAAGTTTTTTGAATGTTGTGCCTTTTCAAATAAAGTAAACTGTTTTCTAGATTAGCTGTCAGATAATTTATTCATGTGGCTGGGCCGCCACTGGCCCTTTAAGACCCTCCCCCCTTCTTTAGTCAGCTGGCCCTTCCATATAAGGAAAACGCCGCAGCTGTACGTAGTTCAGCATCTCCAGCCACACTTTAAATGCCCACTCACTCCTCACCCAAATCAGCTGTGACTATTATGAGGCGTGTATTCCCCCTATACGAGGTATGTGAAGCTGCTGTTAGGACTTGTAACTAGTGATGGCAAAATGAAGCTTTTAATGAAGCGTCAAACCACTTGGACAATTGTGTCGGAAATAGGTTCATTTCTCGAAGCTTCAGTTACAGCGACCTCTCCTGGCGAAGTGCAAGGCTGCAGTGGGTTTAACGTATCTTTGCCTTGAAAAATATTCGATGCACACACACACAAAGACTGAATATCATGTTCTATTTGCAATTAAAGATTGATAATTGTGTGTATTGGGTTATTATATTGGGTTATTGAGAAGAGACTAGAGAGTGCTAGACATGTTTTTGGGCGGAGAGGGCCTTTTATTAGTTATTAAAGTTGAAAAGCAATGATTAAAATACGTCCATTCCGGGATTTGAACCAGCTGCGTGGAGGACATCGCTGCGCGGAGGACATCGCCGCCGGCTCTACCCACTGGGCTATCTATTCCTTGAAATATTTAACTGTTTTCATATTACTGATAATTGTCTTTTTGTTCACAACTTCTCCACATTTCGAAGTGTTTCCCAGAACGACCTATCTTACTTCCTGGCTTGCTTTATAATGATATCAAATGCAATAACAACAACAACAACTCAACAGCAACAACGCAAACTACGACAACAACCCACACATTGTGCATTGTTTAGAGCGGTCATAAAGTGTTGAAGCACTCAAGTTTGAAACTGTTTCAACCTGTCACCTGTCAGAATCGAGACGAGGCAGTGCATTGAATCGCGTGAATGGACCGTGAACCAGTCAGTTGATTCATTCAGGAAAAGAAGCAGTTGCTGCTTCGGACGTCACATGTCACGTGATTTGAAGCAAGCTTCGAAGCACTGCTTCTATGGAATAGGAAGTCCAGGGTTGAAGCTCCGTTCGAAGCTTCAGTGTCAAACTGCCATCACTACTTGTAACATTCAGTGTACCACTAAATTGTTAACATGTGGTCTGTAAACGCCAGGCTTCTTGACAGCCCCAGCAGAGACTGTAGAGAATCACCGTTGCGGAGGTGTCCAGTGAGGTGATGATTGAGTGAATGCGTTTGCATCAGAGGATTAGTTTGCTACCGTTTTGCCTACCTTCTATGTTTTGCTTATTGACTAGTTTGTTGTATTGTGTACAAACTAGTGATTTCAATCTTTAAAGCTACAGCACCCTCCTTGTAACGACCCACCCTGTCCCACAAGGTCTAATACTGTCTCTGTGCTTATACTTCTTCAGTGACGATCCTGGCCATACTGTGGAGTGGAGCATGTGGTTTGCTGGGCACTTTTTGCATGCAGATATGGGTGATTTGCAGTGAGTGTTGATCGAATACAGCTACACGTGGTGATATTGTGGTTTTGGGGAAACCCTCAGCAGTTGGCCAGAAGAATCACTTTTTAACTATCACTATATTTGTGATATTGTAATTATTCGAGTTATTCTCTCCTTGTCAGAGCCAGCCTTCAATCGTGGGACTTAGGTGTGTCGACTGGGAAAGCTGAATAAGTTGTAATCTGCATTTTATGTTACTGAACTTTTACTTGATTATTTATATAATAAACGTTTGTAAACATTTGAACTTGAGGCCGCGTCCCTGTCCATCCTTTTATTCTTATCTGCGTGACTTGTCCTAAGGGCTCGTATTGGGGAACCCAGGTTAGCGTTAAGTATCCTAACCCCCTTTTATTATCGCAGCCCCCCCTCCCCGGTGGGGCTGGTCACATTAGCAAATTGTGTCCTTTTGCCTCTGTTATGATAGCGATGTTATGTGTATTTGTTGCAGTGCATAGCTCTTTTGTTTTTTTATTTATTTATATAATGCCATTCCTGTCTTTGTACGGCTCTTTGGAAAGCATCAGTCTGAGATCCTTTTTTCATCTGTTTTCTGGTCGACAAGTTTCTCCATGGAAGGGGAGCAGAGCGAATGCAATTTTGTTAAAAAAAAACATGAATATTTCAGCAGGGTGTTTATTACAGTTCAGCTCCATATCGTGTTACAGAAGTAACCGTGTTGTGTGTAAGACAGAAGTCCTGCATGTGGACAGTGGTTTAGACTCAAATGTATCTGAAACTCCAATTAAAAGTTTTAGTTTTTTCAAAGGTTTTTCCACATCTGAATAAACTGTAGATGTTTGATCTTATTTAATGAATTGATTTATTATGTTTATAATGAGTGCAAAATCCCTTTTTGTTGTTGTTTGATTGACGTGTTTAGCTATGAAAGGGTATCATTAAAGATAGGAACCCAAAAGAACACTGTTAATAACCTAAATCTCCAGGCATAAAAAAAAGTTAAATTGAAGTAACATGTCATTTATTATTATTATTATTATCAGCTGGCTTGCAGGAGTGCCAGAAGCAAAGTGGATGCAGTTTTGTCAGAATAATAAATGACATTTCACCAGTATATTTAATACTGCCACATCATATGGTCCAGCAGTCACCGTGTTCTTTAGGATAAAAGTTCTGTGTGGACAGTTTTATAGAAGGACTTAATGTCAAACTTTAATAAATGCTTTCCATTTTAATATTACTTGAATTATTTTGCCAATCAATAGTTGCTGTTTTAATGTATTTAATGAGTACATTTACTATCTATAACATGATAAGGTCATTATTTTCATGGGAAGTTGTGAAAACATTTATTTCCCTGAAAAACTAGTATTAAATACAAAAACTGTTACTGACAATGAATTCCAACAAACCTCTGTTGGCCGTTGGCCGTTCTCAGTCCCGTCTCAGTTTGAACCCAGCTGCTGATATTTCAACATGCCGCTTTGGACTCCAAATTCCTAAAATAAAGCAAATACAAAGTTTTACTTCTATGTATTTATATTTTAAAGTTCAACAGTCAGTCATCCATTCTCCTGTGTCTGTGTTTTTCACATGTCAATAGATTGTAATAACTAAGTATTTATTTAATATGATTAGTTAATTAAAAACTGTTTCTTATTATATTATTTGTATATCGTAGTCTGCACATCACACTACATGTACTAAATAAAATACTTTCGCATAACCCCACCCTACCTATTGCATTGAGTTTAATGCACTGAAAATGACATATTGTAAGTCCTCCACCTCCGCTGTCCACTATGTGGCGCTAGAATCTAGATAATACACTTTTAACAAAGAGCATCGTGTAGAACACAAATTGAAATGTAAATCAGATGATGTTCTTTATGCTGACTTTGTGTTGCCAGTCAGTGGCACTATGACTCTGACCTGATGTCGACCTTTGAAAGTCCTCAGACTGGGACTCTCATCTGGCGTTCCAAAAAAGCGCACAAGCTTCGCAGTCTGCCAAGGGGAATATCTTAACATTGAGCTGACTAAATATGAAGGTGATCTAGTTTACCTGCCAAGAGCTGTAAGCCAAAGTCTAGCAACAGTAACTTCCTGCTGTGACACTATGATTAAAGATTTCTGTATAGATGTCTCCAGGGCGGGACTGATTGAAGTTTGACAATGTAGAGGGGTTCTACGCTAACGCACAAATGTAACTATAAAGCTTTCCCCATGATGCTATTAAGACAACATTTTTGAGAGGTCTGAATAATCAACTGTGATAGCACTATGTATATACGTCAATATTAACGTGTAGATGTCTTCATGCCTGGACTCTTATCATCCATGAGAAATCTGGAGCATATTAAAGAATGTTTGCTCTACTAACCGCAACTTCCTGCACTTTTAACCGCCACACCGTGGGGAGGGCGTTCGATGTAGAGTAAAGCTTTTGATATGTTTTGATCCACAAGGTCTTAAGATGGTACCTGCCAAAATGTAACGATAGTTGATTGGATAACATTTGTTCAAATATAGCACGCGAAAGTTTAAAATATGGTCAGAAATTGCACATGAAATTCAAAACGACTGACTTCCTGTTGGGTTAATGATATGACACCCTGGGGCTTCTTTGAACGTTTCCCCATGCTACATATTCCTACCAAATGTCATATCTGTAGGTCAAAGAACAAGGAGGGGCTGATTTGTAGCATCATTTTATGGGCCGCTATAGAGTCTTTTTGCCATCGCGTGAGATCAAGACCCCTTAAATATCCCAGTCCTGACAAGTGTGCCAATCAAATCCAGCTTTTAACCTGTTAAACCCCATGCCGCCGCCGGCGGGGGCAAAACACAACAATATTCACAAAACTGTGCCTCAGGGCTTCTTAACATTTAACAACCTATTACTGTGTCATACCCACTTAACAGGAAGAAACTCAGCTAACTGACGATATGAACAATTTGTACCTAAACAAAACACAACTCTAACACACTAAGCAAAAGAGTGCTAACGCACTTAGCACATATCTCAAGGTAGCAATATTCTATACTTCATGCAATCTGCACATACTTGATATCATATGAAAGCTGAGATTCCACAGATTCCAATGGTATCATGCTCATCACTGTGCAACCAAAGCTCGCCGCAGGGAAAGCCAGCAAAGACAACACACAACTTCACTTTACGGGGCCAAAACGCAAATATGTACCTTTTCTGTTTTCTGATCAAAGGTTGTGTTCAAGGGCATTACAACGCATTTAAACGCTGCTGAAGGTTAATCCAATGTCTCTGTGTCACTTTGAAATGATTACTGATAATCCATCACAACATTTATGGCAATAAACCAAGTTTTCATATAAAGCGTAACATAGCTTTCGGTTTGGGCAAACTGGGTGCGCATCACTCTCACTCCTCAATGGTTATGTTTAGATGGATTTAGGAACCCCCTCGATTCTATTGGCTCTAACGGTTCAAAAGAGATGTTAATCACCAAAATCGACCAATGGGTTCCAGAGATATGGCAAATCCACCCAAATGACCCCAGAGGTGTTTTTTTTGTTGCTAAACCTCTCTAAAAAAGGTCAAATTGCACTTGTTTTGCATCAATCTTGATACAGGGTACTTATTATATGTTATAGTTTGGATTCCTAAAGCTTTTAGTCACTATCCCATCATTCAAGGGTGGTTTTCACTATAAGTCATGTTTATTTTTTTACGGACATTATAATTTCATTTGTTTTACTATGTTCAATCTGAATGTACTTTAAAAGAACAAAAACAGGTTAAGGACACCAAGGCCCTTTAAAATGCAATTTATTATGCTAATAATAATAATAATAATAACTTAAAGGATTTCAATAATCCTATGCTCCTACTTTGTTGGTGCCCGAGCCCTAATAAACTCATTAAACCATATCAAAACTAAAACTTAATCATGCCATTTTGTTTTTACAAAAATTCACTGTCACCTTAACAATGGAATTTAAAAAGTGTGAATGAGTTTTTTAAGCAACTTACCACTCAGGTCTTCTCTGATCGTCATGACAGGGTGAGTTCTGTAGCTGCTACTTATACACCACACACACATGCACACACACACACACACACACACACACACACGCACACGCATGCATGCACACACACACACACACACACACACACACACACACACACACACACACACACACACACACACACACACATGCACTCACACACGCACACAGACAGACACAAACACACACACATACACACACACATGCGCGCACACACACGCATGCATGCACACACACAGACACAAACACACACACACACACACACACACACACACACACACACACACACACACACACACACACACACACACACACATACACACACACACACACACACACACAACACACACACACACACAGACACACACACACACACACACACACACACACACACACACACACACACACACACACACACACACACACACACACACCTATTTCCCAGAAATACCACACCATGAACATGCAAGTTAATCTGCTGGTTTTTTTTTGCACTCATCTCGATAAGATGTTATCGAAAGATTATTTTATCAATTTATTTGTTTTATCAATAATGTCTACCGCAGATGAAGTTCTTTAAAGTAAAAACATTTTCAGTTCAAATTCTTCCTAGTTTGAAAGTTCATATTTTGAACAGAAATGTTTTCTTATGTTGCAAGCTTCCAATGTCCAAAGTTGTCTGAAGCCATTAAATGACACAAAAGAAACACCAAATAAAAAATGGCCATCTTCTTGTGGCTTTTAAGACAAAAGCCCCGAGATACTTTGTTAAGTCTACTTGTTATACACGTTCCGTGCAAATATCACTTACGTAGGTGAAACATACAGTTACGGCTGCTTCTTTAAAGTTATGTATGGGCACCCAACAAATAATTCTTGCACCAAACTAAAATGATCATAACAGTAAACCAAGTGTATCCCTGTTTCAGGGTTTCCGCTAGGATTTTTTCTCGCCGGTCAAATGTCCGGGCAGAATTTATTTTACCGGATACATTTGAAACTTACCGGTCATATTTCAATAATAATAATAAGAATGGTGTAGCAGAGTTTCCGTTAGCAGGTCATTACCGGACTATGAGCAGATATGCTGATGTTTAAAACTCAGTTCACGGGGCTCATTTTTATATTGCTTCAGTTTATAATCGTAACAGATCGAAACAATTCAGATTCATTTTTCAATAAATGATTCCACAAACAACATAATTATTACATTCAAACAAACTACTTGTAGCAGATGAAGTACATTATTCAAAAGTTTACATTAACTTTGAATAATCACACGGGAGAAACGGATCCTCTCTTTTCCCCTCTCCCTCCCTCTCTCTCTGACAGCCCGTCAGTTTCTCATGCAGCTAAACAGAGGCGGGGCTTCAGGTGATTATGCAGAGCTGCGTGTCTCTGTCAGACTCAGCAGCTGATCTGATCTCTCTCGCGTCCGGTTATACTTCACTCGCGTTTATGTCCATATCGATCAGATCCAGCTCTCCTGATCGGGCTTTATAGAGAGCACCGATCAAACTATTAACAGTGAATATCGGCCGATAATGACCGGTGGCCGATCTATCGGAGCATCCCTAATTATTACCAGACATTTTGACCGGCAGGTTTTTAATTTACCGGTTTTTAATACATTTTACCAGGTAAAAACCGGTAATTACCGGCTAACGGAAACCCTGCCCTGTTTATGTATTTGCCAACAATTCTTAAGCCTTTAAATAAGTATTTCCTGTTAGCGGCAAACACAGCGTTCCACAGAAGAGCGCAAGCTTAGCAATTTAAAAAATGTGAGTGAAACTCAGGGCTCAAATGGCAGGTTGGCTGGAGTACAAGGAAAACAGAAGGCCTGGAAAACCGAAAGGGTAAGAATTCACTTCTTCAGGTCACGAGATCCCAAGGTTGTCACGCACACCCAAGGTTGTCACGCACACCCAAGGTTCTTTTACATATGCTTTATCAATAACTTCTACAAGCAGATGATGTTCTTTAAAATCACAACATTTTCAGTTCAAAATGCTCCTTGTTTGAGAGTTTGCATAATCAATGTTACTCCTCACCTTAATATAGCACAAGATCATATTTTGAGCAGAAATGTTGTCTTATGTTGCAAGCTGGTAGACCTTTGTCCAACATTTTCTGAAGCCACTTAAGATTGATTTCAAATCCTAAAAATGGCACACAAAAAAAAAGAAACACACTAAATGAAAAATGGCCATCTCCTTGTGGGTTTTAAGACAAAAGTCTACTTTGTGCACGTTTCGTGCAAATATCATGCATGTAGGTTAAACGTACAGTTACGGCTGCTTCTTTAAAGTTATGTGAGGGCCACAAAAGAAAAAGATCTTGCACCAAACTAAAATGATCAGATCAGTAAACTACGTTTATCACTGTTAATGCGTACGCCAAGCATTCTGAGGCCTTTAAAGAAGTATTTCCTGTTAGTGGAGAACACAGCGTTCCACAGAAGAGCACAAGCTTTGCAATTTAAAAAATGTGAGTGAAACTCAGGGCTCACATGGCAGGTTGGCTGGAGTACAAGGAAAACAGCTGCCAAGCCATTTTTGCTAATCCCAATGTGCCTGAACTCTATTTCCTGTTAATGGCAAACAAAGCGTTCCACAGAAGAGCACAAGCTTTGCAGTCTGCCAAGGTGTCTATCTTAACATTGATTTAACCAAATATGAAGGAGATCTGGTTTATCTGCCAAGAGCTGTGGACTAAAGTGTATCAACATTAACTTCCTGCCAGGATTCTAATCAAGCATGACATCTGTGGCATTTTTGAGACTGTACAGTCAAGTAACGACTTTGTGTGACATGGCCAGTGTCTCTGGCTGCAAGAGTACGGCAAGTAAGTATGTGTTGTGCAAATACAGTATCTTTCATCTCGGTATACTATACAGTGAGGGATTCTTTATTATTAATTAGTTTTAGCATGTGTGTGCATCCCTAAGCCCTAAAACATAACTTCCTGTTTCATGGCCAATCATGCGTAGCTGGATGAACACCGTTCCACGAACGCTCGGAAGCTATGCAGGGTGGCAAGGTGAAGGAAGGTGATCTGGGTAACCTGCTGAGAGCTGTAAGTAAAAGTATAGCAGGAGTAGCTTCATGTGGCCACTAGATGGTGCTAAGACTATGATTCAAAATCAGCCGGTTGATGTCTTCAGGGCGGGACCCTTGCCAAAAGTGTGAAGTTTATTATTTAATCTTACTTCCCGTTTCTCCTAGAATTCTGGTGAACATAATTATAACAATCATTTGAAAAACTATTAAAGCTGCACGCAGCGTTGAATGGGCCGTAGCCTCCCGTGCTATTCGGCCGGCTGGCCAGTCTAGACGTCATGTGTCCATATGACACCAAGATGCTTTTTCTGTGCGTTTCAACATAGTACCTATGCCTACCAAATTTCATAGCTTTCAATTACCGTTTTTTAAAGCATTTCAGGAGTTGGGCGAATTAATGCATATTCATAAATAATTCAATATGAAAAAAAAACTCTGGGATCGAATAAAAGAAATGCTTTAAAAATAAACAATACAAAACATTTTTTGAGTGAAACTCGCCCTGAGTTTATTGCACATGGCAGGTTGGAAGCAGTACGGGAAAAAGGCTTTGAAAAACAAAATTAAAATAATTAACTTCTTCAGGTCAAGAGAAAAGCCCCAAGAGGCATTTTTTAAGTCTACTTGTTAAACACATTTTGGGTGAATATCATGCACGTAATCATAACAGTAAACATAGTTTATCCCTGTTAATGCGTACGCCAAGCATTCTTAGGCCTTTAACCAGTTTAGCCCTGAGCCTGTTTTTCAGGTCTGAGGCTCGAAAATGACATTCCCAGAACAAATGACCATATCTTCCCTTCTAAAAGGGTTACATTAATAATCTTTTTTCTCAAAGTAATGATAAACCTGTGAGTTGGATGTAGAAAAGTCAGAATCAATATAGATGTTTTTTATTTTTAAGAAAATTCAGATTGAACATAGTAAAAAACTGTAAATTATAGTGTTCGTCCAAAGATTCTTTTTTACTTACAGTGAAAACTAACCTTGGATGATGGTAAGGTAGACTAAAAGCTTTAGGAATCCAAAGTACAACATATAATAAGTACCCTGTATGAAGATTGATGCAAAACAAGTTAAATCTGACCTTTTTAGAGAGATTTAGCTAAAAAAACACTTCTGGGGTCATTTGGGTGGATTTTCCATATCTCTGGAATCCATTGGTCGATTTTGTTGATTGGCATCTCTTTCTGACCGTTAGAGCCAATAGAATTGAAGGGGGATTTCCCCACTCACACACATGGTAAAACAAAAAGGTGGGGGCTTCACGCACATAGTTTTGCATGAGAGCAAACCTATCTCTCGCTCTGACATCTTGAAACGGAAAAGCAGGTTTATTGCTCATGGATTATCAGAAATAATTTCAAAGTATCACAGACACATTGGATTAACCTATGGATTAACTTCAGCAGCGTTTTTATCGTATTAATGCCATTGAAGACCACTTTTGACCAAACTACGACACAGGTGAGCCATGTTAGCGTTTTTAGCTACCTAGCGCCACATGTTTTGATGTCTGTTTTTGTTTATAAAGTCGCAAGTTCCTATCATTGAGTGATAATGTCTGTACCCATCGATTCAGTGTCATCTCACGATCAGATCGATGGGTTGGATGTGCAGAATGGATAAATAATAAGGTTTTATGAGCAGTGGCGTTTTCTCCCGGAGGCCAAGGGAAGCCAGGCTTCCCCTGTTTTTGTAGTTATAATTTAAATAAATAAATAAAAATACTTTTGTTTTGTTTCGATAACTCTCCTTTGCTGTGTGTTGCCGTCGGCCCGTCTCTCCCCCATTCTCATTGAGTATTTTACAAAGAGTGAAACAAACAGCGCCCCTCTAGATGTTATGGTGAATCAGTAGATTGCACTCTCTGCTGCGAGAGGAGGCCAGCCGAATCTGGTTTCCCTTGGTGAAAAAAAATGGAGGGATTGACCAATCAGACAAGGCTCACGTCATGCCCCTGCCAACCTGTGATTGGTCAGGGCCATGCCAAGGGAAGCCAGAGGCGGCTGGCTTCCCTCACAATCCAATGAAATCGCATCAACTGAGTGTGGCAGTGACGCATTCGAAAACCCAGAAGTAAGCTGCGCTCGGTTTCCCTCGACAAAAAAGCAATGGGAGTTCTCCATAGGATTTAGGAAAATAGCTCGAAATAAGGTCAGTGGAAAACGAACCTGTTAGATAAATGCAAGTTTTGTTCAGTCGGATAATATCCACATGTCTACCCTACTTTTATCATTTTCTGAAAAAAAAAAAAAAAAAAGTGAGTGAAACTCAGGGCTCAAATGGCAGGTTGGCTGGAGTACAAGGAAAACAAAAGGCCTGGAAAAACAAAAGTGTAAGAGTTCACTTCTTCAGGTCACGCACACTCAAGGTTCTTTTACATATTCTTTATCAATAACTTCTACCAGCAGATGATGTTCTTTAAAATCACAACATTTTTAGTTCAAAATGCTCCTTGTTTGAGAGTTTGCATAATCAATCAATCAATCAATCAATGTTTATTTATATAGCCAAATATCACAAATGTTACATTTGTCTCAGTGGACTTCACAGTTTGTACAGAATATCAGTATGACAATACGACACCCTCTGTCCTTAGACCCTCGGTCCTCAGACTCTCTGTCCTCAGACCCTCTGTCCTCATACCCTCTGTCCTCAGACCCTCTGTCCTCAGACCCTCTGTCCTTAGACCCTCTGTCCATAGACCCTCTGTCCTTAGACCCTCTGTCCATAGACCCTCTGTCCTTAGACCCTCTGTCCATAGACCCTCTGTCCTTAGACCCTTTGTCCATAGACCCTCTGTCCTTAGACCCTCTGTCCTTAGACCCTCTGTCCTTAGACCCTCTGTCCATAGACCCTCTGTCCTTAGACCCTCTGTCCATAGACCCTCTGTCCTTATACCCTCTGTCCTTATACCCTCTGTCCTTAGACCCTCTGTCCTTAGACCCTCACATCGTACAAGGAAACACTTCCAGAGAAACCCCATAACAAATGTTACTCCTCACCTTAATATAGCACAAGATCATATTTTGAGCAGAAATGTTGTCTTATGTTGCAAGCTGGTAGACCTTTGTCCAAAATGGTCTGAAGCCACTTAAGATTGATTTCAAATCCTAAAAAGGGCAAACAACACACAAAAGAAACACACTAAATGAAAAATGGCCATCTCCTTGTGGCTTTTAAGACAAAAGCCCCGAGATACTTTGTTAAGTCTACTTGGTATACACGTTCCGTGCAAATATCACTTACGTAGGTGAAACATACAGTTACGGCTGCTTCTTTAAAGTTATGTATGGGCACCCAAAAAATAATTCTTGCACCAAACTAAAATGATCATAACAGTAAACCAAGTTTATCCCTGTTTATGTATTTGCCAACAATTCTTAAGCCTTTAAATAAGTATTTCCTGTTAGCGGCAAACACAGCGTTCCACAGAAGAGCGCAAGCTTAGCAATTTAAAAAATGTGAGTGAAACTCAGGGCTCAAATGGCAGGTTGGCTGGAGTACAAGGAAAACAGAAGGCCTGGAAAACCGAAAGGGTAATAATTCACTTCTTCAGGTCACGAGATCCCAAGGTTGTCACGCACACCCAAGGTTGTCACGCACACCCAAGGTTGTCACGCACACCCAAGGTTGTCACGCACACCCAAGGTTGTCACTCACACCCAAGGTTGTCACGCACACCCAAGGTTGACACGCACACCCAAGGTTGTCACGCACACCCAAGGTTGTCACTCACACCCAAGGTTGACACGCACACCCAAGGTTCTTTTACATATGCTTTATCAATAACTTCTACAAGCAGATGAAGTTCTTTAAAATCACAACATTTTCAGTTCAAAATGCTCCTTGTTTGAGAGTTTGCATAACAAATGTTACTAAACTTTAGTTTAGTTTTTTAGTAATACAAATGTTGGCGATATCAATCAGGTCATCTGCTCCGACTTTGAGACCTAGAGTCTTTGGATACAAGGTTTCAAAAATGTACAATCTTGTAAAATATTGACAAAGTTTTATTTTTATTTGAACTGTCTTCTACTAAAAACATTTCATTTTTTAAAATCCTGTAACATTTATCCTGCGTTTTTGACATTTATCCTATCACAAACGCATACGGACGGTGTGGACGTGTTGCAATATTCTGCAGGTAATTTCTTGGAAATCATCCAGGTTCTCCTCAGTTCCGCCTCCTGCTAATGAATAAAGATCTGGGGGCGTTTCTCTCTCAGAGACAATATAACCGGTGAAACTGCAGCACTGCCTCAGAGGATCACACACATCTCTAGGTAAGTACACCTAATGCTGTTTGTTAATGAGCTGATGCATGCCGTTTATCTTTACCGTGAAATCATGAGTTCTGCAGCTTCTTGTTTATAACAAATAACTTTTTATCCAAAGACTGTAAATATGATTTAAACTGAAGTAATGCTGTGTGCAACTGCACATCCTTCAAGAACTCAATTTCAGCAGGGTATGTACATACATTACAATAATATCATTTATTAAACAACATTTAAAAATGTTTTGAAATGGCTTCTTTTGCATTTTGATTATTATATATAAAGCATTTAACTACTGAAATGTATTACGTGCTAAAATATCTCAACAATTGTGATGCATAAATTCAGGCATTAGACCTTTAATCGGATGTTTAAAGAGAACAGTTGCACTTTAAATTGAGAATTCACTTTTTTTTCTGAGATGGGGACTAACACATAGTCGATTTAAATACTATTTGTGGTTTTAGAAGCTTTAGTTCAGTGGTTTATTTTGCTGATCTAGAAATCAGGATATTGCTGGTTCAATCCCGCTATCACACTCACTGCAGTCAACATGTCGAAGTATCCTTGGGCTGGATCCCTCACCCCAAATTACTCTGTACTGTAGGTAGCGTAAGTAATAAAAAGCGTTAGCCAAAAACCATGTTATGTAATACCTGGAGTTTGTGAAGTCAAAGCTTTTTCAAATTATCCTTGCACCTACATGTGACGTGTATAAATGTGCTCCTTCTAATTCAGACATCCGTGTCCCCTCCAACTGGGATAACCTTTTTGTTTTCCATGCAATTAAATTGTCTTTGCTTTTAAGGACCTAAACAAATGAGGAATTCATTATATTTCCTTGGCAGATGCTATCAAAGAAGATAAACTATCCATTTCTAAAGAGATTTTAACCCTTAGTTCTTAGATATTTCTGTAAATAAATGTATTTCAGTAAGACATTTATTATTTTATTTTTTAACACTTTAGTTATTGTTTTTTCCCACACATAACACAATAACAGGAGAGAATACAGAGTATAATTGCAGGTGCTATATAAAAAAGAAATACAAAAAAGATGACAAAACAATTATGACAACAATAACTAGAAAATGTATTTCCTGCAGAAAATGTGTGTGAATGCTGAACATTTGTGACTGAATTTAGCTGAAAATTCAGAAAAAGAGTGTGTCTGTGTGTGAGAGAGAGTGTATGTGTGTGTCTGTGTGTGTGAGAGAGAGAGTATGTGTGTGTCTGTGTGTGTGTGTGTGTGTGTGTGTGTGTGTGTGTGTGTGTGTGTGTGTGTGTGTGTGTGTGTGTGTGTGTGTGTGTGTGTGTGTGTGTGTGTGTGTGTGTGTGTGGCTCCAATCTGCCCAGCAACACCATGACAACCATCTGCAGCACTGAGTCCCATAAGAATGCATTGAGGATTATATCTGACAATTTTGCCACCTGTTCAAAAACTATGGCTCCTATAAAAAAAAAGAGCAGACCGTGAGCATCAGGGAACCCCAATGAACTGAAATATGTTGTTTTTTTTGGGTTTTGTGTGTAAAATGTGGAGATGGGAGCAGTTTGTCTAAAGTGTACTTCTCTCTGCTCTGAAGAAAGATCCAGAACAATTTAACATGGGAATCCATTGGGAGCTAGC
The DNA here is from genome assembly GCF_902827175.1 of Gymnodraco acuticeps. NCBI lineage: Eukaryota > Metazoa > Chordata > Actinopteri > Perciformes > Bathydraconidae > Gymnodraco > Gymnodraco acuticeps. Next base: position 100,385 of record NW_022990587.1, read on the forward strand.
TGGACTTTTTCTCTCTTCATGCCCTCAAGAGGCATTTTGTTGAATTTTTTTTCTTAATTTGTTTTTATTTTCCAACCTAGGGGGAGTGTAGGGTTTGGGAATTATGGCAAGTTTAAAACATTTTTGGGGGAGAATTTCAAGCACTGCTGCACTCTGTTTTGAGATCAAAGCACTCTAGAGTTAACGAGCTGCTCCATCAACTCAAATGTTAAAATCTGAAAAAGGGCTCTCTGCTAAGCTCCAAACTAAGTTCAATATCTCAAAAAGTTTAAAAGATATCAAAAATCTGAATAGGAATTGCTGAAGGTCTTGTGATCATTTGAAAGTTGGAATGAAGTGTCTGGCTGAAAGTATGTGGAAGGAGTAGCATTTGGAGCAAGGTGTAGGAAAACAGGATTTGAAGGCATCTCCCATTGACTTCAATGTTAAAAAAATAGTTTAAAAAGCTGAATATTTCAAAAAGTATGAAATATTTTGAAAAAGTTGAAAGTTTCCCATAAATTGCTGAAAAGGCTGAATAGTTTAATATTTGAATGGTTTCTGTAGTTGAAGGGGTTCTGCACTCTTCCATAATAGAGCAATACATTTGTGGCCAGCAATCATGGCCAGTTTGATTAGGCACACTTCATTGCTTTTGTGTGAAGGGATGTCAGAAATGTCACCTAACAGGGCTAAATTGGGTGTACAAGGAATCTCAAACCCAGAAATCTCTTTAAGAATCTCCCATATTGACCCCCAGTAGTGCTTTCATTTATCACAATCCCAGAAAATGTGAATTAGGCTGTCTGTCTCTGTAGTACTTCTAGAGCAAAGATCTGAAATAGATTAATTCATCCTATGAAGTATTTTTGGTGTAAAGTAGGTTCTGTGAATAATGTTAAACTGCAAAAGTTTATGTTGGCTGTTGAATGAGAAAGGGAGGGTCTCCTCACATAATGACTCCCATTTGAAGTCTCCAAATGTACAACTCAGGTCTTGCTCCCACTTGGTCCTATAATTCAGGGGTTTAACCTCTGTAAAGGCCATAATGCGGTTATATGTCAAGGAAAGTATACCTCGGGTGTTTAACTCCTTTTAGAACATTGTCAATTAGGAGAGACTTTAAGGGAGTGGAGTTTCCCCCATGAAGTGTGCTTAAAAAGGGTCTGACTTGCAAATATTTGAAGAAATTAGTAGTTGGGAGGCTGAAGGAATTACACAGCTGTCCAAAGGTCATAAGTAAGTTATTCTCGTAGAGGTCCCCAAATGTTTTGATTCCCTGGGTGTGCCACATCTTGGTTATCCCATCTCTAAGTGCACATGGCAAAGCAGGGTTGGTATGGAAGGGAGTATTGCAGTGTAGTACAATAACACTATTGAGATGTTTCTGTATATCAGACCATATTCTAGCTGTTTGATTCATAATAGGATTATCAGTACCATTCTTCAGAGTATGGAACGACCGAATAAAAGGGATGCCAGCCAGCGGCACGTCTAATGATTGGCACTGCTCTAAATGTTTCCAAGCAGGAGGGTTAGCTAGTTCTGTCTGCCAGATCCATAATGTCCTGCACTGAGCAGCCCAATAACAACGCTGAACATATGGAAGCTTTTAATCCTCCATGCTGGTATGTGTTGTAAAGAGTTCTGATCTTAATTCTAGGAACCCTTTTCTTCCAGATAAATGCAGATATCATTCTCTCCAATTTCTTGAAAAAATTATTATGTACAAATGTGGGAAGGGTTTGAAATAAGTAAAGGAATTTAGACAGTCATCTTAATGCAATTCACACGACCAATCAGGGAGATGGGCAACTGCATCCATCTGTCCAGGGCCCCGTCTCAGGTCGACTATTTTCATTTCCTCGCTCCTCGGTCCTCGGTCTCACCGGAAGTTGATTTGTCTGCGCCATCTTGAGTACCGTCCCATGGATCTTATTTCTGCCGGAGGAGCGAGGATCGAGGAGCGAGGAGCGATAACCGAGGAACCACCAGACCATCCTCCGATGAAATCCTCAGACACTCGCCCCGCCCCCTTACAGTGTATCGCTCACTGATTGGACGAGGCAGTGCATGCACTGATCTGATGCTTCTTGACATGAGAGCAGAGTGAAGAAAACACATGAACCTCACGGGACTCACTCCTCAGTTTATACCGTGTTTTGTTTCAATTCATGTTTCATTTAGTTACAAATATGTGATATATCTGAACAACAAAGTGGTCAAAAATCATTTTATTCATTTGTTGGAAACATTTTCATGATCGCTTTTTTCGTTTTACATTTTCATTTATTGTCATTTCCATTCAGTCATTAAGTGCTATTGAAATGTTAATGTGCTACATATCCACACAAACACACAAAGTGTGCAATCCAATGAATGTTCATCTAACTGGGTTTTGATAGATAACATATCTCTCTTTCTTCTCTCAATTATTTTATTTCTATTGTGCACTCTAATCAATATTAATCCAACTATTGTTCGTTTAAATACATTTTAAGAATGGCGTTTATCTTTTTTGAGAATTAGTTCTTATTTTATTTATTTGGGTCTACAACAGATGATACAAATGTGTGTGTCAGTAAATGTGTACTAACAGAGGCGGAGGGGTGTTTGTGGAAACAACGGGGACAGAGCTGCTGTCAGACGATCAGCTGTGCAGCGTCATCACAAACGGACGTCGCTTCACGTGACGCTACGGAGGAAAGGACGTCCCATTGCTCTTAAAACTCATTTCCCTGCTTCTCGTGTTTCCTTGCGTCTCTCCATGCTTCCCTGGTGGGAGGGACTAGTCGCAGGGAAACGACGCAAGTGAGGGACGCAAGGATTTCGTTTAACCGACCTGAGACGGGGCCCAGGTCCCTCGCTACCTCCTTAAGCAATACGTCGTAATTTAGTGAAAAAATGTTGTCTAATCTTTAGATCTAAGTATTTTACAAATTGAGTTTTCCACTATTAATGGAGTGATTAAACATGTCTAAAAGAGTGTCTATTAGTTTATTAGTAAATGTTTTGAAAAAATCTATTTGAAAAACCATCAGGTCCTGGGGCTTTCCCTGAAGATAAGCATGCTATAATACCTCCTGTTTGGTTATCTTTCTGTCAAGATCCTCCTTTGTTGCTTCCAATAATATAGGGATACTGAGACTGTCCAAAAATGAGAAGGCTTGGTTTATAAGCGAGGGTCCTCATGTAATCGGTGAGCTCTATGAAGAGAAGGCTGTAAACGCTGCCGTGATTAAACGCCATATCATGTTCCAAACCACATCAACATTATTTCTGAAACAGTATGGAGCTCAAACGCTTTCTCTCTTGCGGGTTTAACACAAGGACATTACGTTACATATATTCTCTCCAGTAAAGGTTAGCTCTGAGTGTTAGCGATGCTTGCTAATGTAAACACAGACCATATTACTCCCAAAACACGTCCCGCATTGTTTCTGATACAGCACATAGCTTGACATGTTCTTTATTCAGTGTTTACCGCTAGAACAGTGCCATTATATGTATTTTATAACAACTTTACTCTAAGTCACTTTCGTAGACATCCTGCTGAATACACAGACACACAGCTGCGGGAGGGGATTCAGCTAGACGACTGTATACGGGGGACGATAGGGCCGTGAGTGGAATGTTGCCAGGAGTTCAATGTAAATGCAGCCCACATTCGAGTAATGCGTCATGACGCAGCAAATCTGGATAAGCTCTGTTGTACTCCTGTTTGTAGGGATTTGGGTAAGGGGAAAAGAGAGAGGGTTTTATTTTCACTTTGTGCGTCTCCTTACACACCGGGGACACATTTATGTATAAAATACATCATAAAGTGCACTTTGCATAATAGGTGACCTTTAAAGCTTTACTTACTATCAATATTTGTATAAACAAAATGTATTAGCTGTCTGTAATGTGAGAGAGCTCGCTCACATGGACAAACAAAAAGAGATGTATTACTAGCTCTCGCAGTGTTTTGGGTATAAAACTCATTGCTCTGTGTCTCCTGTATTAATAAACACTTTGCTCACTTTTTGTTGTTAAGTTGATAATATATCAATGCTTTGCAAACAGCTTGTTCTGATGAAAAACTATAATTATTTAACATTAATTTAAACTTTTTATAATATAAGTGCTTTATTTTTTAAATGATGGGATGCATACATTAACCAGACAAATCAATTTAGTTTCTTTAAAACCACACTGACGTACAATTGATAACAAAATGTTTAATTTGTTGCATGTAGTAATTGGTTTGTTTCAGGATATTTTTAAACAAAAGGCTATCAAACAGTCTTTAAAATGGAAAACATTAAACTAATAACATTTGCATTCTAAGGTTTCAACCAAAAACAATATATTGTATTTAATGTTCGCCTTCAGAGGAGCAAACATAAAAAAACTGAGGTAAGTTCACTAAACATATGTTCTGTTTCTCTAGACAAGACTAAGAGATGGATTCTGAAGTCAACACAAAAATAAAAGTGGCAGCACTCGGCCGGCGATTCAGCCTAGGGATGCTGTACGACTGCCGCCAGGATTCCCTGGTCCCTGGTAAGAATCCATTATAGTTATTAAATGCATTTGAACAACAAAAAATGTGCAAAACGTATAATCTAAATATCTGTTATAAATCATATCTTCTCCTTTTCAGATTAATATATTTGATGCATGGTCCTTGTTTAAAAAGACAAAATACTAGGTTTTTACATGGGTACAAGCCTTATCAGGTTGTGGTCTGATCCAGTATATATGGCTCAATAAAGCTGTGACTCTCGAGTTTTAAAAAAAACATAGGTGTTCCTATTTTTTGAGAAAATATGAGTTAAAGGCTGCTCTGGCAATACGGAGAGACACACTTTTGTTTTATTGTCTTATTTTTAGAGAGGCAATTCAAATGAAAATTAGAGTAAGCCTCCAATTAAATGCCTATGAAATGACTCAAGCACAATTTTGCCACAGCACTATCAGATAGACACCTCATGACGTGTGAATAACTATCATTTTTAATTACTAACCTTTTAAAATTAAACTTAATTTAAACTTTATTTTGTGTTAAAAAAAATGAAGCCTTACTATCCTGCAATAAAAGGTAGTTGGATGTCTTCCTTTCTTTTTTACAGATGTGAAACTGTGGGACTGTGATGACCTGGAAAAATATACAAGAAAAAGACCAAAACCTAGCAGTGACTTTGAGATGGTTGCATCTGAATCATTTAAGGATAAATCTTCAGCACTAAATGTTGAAGCATCTCTGAAGGCGAGTTTCTTGGGTGGACTGGTAGAGGTTGGAGGATCAGCCAAATACCTGAACGATGGCAAGACTTCCAAAAATCATGCTAGAGTAACTCTGAAGTACCAAGCTACCACAACGCTCAAAGAACTGTCCATGAATCATCTTGGGGATGTTAAGAAACATCAGTTTGTGTTTGATCAAGGAATAGCAACACATGTAGTCACAGGTATCCTTTATGGCGCTCAAGCCTTCTTTGTCTTTGACCGTGAGGTGTCTGTCAACGAGAACCATCGAGACATTCAGGGCAACTTGAAGGTGATGATCAAGAACATTCCCTGCCTGTCAATAGAGGGTGAAGGCTCGCTGAAAATCGAAGACAAGGACAAAGCAAATGATGAGAAACTGTCCTGCAGATTCTATGGAGACTTTTTCGTTCCGAAACCTCCTACAACCTTTCAGGAGGCAGTAGAGGTGTACCAAAGTCTGCCAAAGCTGCTGGGAGCCAACGGGGAATACGCAGTACCAGTGAAGGTCTGGCTGTTGCCTCTGACATGTTTAGATTCTACTGCCGCTAAACTTGTCCGTCAGATAAGTATAGGATTAGTTGAAGAATGTCAGAGTGTCCTGGAGGACTTCAGTGACCTGGAAATGAGGTTCAACGATGCACTGAGAACCAAAACTGCACAGCAGTTCCCACAGATTGGAGAAAAACTCAAAACCTTCAAACAGAAGTGCTCTCAGTTCAAACTGGAATTCCAACAAACCCTGGCAAATAAACTTCCATCAATCCGAGGAGGAGGAGAAGAAGAAGCTGTGCTCGCAGAGGAACTGAGGAAGACATGTTCTTCTCCTTTCAACAGCAAGGACCTGAACGAGTGGATGGACTGTAAGGAGAGAGAAATCAACAAGATTGTTATCTTAGAAAATGATCTTCAGAAAGCAAAGCAGGCTTTGCTTTCTGACTTCACCTCGCAGGGAAATTATGAACCGTACCTCTCAGCTTTTCCCAGATTTGGAGGTGAGGACATCACCTCTGTTGAGTCCTGTGTCAGAGGAGAGAACGGCTGGAAACAAGAGACAGCATCCAGAGCTGAAGAAGTCCCAGTGAGCGGCCTGAGTCCTATCACAGAGTTCAGGTCCAGATGCAGGGCAGAGACACCAGTAGGTGCCGGGCCAGCCAATGAAGTCGTCTCACCTGCACGTCTTGCAGAATCCCTCAAAAGTAAAAGCAAGAGGATCAACTCTGAATCTCCCTCAGTTTACAAACTGCCTCTGACAGAAGAAGATCTGAACATCGAAGGATGCCGGAGGTACAACTTTGGCAAAGAAAGTATGATGTCAAATCTCGCAATAATGCTTGTTGGAGCAACTGGATCTGGAAAGTCCACTCTGATCAATGGACTCATCAACTACATCGTTGGTGTAGAGTGGGAGGACGATTTCAGATTCAAGTTAGTTGTCGAGGATCAGTCGAGATCTCAAGCTGAGAGCCAGACCTCTGAAGTCACTGTGTACAACATCAACCACCAAGAGGGCTTTAAAACCCCTTTCTCTCTGACCATCATTGATACTCCAGGCTTTGGAGGTACGAGAGGAATAAAAAGAGACAAGGAGATCACAGAACAAATCAGGAGGCTTTTTACTTCTGTGAATGGAGTCAGTGAGATTGATGCGGTGTGTGTTGTCACCCAGGCCTCTCTTGCCCGACTAACAGCCACACAACGATATGTGTTTGAGTCTGTGCTCTCCATCTTTGGCAAAGACGTGGCAGAGAATATCCAGATGCTGGTCACCTTTGCAGATGGCAAGCAGCCACCTGTTCTTGAGACAATAAAGAAGTCTGGGATTCCATGTCCAAAAGATTACCTAGGTCTTCCAGTTCACTTCACATTCAACAACTCAGCGTTGTTTGCAGACAACAGAAGCAGCAGTGATCGGGCCTGTGAGGAGAATTCTGATGAGGAAGATGAGGATGATGATGACTTTGACGAAATGTTTTGGAAGATGGGCATCAAAAGTATGGAGAAGTTCTTCAATGCTTTGGCTAAAATGACAACCAAAAGCTTTCTCATCAGGGACTATGTAAAAGTATAAAAAGATAAGCATACACTGGAAGAGCTTAAAGGTCCCATGTCCTGCTTTTCCGGTTCTTACCCGTCCCCTTGTGTGTTATGTAGCTTTTTCTGCATGTAAACGGTCTGCAGTCACAAACCCTGTAGCGAGAAAAACTCTAACACAGAATATACCTGTCTATGCTGCCCCAGAACGCCTCGTTGGACATTTTTTTTTGACTTTTTTTTCTTCCGGGAACCAAGTGACGTAACGACGACCCCATGGTCCGTGGAGCTCCTCACACACCAGGATCCCTTGGCGTCACTATCAAACGCAGTGGGGGACCTTTAGCGTACATTTTCAACTATCAGGGAGTCCCATTGACTTCCATAGAGCTCCCTGAACATTGGTAATAGACGAGTTGTGATGGCGGATACATTCTCTCTGCAGACCCATTCTCACAGCGTTATAAACCTTTTTCTTTCTCAATATCAAGCCACACTTATTGTTTTTACTTCGGCTGTGAGTGTGCTCAGGATGAGTTCAGGATGAGTTTCGCGCCGTCTCGCTGTCTTGCTGTCTCGCAGACCCCACGCAGCAACCAGGAAAACGACACCAGTAACCCAGCTCACACTGTCCGCTCCTCGAGCCTCAAAGGGCGGAGCAGCGAGCCCCCCAACCTCCCCCCAACACGGCCCCAGACCCCACGCAATCAGAGCACAGTGGGCTCATAGGGAGGGGGGGGGGGGGGGCAGGAGCTCCAACAAGCCGTGTAGGACAGAGAGTGAATACACAGACTATACAGAGATGCTGTTTGAGAAACCATTGTGAGTTTAGAACAATGTGAATCTATTCTAGTCGACCTCAACAATGGAATTATGATCAGTAGTGTAAGAGAATATTTTAATCTGATCTTCACAAGTAGAAATGACCATGGGACCTTTAAAGTCAAGAACAATAAAGCTGCGAAAGAAAAAATGAGTGTTCAGGAGTTGATTGAGAGTCGAGAGGAGGAGATCGATCACCTCCAAGAGATGATAGTGTCCCTCATGGATCAGTCATCTCACTCTTTAACTCGTCTGCAAGAGATCGCCCTGAGCCCTAACCCTCTGACCACTCCAGATTACATTGACATGCTGATTGAAGGAGAAAAGGCTGAGGCCAAAGTGACAATAACAATGTATATGTCCAGTTGAGCAGTATGACAATTAGTACATTACATTTAGCGTGCACATATTTTATTGTTACGATGCTAACATGCCAACATTTAGCTAATTGTCATGCAAAAGATAGCATTACATGTTATCATACAAAAATGATATCTTACACTTCCAGAACATTTGACCAGCTGTAAATAATTTCATTTAGAATTGGCACCAAATGTATTCATTCAACTTTTTTTAATTGGCCAAAAACATCACTGACCACTGTTTTTTATTTGACATAAAATGTCAGTGATTGACCTCTGTCCACTAGAGCATTGGTGCGAATAATTATTGCAGCACACATGAATCTTCGTGTAGTAATACTTTATTACATACTTAAGATTGACGTTTATACAAATGCTTTTTGTGTTTATTTTGTCTTGAAAAACATGCGATAACAAAATAACAGTTTATTAATTATTAAATTAGTATACTTATTCTTTATAGGATCCCATAGCACTAGCATGAGCATTCTTCCCGGGGTCCAAACACACAGTCAAACAAGCAGCTCATCATTTTATGCCATTTCCAATTGAACATGAAGTGAAAACGAAAAAAACATCATCCTATTTCAACCATCATTAAGCCAAACATAGTTGTACATACCCAAACAAAGTTTAATTATACTTTATGATAGGGAGATTTTTTTTAGCAAACTTTTGAAATGTACTTAGTAATTTTCCTGAATGCGATGGAATGGCAATGAATACCAGCTCTTATATATGAATGTTTTATGTTTGATTAAGTTTTTAATAACATGTACCTTCCTTCTGTTGCATGTCGTGTTTGATAGTTATGTTGAGCAAAATCCATGATGCGTTCTGTATTCATCTTTTTTTGATTCCCTTTTCTTCTGTTTTAATTACTGTTTTAATTACAAAAAAGGACAAGTTGATAATTGAAAAATGCTAATAAAATACCAATATGTTTTGGTGTTACTGGAAACCGTACTTAATTATTTTAATATGATGTAATTGAGTTGTGACAATAAAGTGATTTTGTTGGATATGTGTTGTTCTCTTTCAGTCTCATCAGCTATATTTGTTATTCTTTAGCTCCTCTCCTAAATCATCCATATTTTTGCAATTAAACATCTTTTTCTAAAGTCATTTTTAAGTTTCACATTATTTTAAGTTTCACTTACATGTAACAACGTTTTTATTTTCCATATCAGTGAGCAAACAAAGTGTTTTTTAGTTATTAGACAATTTAGAGAATGGCGATGTTTGTTCTGATTCTTTAAACATTATAAATACATATATTTGTTGTTACTAAAGTAATTGACAAGGATAAATAATATATAAAACATGTGTTTTGCATTATAAAGGTTGAGTTAAGAAATATAAAATCATCAGAGTTGCTGAAAGCAGTCAGAGTTTATTTGTCTTTAGACGAGATGGTTTAAGTAATAGTTATTTCAAAAAGTAATGGGAGTATTTTTGATTGATAAGAACTAGGGGAAAAAATAAAGTATTGATTGATTGTGTCTTCCTGTCCATCATTGCCAAAGGCAAAGACCAATGATCAATGACAGAAAATAAACTTCAATAAACAGAACAATTGTCCCCTTCTGAGGTGCCTGGCATTGGCGCTGTGTCATCTACAGGGTTACCAGTATTAGTATACAGGAAGTCATGATAATAACCATTTGTATTTGATAAGAGGAATATGAGGGGGCCTGGGAATACGCTTATCCGGTCTACATGTGTTTTGTAGACTTGGAGAAGGCGTATGACCGAGTTCCCAGGGAGTTACTGTGGGAGGTGCTGCGGGAGTATGGGGTGAGGGGGTCTCTACTCAGGGCCATCCAATCTCTGTACTCCCAAAGCGAGAGCTGTGTCCGGGTCCTCGGCAGTAAGTCGGACCCATTTCCGGTGAGGGTTGGCCTCCGCCAGGGCTGCGCTTTGTCACCAATCCTGTTTGTAATATACATGGATCGGATTTCGAGGCGTAGTCATGGGGGAGGGGGTCTGCAGTTCGGTGGACTAAGGATTGCACCACTGCTTTTTGCAGATGATGTGGTTCTAATGGCTTCATCGGTCTGCGACCTTCAGCACTCACTGGATCGGTTCGCAACCGAGTGTGAAGCGGCTGGGATGAGGATCAGCACCTCCAAATCTGAGGCCATGGTTCTCAGCAGGAAACCGATGGACTGTCCACTTCAAGTAGGGAATGAGTCCTTACCCCAAGTGAAGGAGTTCAAGTATCTCGGGGTCTTGTTCTCGAGTGAGGGAACAATGGAGCGTGAGATGGGCCGGAGAATCGGAGCAGCGGGAGCGGTACTGCAGTCGCTTTACCGCACCGTTGTGACGAAAAGGGAGCTGAGCCAGAAGGCAAAGCTCTCTGTCTACCGGGCCATTTTCGTTCCTACCCTCACCTATGGTCATGAAGGATGGGTCATGACCGAAAGAACGAGATCGCGGATACAAGCGGCCGAGATGGGTTTTCTCCGCAGGGTGGCTGGTGTCTCCCTTAGGGATAAGGTGAGAAGTTCGGTCATCAGGGAGGGACTCGGAGTTGAGCCGCTCCTCCTTCGCGTCGAAAGGAGCCAGTTGAGGTGGTTCGGGCACCTAGTTAGGATGCCACCTGGGCGCCTCCCTAGGGAGGTGTTCCAGGCACGTCCAGCTGGGAAGAGACCAAGGGGTAGACCTAGGACCAGGTGGAGGGATTATATCTCTTCGCTGGCCTGGGAGCGCCTTGGGATCCCCCAGTCAGAGCTGGTTGATGTCGCCAGGGAAAAGAAAGTTTGGGGCTCTCTGCTGGAACTGCTACCCCCGCGACCCGACCACGGATAAGCGGAAGAAGATGGATGGATGGAAGAGGAATATTAATATTTCTTCACAATTACCTATAAGAGAAGATGAAAATCGTCTAAATGGAGTTGTCAAGGCCTTCGAATTTGGAATAAACTGTTCTCTTATAATGAGAAAAAAATCATGTTGACCCGTAATATTACGAAAAAGACAAAAGGATAAACCAGAACCACTTCAGATCTTACCTTTCTAAAAACAAGCAGCTATAATATTTGAGGGAAACATGTTTCTGTAAAGTAAAGGTTAGCCTAGTTTACATCGCGCCAATGACACGCGTTTCTGCAGCGACCTGGGCACAACAACGGTCACTCAACGCATCTAGACTTCTTCGCTGCAAGAGACTTTATCAATCCTGCTCGAGGCAAGTACACAGATGAGGAATAATACATTAAAACCCAGTAAAAATGAACAACACCTCTAGAATAACAAAACAGGACAATTAAATGCAGACTTTTAAACATCCGATATTTGTCATCTATGGTAGATGTAGTAGTCAATGGTTTACAAACAGAAAAACAGGTTGATTTCTGTTGTCTCACTGAAACTTGGCTGAGACATATGTCAGCATTAATGAGGCCATCCACCCTGTCATTTTGTACACTATCTCATTTTGCTAGTCACTGGTCAAGGAGATGGAGTCGCAGCCATCTTTGACTCAAACATACTAATCGTTACAAAACCAACATTACATTTGAATTCTTTTGAAAGCCTAGTAATTAGTCTAACGCATCCAACCTGGAAAACACTGCAGCCAATCTTATACAGTCTATCGCGCACCAAGTCCTTATTCATAATTCCTTTCTAACATTTATGAACTTTTCATAGGTTTAGTCCTCAAAACAAATAAAGTCATTATTGTGGGTGACTTTAATATTCATGTTGATGATGATCCTCTTTATTAGATTCAATTAATCAAAATGTACACAAACCAACTCACTGTTCTAATCCAACCCTAGAACTTGTATTGACATATGGTATTGACATTGAGCATTTATTAGTCTGTGCACATAACCCGCTTTTTCTGACCACTTTTTAATAACTGGTGATGTACTGTTACTGGACTAGAAGGAACTTTTTCATGAAAAATGAAAAATGTTATGATACAAAATGAACCTTCCCTTAGCCAGCACTGAAGTGTCTTCAACCACTGGTACCTTAAAGGTCCCATGTCATGGCCATTTCCACTGATCATAATTCCCAGTGGCGGCCGGCCCATAGTGGCACTAGGGGCGCCGCCCCACCTCTTCCCACATACACAAAAACATATTAAAAAAAATATTAAATGAAAAAATATATATTTAAAAAAAAAAAAATTAAAAAAAATATATATTTTATATTTTTATTTTTAATGAACAAGGTAAATATCATACAATTGGTATCAGTAAAATGTATAATCTACAATAAAATCTGGTTTAAAATGGTGTTACGATGTCTAAAGTAACTGATAAGTCACATGTTTCCTGCCTGCCTTGCCCGTGGCATTAGTTTATCATTACCGGGCGGAGCCCCCGAGACAAACAGCAGCAACCAGCACGTTGCAAAAATCTCAATAGTAAACTGTGCCGCCGAAACATAATTTCAGCCAATCAGCGCCGTCAAATATTTTGGTCACGAGGGCGCTCACGTTGGCGCCCACGTTGGCGCCCACGTTGCTTACGTGCGTTGACATGAGTTGTTTTTTAGACTTGTGAGTGAACAAGGTGATGAGAATGGCTTCGTGTGCAGGTGGAGTCGCCGGACCTCGGTCCCCGCCCAATTCCGTTCAAGAGCTACTCTCCAATCCTTTCGAAAGGAGAAGTTTGGGAGATAAACTGTTGCATAAAGACCTTGGACCGGACCAACCCGATATCACAGCAATTTCGTGAAAAAGACAAAACGAATCAACGAGGCTTCTCACGTAGCTGGTACACCAGAAAGGCATGGCTAGCTGGATGCAAACAGGTAAATGCTGTCTTTTGTTTCCCATGCTTGCTCTTCAAACAGCCGGCGACAGATACGATCTGTTCAGAAACTAGACAAAAGTTAAACAAGAACAAACCACAGACTGCCTGTGTCATGGAGAATACAGTCGCTGGTTTATTTATGTCTGTAGGCCGTTGTTGTGAGTGTGGACGGTCGGAGCATATATAACGTTAGCTTAGCCAAGCTCCATTCAGAAAACACGCATTTTAAAAGGGTTTTTCGCCTGCCGTCTGTCTGCAGACTTGTCAAAGCATTAATTCATGGTTTTTACTAACCGGTATCAGTATGTTGTTACTTCGCCATCATTTTGAAACGTGTATGACAATTAAATCACGGTAAAATATGTTCATCTTGTTGTAGTTGTAGCCCCCTTGCCAGCGATTCTCTCTCTAGTTTAGCATGCTCAGCCCGACTCAGCCTGGTTGTTCCTGGCCCTAGAACCACGATTTTATGGGGCCAGAAAAACTGTGAATTAGGACCCGCTAGCCGGTACTAGGCCAAGTGGAAACGCAACCAAAAACGGGCCCCGCACGGCTCGGCACTGTCTGTGTCATGGCGAATACAGTCGCTGGTTTATTTATGTATGGAGGCCGTTGTTATGAGTCTCAAGTCCCTACCCAATGTCCTGGTCCGTTGGAGGTTCCGCTGGGGGTCCTGCCAACTCCATGTCCTGTCTCGTTGGAGGTCCCGCCGACTACTCTCCTGCCGGGGGTCCTGCCAACCCTTTGTCCTGTACCGCTGGAGCCCCCACCGACTACTCTCCTGCCGGGGGTCCTGCCAACCCATTGTCCTGTCCCGTTGGAGGTCCCGCCGTCTACTCTCCTGCCGGGGGTCCTGCCAACCCTTTGTCCTGTCTCGTTGGAGGTCCCGCCGTCTACTCTCCTGCCGGGGGTCCTGCCAACCCTTTGTCCTGTGCCGTTGGAGGCCCCGCCGACTACTCTCCTGCCGGGGGTCCTGCCAACCCTTTGTCCTGTGCCATTGGAGGCCCCGCCGACTATTCTCCAACCGGGGGTCCTGCCAGCTCCTTGTCCTGTTCCGTTGGAGGCCCCGCCATCCTCTGTCTCGCCGGGGGTCCTGCCAATCCCGTGTCCTGGTCCTCTTCCGTGGGGGATCCTGCCGAGGCCTGTCCCACCAGCTCCGGTTCCTGTCCGGCCGACACCGGGTCCTGCCCGGCCTCCGGCGCTGGCCCGTCAGCGCCTTCCTGCCCGGCCTCCGGAGCTCTCTGGTCTTCGCCCTCGAGCCCGGCCCCCTGAGAGCCGCGGTCTTTGTCCTCGAGCCCGGCCCCCTGACTCTTCCTGCCGCTGCCCTCGTCCTCGAGCCCGGCCCCCTGACTCTTCCTGCCGCTGCCTTCGCCCTCATGCTCGGCCGCCCGAGTCACCCACCTTAGACTCTGCCTTGCCCCCGGGCCGTCCGCCCGAATCCCCCTTTTTTAATTCTGCCTTGCCCCCGGGCCGTCTGCCCGAGATCCCTTCCTGGTCCTCTGCTGTGCCTCTGGGCGGTCAGCTCAGTCCCATCCTCCTGACCCCCTCCACCCACCCTGGTGGCCTAATGATACGTCCCTCCTCCGGACCCCCTCCACCCACCCTGCTTGAGGTTTTGGACTTTTGTGTTTTTTTTTTTGGGACGTCTGGGATCCGTCCCTTGAGGGGGGGGGGGGGGGGGGTACTGTCACGATCTGTCTTTATGGTGTTTTGTCTTGTCTTGTTTCATGTTTTATGTTGAAAGGTCTTCACTTCCTGTCTTGCCTGTTTCTGTCTGCGTTGTGTCTTGTTTAAATCTGTCTGTGGTTCTCGGTCGTTAGTTTCCCTGGTGTGTCTAATTTACCCGATTGTGTTCACCTGGTGTCCCTGTGTTTTCTCCTCCCTCCTCACCTGTGTCTTGTTTCTGTGATTAGTCTTGTGTGTATTTAAGTTCTGGTTTTTCTGTCTGTCTTTGTCGGTTCGTCTTTTGTCATGACTTGTTCGTCGGTGAGTGTTCTGTTTTGTCGTTGTTATCACCTAGCCTTGAAATAAAGGAATTGTCACTTTATTCTGCATTTGGGTCCTACCTGCTTCCCACACCGTGACAAGCTGTGCATACATATTATTGACTTAGCTAGCAGCAGTGTGTGAGGTTATCAAAATCTCAGATAAATGATTGATAAAACCTACCTCTAGTGAATATACAGTGGGGCAAAAAAGTATTTACTCAGCCACCAATTGTGCAAGTTCTCCCACTTAAAAAGATGAGACCTGTAATGTTCATCCTAGGTACACTTCAACTATGAGAGACAGAATGGGGGGAAAGAATCCAGGAAATCACATTGTAGGATTTTTAATGAATTACTTGGTAAATCCCTCGGTAAAATAAGTATTTGGTCACCTACAAACAAACAAGATGTCTGGCTCTCACAGACCTGTACCTTCTTCTTTAAGAGCCTCCTCTGTCCTCCACTCATTAACTGTATTAATGGCACCTGTTTGAACTCGTTATCAGTATAAAAGACACCTGTCCACAACCTCAAACAGTCACACTCCAAACTCCACTATGGCCAAGACCAAAGAGCTGTCAAAGGACACCAGAAACTAAATTGTAGACCTGCACCAGGCTGGGAAGACTGAATCTGCAATAGGTAAGCAGCTTGGTGTGAAGAAATCAACTGTGGGAGCAATTATTAGAAAATGGAAGACATACAAGACCACTGATAATCTCCCTCGATCTGGGGCTCCACGCAAGATCTGACCCTGTGGGGTCAAAATGATCACAAGAACGGTGAGCAAAGATCCCAGAACCACACGGGGGGACCTAGTCAATGACCTGCAGAGAGCTGGGACCAAAGTAACAAAGGCTACCATCAGTAACACACTACGCCGCCAGGGACTCAAACCCTGCAGTGCCAGACGTGTCCCCCTGCTTAAGCCAGTACATGTCCAGGCCCGTCTGAAGTTTGCTAGAGAGCATTTAGATGATCCAGAAGAGGATTGGGAGAATGTCATATGGTCAGATGAAACCAAAATAGAACTTTTTGGTGAAAACTCAACTAGACGTGTTTGGAGGAGAAAGAATGCTGAGTCGCATCCAAAGAACACCTACTGTGAAACATGGGGGTGGAAACATCATGCTTTGGGGCTGTGTTTCTGCAAAGGGACCAGGACCACTGATCCGTGTAAAGGAAAGAATGAATGGGGCCATGTATCGTGAGATTTTGAGTGACAACCTCCTTCCATCAGCAAGGGCATTGAAGATGAAACGTGGCTGGGTCTTTCAGCATGACAATGATCCCAAACACACCGCCCGGGCAACGAAGGAGTGGCTTCGTAAGAAGCATTTCAAGGTCCTGGGGTCCTTCTCACTTCGGTTAAATGGATTCCTTGCGTCCCTCACTTGCGTCGTTTCCCTGCGTCTAGTCCCTCCCACCAGGGAAGCATGGAGGGACGCAAGGAAACCACGAGAAGCAGGGAAATGAGTTTTAAGAGCAATGGGACGTCCTTTCCTCCGGAGTGTCACGTGAAGCGACGTCCGTTTGTGATGACGCTGCACAGCTGATCGTCTGACAGCAGCTCTGTCCCCGTTATTTCCACACACCCCCCCGCCTCTGTTAGTACACATTTTACTGACACAAACATGTGTATCATCTGTTGTAGACCCAAATACATTAAATAAAATAAGAACTCATTCTCAAAAAAGATAAACGCCATTCTTAAAATGTATAAACGAACAATAGTTTGATTAATATTGATTAGAGTGCACACTTTGTGTGTTTGTGTGGATATGTAGCACATTAACATTTTAATAACCACTTTGTTGTTCAGATATTTCACATATTTGTAACTAAATGAAACATGAATTGAAACAAAACACGGTAAAAACTGAGGAGTGACTCCCGTGAGGTTCATGTGTTTCCTTCACTCCGCTGGGAAACTGCTCTCATGAAGGATCAGATCAGTGCATCCACTGCTTCGTCCAATCAGTGAGCAATACACAGTAAGGGGGCGGGGCGAGTGTCTGAGGATTTCATCGGAGGATGGTCTGGTGGTTCCTCGATTATCGCTCCTCGCTCCTCGGTCCTCGGTCCTCCGGCAGAAATAAGAGCCATGGGACGGTACTCAAGATGGCGCAGACAAATCAACTTCCGGTGAGACCGAGGACCGAGGAGCGAGGAAATGAAAATAGTCGACCTGAGATGGGGCCCTGGAGTGGCCTAGCCAGTCTCCAGATCTCAACCCCATAAAAAATCTTTGGAGGGAGTTGAGATGAACTTTTGTTATTGACCAAATACTTATTTTCCACCATAATTTGCAAATAAATTCTTTAAAAATCCGACAATGTGATTTTCTGGATTTGTTTTTTCTCATTTTGTCTCTCATAGTTGAGGTGTACCTAGGATGAAAATTACAGGCCTCGCTCATCTTTTTAAGTCGGAGAACTTGCACAATTGGTGACTGACTAAATACTTTTTTGCCCCACTGTATGTGTGGAAATACACATAGTTATTATTAATGGAGAGAAAAAGTGCAGTGAAGCGATTTGTATCAACCCTTTTCAGTGTTTGTGTCATTGTGTATATTTGTGCAGCTTTAAGTTTTGTTCACCGTATCAAGAGCAACACCCGTTTGCCCGTATCGTGTCGATTTGTCGTGAATGGTGAGATCTTGCGATCTAAGCCAACACTGTCACAGCCTATTTGTAATGTCGACATTTTCTGTATTTGATTCTACATATTTTAACTGCAAGTATTCTATCTCAATTATATATAAAATAAGTGACTCTGTCATTAGAAGACTACTTTATTGACACAGACTGTGTAATAAATCTATATCGGCTATGGCTCTTCGAGGTAATAGTGTCTTAAAATAAGATTTTAATTTGAGCAAAACCAGTCAGAAGCAGAAGGCTTAAATGTTGTCCAAGCTAGTTAACAGTGCATAATGTATACATTTATATTTAACTTAAGCATGTTCTCACACATATTAGCTGGTAAATTAGGCTCTATGGTATCCCTTTGTCAATTAAATTAATTAAAGTGAGCACTTTCTGTTTTGAAATTGAAATGTTTAAAAAAAAGATTATTGTAAAGGGCACCATGGTAAAGTAGTGTGTTATCAAATGTTGTTTTTCATATCAGTGGTATCCTCACTAAGCAGGCTCCATTTACTTCTCTCTTGTTGCTTGAAATGATGTTATTATATCATACGGGCAATTGTGGAACATTTTAAATAGATTCTTATTGCATAGTTAAAATTATGAAAACAAGTAATATTGCTATACAATATATCACAAAACTAACTTATCCATATTCTCCAGTCTGCGCTGAACAATAACTCTGGTAAGTTTTATCATATTTTCACAATTAGGTATCAAATTCATTACATTTAAATATGTATTCCAAAAGCATCACCTGCACCATTAGTGACTTGCAATTCACAGAATGTGAGACTATGGGTTTAAAAAAATGTTTGCGTCATAACATAGCTTTGATTTTTTTGTAATCTTTTGGAAAAGTATATTACGGAGCCCCCCTGGTGACATTGGTGAGAAAATAGTATGTTCCCACGCATTATTAATACGTGGCCACGTATTAATAATGCGTGGCCACGAATTAATAATGCGTGGCCACGAATTAGTTATTGTGTTCCCACGCATTAGTAATTCGTGGGAACACAATAGTTATTACGCAATAACTAAATCCAGATAGTCTATAGAAACTGATGACTGAGTGACAACACTACAGATGTAGCACCTCATTTCAGACAGTTTGAAACGCGAGGGCCGTGGCCGGCACGGGGTCTGCCCTCGCTCAAAGGAAAACCTCCAGTGTGACTTGAGACCGCCCCCTTGATAAATACATTTAATTATAATGAAGCCAGTTGCAATGGATCATGGACTTTGATACAGTACGGTAGATTTATGTCTGGTAGGCTACTACTGTATGGCGGATCTTTGTTAAGATCTATATGTCAGACTCTTTACGCCCGCGGCTGGTTACCGCAGATGGTGTGACATCCACACGGGGCCATAAACATAATGTGTCGCATGTGATTCGTTTTGGAATTGTTTCTCATTGGAATTACTGCCCCTGGGTTCGCGAGATCTGTTGTTTTCCTGGGGCCTTCACCGTGGGAAACCCTACAGATGCCCTTTGCCAGTATTCTTCTTCTAACTCTTCTAGTCTCCCGACTATAACGAAATTTAAGCAGAAGTGCTTAATCATGTTGCTTCTACTTCTGTCTGGTATTCAGCCTAATCCTGGTCCTTTAATGGCATGTAATACCCCAACGGACTTTAAGAACTTGTCTGGGTTACACATCATCCATGTAAATGCTCGCAGCCTGCTTCCCAAAATGGATATGTTGCGAATTTGGTCAGAGTCAACTGGAGCTGATCTAATTATTGTTTCTGAGACTTGGCTTTCAAAGAAAATATTGGATAAAGATGTCGGAATTGACGGCTTCAATATGTATCGTTCGGACCGCCCCAGGAAAGGTGGTGGCGTGGCGATTTACGTAAAACATAATCTTGCTGCACAGGTCATCTTCTCCAAATCTGCTGTTAAGCAGTTTGAAATCTTAGCACTAAAGATTGATTTATCTGGTGGTCAGTTTTTAACTGTTGTTGGTTGCTATAGGCCCCCTTCTGCTACAAACGACACATTATCCTCGCTAATGCAGCTTTTATCTCAACTACAGTTTAAGGAAATCATCCTGGTAGGTGATTTTAACTGGGACTGGCTTTCACCAGTGTCTGATGATTTTAAAATGCATTGTATGTCGCTAAATTGTACACAATTAATTCAAAGTCCTACTCGTCTTAACACCAGGTGTCTAAATAAATCATCTCTTATCGATCTTTTAATTACTAATCAACCCCATAAATATACTGCAACCGGGGTCTTTGCTAATGACCTAAGTGATCATTGTCTAGTTGGTGCTATTATAGGGATACCAAAATCCCCCGTACCAAACCCTGTGTTGTTCTGAAAAGAAATGTTAAGCACTTTATAGAGCAAGCCTTTCTTCATGACTTAGTTCATTTAAAATGGGATCGTATTTTATTGATTGGTGATGTTGACCATGCTTGGAAGTATTTTTATGACAGTTTTAGTTATTTATTAGATAAACATGCTCCGTTTCGCCGGTTCAGGGTGAAGGGCCGTGATAACCCCTGGTTCACTTCTGATCTGGCAGCCCTCTTACGCAAGAGGAATCTCCTTTGGGCTGCTGCGAGGAAGACAGGTTCTGAGGCTGACTGGCTTCTTTTTCGTCAACTGCGTAATCGCTGTACTGCTTCCATTAAAAAAGCCAAAAGCGATTTTTACTTATCCCAGACCACAGACAGTTTAAACGATCCTAGGAGATTTTGGCATACCATAAAATCCCTCTCTGCCAGCTCTCGCTCCTTAGAGCTGCCTCCTAACATTGTTGTTGACTCCACCCCTGTGTCAAATAAGACAGAGATGCTTAATTGTTTTAATAAACATTTTATTGCCTCCAGTTCCTCGTTTGACACATTATCTTTTGGTAAATCATCTCCCTCCATCACCACCAGTCATGCCACTAGTAGCCACACTTTCTCCTTCAACCCCTTCAATGTTGGGGAGGTTTGTAAGGCTCTAAAGGGCCTAGACCCCAAAAAATCAGCAGGTCCGGACGATCTCCCCCCTTATTTCTTACGGCTAGCTGCAGATATTAGAGCCAAAGCACTTTGTCATGTTTTTAATCTTTCTATAACAAGCAATGTCATTCCAGTTGTTTGGAAAACTGCAAATGTTCTCCCCTTATTGAAAGGTGGTGATCCCATGGTGATGAATAATTACAGACCAATTTCCAAGCTCTCTATTTTAGCTAAAGTACTTGAAAGGCTGGTGAATGATCAAATCAAAGAATATTTAAGCTTGAACAACATTCTATCTCTTCACCAGTCGGGCTTTAGGAAGCAGCACAGTACAGTAACGGCTGCTTTGAAAGTAGTGAATGACATTGTTGAAGGCTTGGACGCAAAGAGCTACTGTGCTGCCCTTTTTATAGACTTATCCAAGGCATTTGATACTGTGGACCATGGCATTATGTGCCAGAAGTTATCCCATATAGGCCTGTCTGACCAAGCTGTTGGTTGGTTTGCAAACTATCTTTCAAATCGCAAGCAATGTGTAAAATTCAGCGGTCTCTCCTCAAGCTTTCTTAATGTGCCCAGAGGCGTTCCTCAAGGTTCGGTCTTGGGACCGACCCTTTTTACTATTTATATAAATGATGTGGGTCAAAGTATGGATGCGTCTGTACATCTATATGCAGATGATACTGTTGTGTACTGTTGTGCTAGCACTGTTGCGCTTGCATTTGAACGTCTGCAGTCTGCTTTTGACACTTTTCAGTCACATCTGTTCCACCTTAGGTTGGTGTTAAATTCAGATAAGACAAAAGTCATGTTGTTTTCCAATAAGAAAAAGTTACCAATTGTTCTTCCCTGCATCATGTCTGCACAGCATAACCCCATTGAAGCTGTTAACACCTACAGATACTTAGGCATCACCATAGATGAAAATCTCTGCTTCAAACCACACATTGACAATCTTTTAAGGAAATTGAAATTAAAGCTGGGATTCCTTTTTAGAAATAAGGCCTGCTTCTCCACAAGTGCGAGGAAACGGCTTGTAGCTGCCACATTTTTGCCGCTCTTGGACTACGGGGATGTTGTGTACATGAACGCCTCAGCTCACTCCCTTCATCTGCTGGACGCTGTTTACCATGGGGCTCTGAGGTTCATAACCAACTGTAAACCCCTCACACACCACTGCACGCTGTACTCTTTAGTCAACTGGACATCATTATCAATGCGCAGATCACTGCATTGGTACAAACTCATCTATACCGCTATGCTTGGACTGCTGCCCCTCTACATATCCACTTACATATCACACAAACAGTACAGCTATAGACTAAGATCTCAACATTACATCACTCTGTCCGTCCCCTCAGTACGCACGGTGCTTGGGAAAAAAAGCCATATCGTACTCTGCCCCCTCGACCTGGAACACACTTCAGCAGGAACTTAAGCTGACCACTTTGATACCCATCACGGATTTTAAACTCATTTTAAAAAAGCTGGAGAAATCATCTGTGGGTGTTTGCACCTGCTATATCTGACTGCTGTATATGGATTTTAATGACTACTTTTTTACGATGTTGTATTTTAGTGTTGCCTCTGTGTTTAGTGTCCTGTCTGTCTGTAACTTTGTGTGGTAGTGTTACCACTGACAGGTCTCTCTTGAAAATGAGACCTTGTGTCTCAATGAGATCTACACCTGTATAAATAAAGGCTAAATAAAATGTCACGGATAGGATCATACTATGTGCTAAATGAGAGATTTGTAATGTAATCATTTAGGCTACAAAACATCACCATGTTTTTATTTAACAAAATAATGTTGGTTAGTCCACAACTACTGTACAAAAAACATCAGGAAGCCCGCCGGCTCCAAAAACGAACGGGAGGAAATGCTCTCGATTTTTAATTCTAATTGAATCATCATCTTCAACACGATCATTTATGTTTATGTTCGCCGAATTTACATGAAAGCACTGACAAATATGAATATACTGTAGTCAACTTCATTACAACGTTATTAACGTGCCTAAACTCAGTAATTCACTACAAATATTTATATTTTAATGGAGCCTCGTCAGGCAGATCAGGGTCCCGACGCGTAGCGGAGGGATCTTGAGTTTCCTCATTACAGGGCTCAATAATTATTGTGTGGCAACGCATTACTAATTCGTGGGAACATAATAACTAATTTGTGGCCACGCATTATTAATACGTGGCCACGCATTATTAATACGTGGCCACGCATTATTAATACGTGGCCACGCATTATTAATACGTGGCCACGCATTATTAATACGTGGCCACGTATTTATATTTTTCTCACCAATGTCACCAGGGGGCTCCGTAGTATATTCCCAAACATGACAAAAAGCTTATTTAATTTATGTTTGACTGTCCACCACCTTCTTGATGGAGGCTTTTTAAAATATCATTATAGCAAAGGTTGTGCTGCCACCCTGTGGACAGAGTGTATACTCAGATAAGTCTTTTAATGCACTCGTTCCCAAACTGTTTCTTGGAGGCCCCCTTTTTAATATTGAGTAAACAGAAGACCCCTGACTTGGTGACATGTTTACCTTGCTCATCTTTGTTGTCCTTGTGTTTGTAGCTGTAAGTATATTTGGTGTCATTCAGCTACTTTCTGTCAAATACAATTAGTTGCTCTTAATCTTCAAGAGAAATAATTATAATGCGAAGAAGTCGACTCTAAATGCACCAAACATTCCTAACCATCTACATCTGCCCGTAGCCAACTGTCCTGAGTGATCAATCCACTTTATCATAAATTGTTAATTATTAGTAAAGTCGGTATCAAGAAGTTCAGCAATAGTGAAATAGAGGTATTTATTCAAGTGAGCATGTGATTTTCCAAAGCGTCAGTATTGATGTTACAGGAAAATAACAAAGCATCTCAGAGCTATGTGTAGGCCACTCAGGGTTTCTTATGGCCTAAATGAAATTAATGGACCAAATGTTTTTTGACAATACTATCATTATATATAATATATATATTTAATAATATAAATGTGAATATATGATATTCAATGTTTGTTCTGTTCTCTGTTAAACAAGAACTTTTTTACTTTAAAAACAAGAAATGTTGTCTCATCCTAGTAAGTGTGCTCTACCACTCATAAAAAGGGATCTGACCTTAAGAGGCCAAAATAAGAAGACATTGGTAAATCCCAGAATAAATGTGGCTAACAAAATAAAGAATTCCTTTATTTCAAGGCTAGGTGATAACAACGACAAAACAGAACACTCACCGACGAACAAGTCATGACAAAAGACGAACCGACAAAGACAGACAGAAAAACCAGAACTTAAATACAAACAAGACACAGGTGAGGAGGGAGGAGAAAACACAGGGACACCAGGTGAACACAATCGGGTAATCAGACACACCAGGGAAACTAACGACAGGGAACAACAGACAAATCCAAACAAGACAAAACACAACGCAGACAGATCGTGAAAGAGGGACTATTTGAGAAACTAAAGATCATGTGGAAGTTGATGCCAGCAGTGAAAGTTAGCTGAAGAAGATTATTGATACAAAAACACACAACTCTTCAAGGAGATACGATACAGTTTTTTAATCATTTCATACTTTCTTCATCCCTCACCTAATTACTACAGGACAATAACATGCAATTCAGTAAACATCAGTATAATTGTTCACATTAAGTATATTTAAAATATATATATACCTGAAGAGAAGATACAAAACAATAAGCAACACATCTTTTTAAAACATTGTGGTCGTTTTTGATCAAATCGTCAGCTAAATGTAATTTATTGAGCAATGTAAACTGCATACATGAAATATGTAAATGATCCTAACAGGGAAAAACACTGCACAATGAACTGTCCATGCACAAAATGTGTTCCCACAAACATGGTTAATCTGTTATCTCCTGTTTGGTGAACCTGACAAACATATCACATAACTTCTGCAGAAATACAATTGTTTAAACATATCAAATAAACTTTGGCAAACTTATTTAATTCTCAGTCTTTCAAGTGTCGAGACTCATAGTTTTTCTCTCATGATTAGCAGGTACTGAACTCTTTGAGCCCAACCTGCCCTCAGGCTTCTCTCATTCAGCAAGCAATGGACTCTGATTGGAGGAAAGATTAGGCTTCAAACTCTTTCCATTTTATTGACATGGCTTGAACAACATTACTTTGGCGTTACAACACAGCATCAAAAATCAACAACAAAATCACACATGCCGTTCGTAGACACAAAATATCCTGACTTAACTCTTCTGTTCCTCTGGCTTCTAAAACTCAGGTCAATCTCTTATTCAGCATTTCTTTCAAGGATTACTTTTTAGATTCATCAACATTCATAAAACATCTTTGCTGTAAGAAGTTAGTTTACAAAATTGAAACCATGGTGATTTAGAAAAATAAAGTTAAAACACGATGTGTAAGCAAAGAAAGTACGACATGGTCCTTTATTGGTCCCAACCCTTGGTTATCTATAGTCATTCAAATGTCTGGGTCATTATCATGGCTTGAGTCTCTTCTTAGACTTTATATTGCTTTCAGCTCTTTGTCTTGGTCTAAGTTGGCACTGATCTTAATTCTCCCTTGGTTAGAGATTCTTCACTTTAAAGCAGGTAGTCTCCTCTGCCTACTTTACCCATGAGCTCTGCTTGTCCTCTCACCTCCAGCAGGTACTCGACTCGTTGCTTCCAGCCTGACTTGGCCTCAGATTTCTCTCTTTCAATAAGCAGGTCAATGTACTCTGGAGTGGAGAGAGGATTTGGCTTCAATGCGATCCTTCTTAGTCTGTTTAGAGACTTGGCAGACCTTTCCATGATCTCCCTCACTTCAGCCTGAAGACGCTGATATTCAGCCTTCAGCTGGGCGATCACTTCCTGAACAGTTCTCTTAGCCTTTGAGGCTTCCAGGTACTTTTCTTTCAGCTCCTTCACTGTTTGCTTTTCTTTAACCTCCCTATACTCCCATCTGTACTTCTGGTTAAAATGTTGACTCCAATGACATTTGCCTGGACACTGGGTACAGTTTCCTTCTGGTCCCATTGCAGGACACTTCCTTTTATCTGCATCATTGGCATATGGACATTCTGTGTGACAGGTGACATGACACACCTGACAGTTGATGTCGAACGTTCCAGTGCCAGATATATCTACTTGAAAAGGCCTTGTGACGACGACATATTCAATCTCAAATGTCTCATTTCTGCTGATCTCTGCTTCATGCAGTTTAACCTGTTCAGATGTCTTGTTTATCTCCTCAATCTTGGCTAACCCTACTTTAACCTGCTTCTGCACATTTTCCATTGAGATCTGGAGCTGCTTTCTTTCTCTGAGGACTTCCTTTGTCATGGTCAAGCTTTTGGTTGTTAGCTTATTTAAAGCAACAAAGAATGTATTCATGCTTTCTGCCCCCATTTTCCAGAACATCTTTTCAAAGCCTCCATCTTCCTCCTCTCCACTCGAGTCAGCAGCAGCAGATGATTGGTTCTGTGCAAACAAGGCAGAATTATTGAATGTGAAGTGAACTGGCAGCCCGTCTTCTGTTTTAGGACATGGGACGCCTGAAGCTTTGATCGCCTCCAGAACTGGTGGGCATTGGCCGTCTGCGAATGTCACCAGAACCTGGATGTTCTCTGTCACATCTTTGCCAAAGATTGAGAGCACAGAATCAAACACATACTTCTGTGTTGCTGTGAGCTGAGCTGAAGAAGCTGGAACTACAAGACACACAGCGTCAATTTCACTGACGCCACGCTCAGTAGAGAAGAGATTAAGAATCTGTTCTGTGAACTCCTTGTCTCTTTGTATTTCTCTTGTATCTCCAAAGCCTGATGTTTCCACAACGGTCAGAGAGAAAGGGATTTTAAAGCCCTCTTGGTGGTTGATGTTGTACACAGTGACTTCAGAGGTCTGGCTCTCAGCTTGAGATCTCGACTGATCCTCGTCAACTAACTTGAATCTGAAATCGTCCTCCCACTCTACACCAACGATGTAGTTGATGAGTCCATTGATCAGAGTGGACTTTCCAGATCCAGTTGCTCCAGCAAGCATTATTGTACGATTTTGCATCGTACATTCATTGCCAAAGTTGTACCTCCGGCATCCATCGATGTTCAGAGCTTCTTCTGTCAGAGGCAGTTTGTAAATTGAGGGAGATTCAGAGTTGATCCTCTTGCTTTTACTTATGAGGGATTCTGTGAGATGTGCACGTTTAGTTGTGCGGACATTAACAGCGATGCTTTCTTTGCTTCTTCCAGCTGCACCACAATCACACCTGACCCTGACAGCGTATTCTGTCTCTGGCTGAAGTCCTGAAATGATCGCCTTCTCAGCTCCCGCCATCATTTGCTCCCAGTGGAGATCTTCCTCTTTCCCCTGTTGGTCTGGTTTGGCGTACTCCACGATGTAGCTCAAAACGTGGACATCTTGTCCGAGCTCAGCAGGTTTCTCCCAGCTGACTGATATCTCACGTGAGGTAGATTCAACGTGGAGTTCTCCAGGAGGGCTGCAGGGTAAGGTTTGAATGGATCCACTGACTTCATTGGCTGGCCCAGCACCTACTGGTGTCTCTGCCCTGCATCTGAACCTGTACTCTGTGTTAGGACTCAGGCCGCTCACTGTGACTTCTTCAGCTCTGGATGCTGTCTCTTGTTTCCAGCCGTCCTCTCCTCTGACACAGTACTCAACAGAGTAGGAGGTGATGTCCTCAGCTCCAAATCTGGGTGGAGAAATCTTCAGCGTCACACTGTTGTGGTTTATATCACTTCCTGTTACTGCTGCAGGCTTTGAAGGCGGCTCAAAGTTCTCGTTGACAGAAAGGCCGTCTGTGTAAAGGTAGATGCTGGCACCTGTCTGTGTCTCGTTTGTTAAACCCACCGTCAGAAATGTGATGTTCTTGTTCTCCTTGTTGGCCTCTGCAAAATCACTGAAGAGCTTTGCTTTATGCCGCATTGCTTTAAATGTTCTTCTTGACTTGTACCATTGATCTGGAGGGTGTGGATCTTGGGCATCGTCTGGTTTGGGTGTTTGCTGAAGGTAGTTTGATAAAGTTGAGAGGTACGGTTCATCTCTTCCCAGCGAGGTGAAGACAAAACACACAGCCTGCTCTGCTTTGAAGCTTTCTTTGTACAGGTCTGTTTGAGATGAGATGATCTTGGTGGTTGTCATCATGTCGGTCAGAGACATCACGGTGTAGATTTCTCTCTCCTTACAGTCCATCCACTCGTTCAGGTGCTTGCTGTTGAAAGGAGAAGAACATGTCTTCCTCAGTTCCTCTGCGAGCACAGCTTCTTCTTCTACTCCTCCTCGGATTGATGGAAGTTTATTTGCCAGGTTTCGTTGGAATTCCAGTTTGAACTGAGAGCACTTCTGTTTAAAGGTTTTGAGTTTTTCTCTAATCTCTGGGAACTGCTGTGCAGTTTTGGTTCTCAGTGCATCATTGCACCTCATCTCCAGGTCACTGAAGTCCTCCAGGACACTCTGACATTCTTCAACTAATCCTATACTTATCTGACGGACAAGTTTAGCGGCAGTAGAATCTAAACATGTCAGAGGCAACAGCCAGACCTTCACTGGTACTGCGTTTTCCCCGTTGGCTCCCAGCAGCTTTGGCAGACTTTGGTACACCTCTACTGCCTCCTGAAAGGATGTCGGAGGTTTCTGAACTAAAAAGTCTCCATAGAATCTGCAGGACAGTTTCTCATCATTTGCTTTGTCCTTGTCTTCCATTTTCAGCGAGCCTTCACCACTACAATCATCACAATTAATGTAATTTGTGTATTGGTTGTGATTGTACATTGTATTTTTCTAAATGTGTATGAATACAATTTTGAAAAACATTTGATCAACAATAAAAAAGGATTTGGTCAGGATCTAGACTCAGTGTGTAGTTTATTAATTAATCAATGCTCTCTACATTAGGAAAACACATACCAGTGTACCAGAGGGAGTCACACACAGCTGTGACTAGATAACCAAAATCCTTGAATCTACACACAGCAAATAAAGTCAAATGACACAACGAGAAAAAGGAGATCACACATACAGTATAGTCGATATAAAACTGGCCGCTTCAATCTGAAGAGCAACTAAAACAAAACACGGGAGTGTACCTTGTTCTTGTGAACACTAATGTTATCCACAGCATACACAGAGACCACGAAGTTCTTAAGGAGAAAACTAGTTACTAAAACAAAACACGTTAGTGTACCTTGTTAGCTAATGTTAGTTAGCGTTAGCGTCTGTAAATGCTACTAGTATACAAACTGTAGTATCATATAATGTCCTTTGTTTTCTGTCATGTTTGTATTAATGTTTGGAACTAATTGAAGCAGGTCACCATTGTAAAAGAGGTCTATGATCTCAATGGGTTTTATCTGTATAAATAAAGGTTTTGAATTGAATTGAATTAGCTGACATTAACGTTACACATTGCACTCATATTACTCACCGGTCCCGCTGCTCTTACAGAACCGACTAACTCCCCTTTCGTGTATGTACAGCTCTCAACATGCCCAGACTTGTAGTGATGTTCACCTCGTTTTATACTTTTCCCCTCATTCTGAAAGAAACAGGTGAAATTTGCTAACGTGACGGCCGTCTTTGTGATGGTGACGCGTTTTGTGCGAGACCAGAGACCTGTAGTTCACTGAGCGGTTTCACACGAAAAAATGTGTAACTTCACAGTTTTACGACACATTTTTATTTTTTTGACTTGCAAAATGTTCTTTTAAATTGACAAACATCATATGTGTCATTCGTGGCACAATTCAAACGGGATCAAAAGATAACCTTTCTCTCTCCATTGACTTCAATGTATAATTTTCCGCTTCCGGGGTCCCATGGAGGCTCCCGGAAGGGGAGGGACTTCGCCTCTCTATAGAGAAGCAAACGAAGCATATCTGAAAGTGCAAGCCTGAACGGCAAAACTTTATTCCCAGTATATTGCCATAAATATGATGATTGATTATCAGTAAAAAATTCTACGTGACACAAAGACATTGCATTAACCTTGAGATGCGTTTTTATTCCGTTGAACACAACTTTTGATCACAAATCAAAAAAGGTAAGACGTAATTATTGTAATATTTTTGGAACCGGATGTTGTTTACTTTCTCTTTTCTGGCTGATAGCTCCAGGAATTCGAGGTCGAACAGTGATGACATTACATGTGTGGAATCTGTGGAGTCTCAGCTTTAAATCGTATATCTTGTTTGTGCAGTTAAGATAGTAATAAGGGCATTTCTACCGTGTTTTTTTTCCCGCTCAATGCTAATTCAAAGGCTTGGTATTACTCTTGTGTTTTTTTTAGCTAACAATTGTTCTTATTGTCAGTTAGCGGAGTTTCTTACCTTTAAAAGGGTATGAAACATTAATAGTTTCATAAATGTTAAGAAGCCCTGAGACATGCGAGAAAAAAAAAACTGTGGGAGGGGTGCACTGGGGTGACCTTCGGGCTTAACTGGTTAAATGAATCGTAAGTTTAGTAAGTACATTATCAATATGACGTTATATTAATGTTAATTATTGATGATTGATGAAAGGTTACTTAAAAATGTTTTCTTAATGTTCTAAAAATGTTTGGGGCCCCTGTCAGTCACGGGCCCTTAGAATTGTCCTAACTTTTCACCCCCTTACGGCGCCCCTGTACACATGTATAAAGGGACGTCCTTAGCTCGCTAATAAGCTACATCACAAGCTAAGCTAACAAGCACACAAACACCTGCTAACGGGGTTAACAAACACGTATAATATTATCATTTTACTCGCCGAAAAAAGCTGAGAGTAGACTTCTTGGAAGTTCTTTTAGTACATTCAAGCGCACAGCACAACATTTTAATTGTCTGGTATTTGCAACAATATTCCCACAATCACCACGAACACGGCTAAAGCTAAAGGGTCAAGTACAGTACTATGACTAACTAACGTTGTAGCCTCTATGGTTGTAGCCTAGCAGAGTGGACAAGTTGCTGTTAGCTGACAGTGAGGCATGAACGTGTCCATCAACGTGACCACGCCCTAATTTATGCAAAAACCTTAAGACCTAATATAAATAAAAGGGTCGTGTTAGAAAACAATTCACTCACAGATTCATAATCATGAAGGTGGAATCTAACTATATCGATAATAATATTTATTGCATCCATGGGTAGAAACATGTTTTTTTCTGCTGTAAAGTTGGGCATTTTAAAATGGGGATCTATGGAAATTGCTCCTTTCTGCAGTCAGTCCCTAGCGGCCCATGTATGAACTGCAGTGTGTGGCACTTCCGTATTGGCCTCCCGGCTGTTCCCCAGAGTTTGCCGCTTGGCGTAGAGCTGTTGAGGCATGGACCAGTGATATACAAGCGAAGTTTGGGGACGATCGGACCGTGTCCATTAGAGCTACAGCGATGTCGTGTTTTATGGCGAGGGATGTGTTTCCATGGAAACGGCATATGATGATGACACCCCATAATTGACGTAGCGCTGTTGAGGGCAGGACCGTTAACCTCTACCTGGAGTCTGCTGCTCTGAGCATGTCAGCTGGAGCGATTACATCATCGTGTTCCATGACACAGGTGTTTCTAGTTGAGCTAACGAGGTGTGCAGAGATCACAGGTTTCCATTGCTCTGAATGAGAGATACACCTCTTTAAAAGAGCAATCCTTTCCCACTTTCTTAAGCTCTTTTCTGTTCTTTGGTTTTAGCGCCTGGCCGAAGCACTCACACATCAATCAGAGATATATTGTTTGTTTTTGGTACATTTATTTCCATGTTATTGTTTCCATTTCTTCACTGTTCATTCTCTTCTTTAAACACAAATGAAGGTATCTAACCAGACGATGTTGAAACAGTTGAAATAAACAAATCGTAACTTCTCTGCAGTGCAGCGGTCAAAAAACTGTGTGGCTTCACAACCAAAATAGAAGCCGTGGCTGCGGATCCCGATCAGATGACACCAATCAGTTATACTCCATTATACATTAAATGATTAAATAATCCAAATAATAAATCAACGTTTTGGCTCCTACACTGTTACATGTGAACGTTTTGTGGAAGAACCGTAACAGATATCGGTGAAATTTCAAAGCGTGAAGCATGTCAAGGACCTTGAGCATCTGAAGTGTGCTTTTTGTGCACTTTCGGGTCAATAATGTTGCCTTTTTGGCAGATTAACTAAAGGTGTGCGGCTGCTGTGGTGGGGAAAGATGAGGCTGATTTTACAATGGGGTTTAATGGAGACATGTTGAACGTTTTTGTCACTTCATGCCCTCAGGAGGCATTTTGTTTAATTATTTTTGTATTATGGCAGGTTTAAAAGAAAATATGAAGGCAACATTAAATCTGTCCTCCACTCTAGCTGTGACATCACGCACTCTAAAATGTGAAGAAAACCTCTTTACCAAGGTCTGAACAATGTTTAATATCTCTAAAAGTAAGAATCAGATTTAAAAGTCGTTTTACACGAATAATGTCAGAAAGATGTTTAACATTTTAAAGTTGGAATGAGGTTTCTGAGTGAAAGTATGAATGAACAGTTAGCAGTTGAAGTTGCATGAAGATTGTTGAAGTCTGAAGATTTTCTCCATTGACTTCAATGGTTAAAAATGTGATGCATTATGGGATGTATCTCTGGAATTATGAAAGTTATGAATGAGAAAAGTAATAGCCATCGATTCCCGACTGAGCTGAACGTTTTGATGTTTGAACGGAGTTTCTGTGATGTTCAATGCGGGAGGAGAAGAGGTGCAAAATAACCAGGTGGAATAAAAATAATAAAGAATTGCATGCGTCAAAGAACAGAATGTGGGAATGCTGTATCAGCACAATACGCCTGCTGGCTAGCACTGGCACGTTTACAGCAATGTTGATCAATTTAAATAAACAAACAAATTATAGTGAAAGTAGCTAAAAGTAGTCATTGTGCAGATTGGTCCATTTCAGAATAATATATGATATATTGTTTATAACAAATTAAATTATAATAAATTAAATATCCATTATTTTTACATTATTTCACTTTGAGCTAAAGTCACTTCTACTGTTTTGGTTTTGGTTTTGCAAAATAATAACTAACAGAAGTCTGAACTGAGCAGCTCATGCAGAGAGAGAGTGGATTCAAGTTTAATACATACTTTTTAAAAAACCTTCATAAAAATGTGATCTTTGTGATTCACAAGAAAAATATTGTGTGTGTGTGTGTGTGTGTGTGTGTGTGTGTGTGTGTGTGTGTGTGTGTGTGTGTGTGTGTGGGAAATTCCTCTCCAGCTTCAGGCCTGCAGCTACATGACTGAACAAAGACAGAGATACCACAATGTTACAAGTTATTTAAAAAAACAAGAACTACAATTATTTAAGTTACAAAAAAACAACAGCAATGGAAGCAGTTTAATTGTTCCTAATAAAAAATGACATTTCCACAGATTTGACCTGCATTATTCAGATAAACATCTCAAACACTAACGCTGCACAATCCACTGAATACTACAACTACCATCATGCACCACTAGAGAGCAGTGCTGTCATTGGTAAAAGAATAAGTCACATGATCAGAATCACTGTGTAGTCCCACAGAGGGGACATTCACATCGTTACGGAAGGAGAGAGCCAACGACAGTTTACTGTTAACTAAGAAGCAAAACCAAAATAAATGAAAGACAAAACTATTAAAAAAATGACACAATTTACAAAAACACACATCCTCTAACAGTTCTGAAGAAACAGCACCAGGTGTGTATTGCACAGTTATTAACGGCTTATGAAGCTCAGCGCAAGTTCTTTCAGGAAGACTGGGTGTAAATACATTCACTCTGCAGCTGCTTGTAATCAGCTCATCACGGGCTTTCTGTTAACCTATCACATTCACCCCATTCTCCAGCAGCCAATCAGTGAGCTGCAGCCACACTTTAAAATGGTTCTCCTCTCTCCTGCAGTCAGCTGTGATTTCAGGTGTTCATGCTGCTGCCCACCTCCTCCTCCTCCTCCCCATCCACCTCCTCCCCATCCACCACCTCCACCTCCTCCACCTCCTTCCCATCCACCTCCTCCCCATCCACCTCCTCCACCTCCTCCCCATCCGCCTCCTCCGCCTCCTCCCCATCCACCTCCTCCCAATCCACCTCCTTTCATCATATCCAGTGCCAGGAGAGCTAATCCAAAAACCTCATCCACCTCCTCTCCATCCACCTCCTCTCCATCCACCTCCTCCCCATCCACCTCCTCTCCATCCACCTCCTCCCCATCCACCTCCTCTCCATCCACCTCCTCCCCATCCACCTCCTCTCCATCCACCTCCTCCCCCTCCACCTCCTCCCCATCCACCTCCTCTCCATCCACCTCCTCCCCATCCACCTCCTCCCCATCCACCTCCTCCCCATCCACCTCCTCCCCATCCACCTCCTCTCCATCCACCTCCTCCCCATCCACCTCCTCTCCATCCACCTCCTCCCCATCCACCTCCTCCCCATCCACCTCCTCCCCATCCACCTCCTCCCCATCCACCTCCTCCCCATCCACCTCCTCCCCATCCACCTCCTCTCCATCCACCTCCTCCCCATCCACCTCCTTTCATCATATCCAGAGCCAGGAGAGCTAATCCAAAGACCTCATCACACCTCCTCTTCATCCCACCTCCTCATCAAATCCAGATCTTCATCATCATCACAGTGTCTAGACCCTGGGGGTCCCTATATGCTCACGGCTGCATTTCCCCTTTAGATATACCATTTCAGGATCTGGGTCTAACCGCCAAGGACTTCACATTTATCACATGACATGTGTAGAAGTTGAATCTAACTATATCGATAATAATATTTATTGCATCCATGGGTAGAAACATGTTTTTCTCTGCTGTAAAGTTGGGCATTTTAAAATGGGGGTCTATGGAAATTGCTCCTTTCTGCAGCCAGTCCCTAGCGGCCCATGTATGAACTGCAGTGTGTGGCACTTCCGTATTGGCTTCCCGGCTGTTCCCCAGAGTTTGCCGCTTGCTCACAACAGAAGGAAAATATGAATAAATAGAGGAAGATATAGAATAGTGGCAATAGTTAGGACAATCACGATACATATCACAGACAGAAACATGTATTATATTAATTTATTATAAACCTACACAGTTGATTTCACAAGCCTCATTTAATAACCTATTACTTACTCAACATCCGGTTTCACTATGAGTGGTCGCATTTTCGAGAGCTCCCGCTTTGGCGGTTATTCCTCACGATTTTTTACATATTTCATCCTCCTGACAATATGGATTATGGACTCCTACCTCAACTCACCAATGAGGCAACATCACTTAGAGAAGGAGAGTAATGAAAGCGGGGATACAATGAACCACAATGACTTTTACCTTCTCAACGGCTGGGAAAGGAAACACCTCGCTTTTGGAAGTGCTAGCATTCATGCATTATTAACTGCAAACCCGACGCGAAAGTACTTACCCCCGTCAGGCAAACTAGACCGAAGAAGTATGATCGTCTTGGTCTTATTGTTAGCGGGAGACATCCATCTGAATCCGGGCCCGGTGCAGACAAGAAGCCAGTCCTGCAGGCTCGAGCAGCTAGCATCACAATTAGCATCAGAACTAGCATCTCTTCCGCTGCAACAACAACTACGCGACGACAACAGAGACCGTGGAGACAGCGGAGACCAAGGAATAAACGGAGACTTCGAGATTCCACCGGGGACGCCTCGGCAGACAGACACGCATGAGGCAGTGACGAGAGGAAGAGAACCGAGATCCGAGGGAACAAATATCCGCCATGTTGTTAGCCATGTTGTTAGCCACCCTGCTAGCATATCAACGGCTAAAGCTACAAAGGAGCCACCCTCCCCCCACCCCCCACCCCCCCACCCCCACCCCCACCACCACCACCACCACCACACACCGCCACCACGACAAGCCGGTTGCTGTAACGGACAAAGACAAATATCTGCAAGCTGACGACATTGTGCATTTAAGCAACAAAAATGGACTACATATTTTTCATCTGAACACTAACAGCCTGAGACACAAACTGGCTGAACTCAGGCAGCTATTCATGAACGGTAAGGCAAGCATATTATGCTTTTCTGAGACCAAATTGGACAATTCCATTACAGATTCAGAGATTGAAATTGAAGATTATCTTGTAGTGAGAAGGGACAGGAACGTGAATGGAGGTGGTGTCTGCATGTACATACATAAAGACACCAATTTCAAAAACCGAACTGACCTGCATCATGAAAATATTGAATCTGTGTGGGTTGAAATTCTTTTTGACAATGCTAAATCTGTAATAGTCGGGACAATCTATAGACCACCGGAACAGAGTGACTTTTATGATACATTAGATGGGTGTTTGGCTGATGTGGGGGATGTAGAGACAATTATTATTGGAGACTGGAACACGGATATGCAACGTAAAGACACGTCCGTCTTCAAGTCCTTCAGTAGGATTTGTGATCTGCACGGCTTCAGCCAGCTAATCACCCAACCCACCCGGGTATGTGAAACAACACAAACTACCATTGATCTCATTCTGACCTCTGACAGGTCCAGGATCTCCAGTAAAGGGGTTATAGCATGCGGGTTAAGTGATCATTATATGATATTCTGTACCCGCAAAAAGCTAAAACAAAGGGCCGGCTGTCACAAAACAGTCATATCTAGAGACCTCAAAAACTACTCTAGCGAGGCCTTTAACCTAGAACTGGAGAGCCTGGACTGGTCAGATGAGCTCAGTGGTACACAAGTTGAAGAAACATGGCTTGGTTTCAAAAACAAATTCTCTGTAATACTCAATGATTTGGCCCCCCTAAGAACAACCAGGGTAAAAAATCGCGCTGAGCCGTGGATGCACTCCGGCATACTGACCGCCATGAAAACCAGAGACAAAAAATGCTCTGAGTTTCATAAAAGTCAGTCAATGCTTTCCAAAAGCACGAGCAGTGAACTCCAGGCCCACGTGACTGAACTCAAAATTGAAAGAAACAGACTAAGAAATTACGTTAGCTCCATGATCAAAACTGCCAAAAAGAATTTCATCAATGTCAAAACTGAGGAAAACAAAAATAAACCCCGTGAACTTTGGAAATTACTCAATAACCAGCTTGGCTGCAGTAAAAAACTCAAAACGAGATTTTCTAACTTAAACATAAAGACAGATAACAGGCTCATCACAGACAAACTGGATGTGGCCAAGTACTTGAACATTTTTTTCACAAACATAGCCACAACTCTTGTAAATAAATTACCCTCCCACTCAGGGCTTTTTGGAGTAGATCACATCATGACCTACTACAAAAACCTAGGGGTACGCAAAGATGATTTCAGTCTAGCAAGGGTAACAACAGCAGAGGTACTCATTAAACTGAGCGCCCTCCAACCTAACAAGGCCACTGGCCATGACAATATCCCCTCCAAATTCCTCAGAGACACAGCAACCGCCATCTCACCAGTCATAGCTCACATAATTAACCTCTCCATAAAACAGGGGAAAGTACCCAAAGACTTCAAAATTGCAAGAGTAACCCCCCTGCACAAAAAGGGCAGCAAATTGGACCCAGGCAACTACCGCCCTGTTTCTATACTTACCTCCATCTCGAAAGTCATGGAAAAAATAGTATATGAACAGGTCGAAAAGTACCTCGCGGAAAATAAACTAATCTATGAATTTCAATCTGGCTTTAGAACATCCCACTCCACTGACACATGCCTTCTTTATTTGAGCGACCACATCAAACAAGAGGTGGACGAGGGCAAGTACTGCGGCATGGTGATGCTGGACCTACAAAAGGCTTTCGACACTGTCAATCACCCCATTCTGATTGACAAGCTAAAAGCAATTGGTTTTGATAAACTATCGGTGAGCTGGATGCAATCCTACCTGGAGGGGAGAGAACAGATGGTGGAGGTAAACGGTACTCTGTCCCCCCCCCTCCCAGTGAGCTGTGGTGTTCCACAAGGAAGCATATTAGGTCCGTTACTGTTCCTAATTTATGTAAATGACATGTCATCAGCATGTGACTGCAACTTGTTCCTGTTCGCGGACGACTCAGCCCTGCTGGTCTCTGGCAGGAACAGGTTGCAGGTTGAAAAAACCCTCAGCTCCGAGCTCGGCAGAATCTGCACCTGGCTCGCCGATAATAAATTATCATTACACCTGGGTAAAACAGAGTCCATTCTCTTCGGTTCGAAACATAATCTCAGCAAATCCGACGACTTCTCAGTTGCAGTGGGCGACATTATTGTCACAAGTAAGAAGGAAATTACATACCTAGGATCTATTCTTGAGGCAAACCTCTCCTGTGACAAAATGGCATCCAATGTAATAAAAAAAGTCAATCAAAGAACTAGATTCCTCTACCGGATCTCCTCTCTGGTAAACAAAAACACCCTGAAAACTCTGGCAGGAGCACTCATTCAAGGGTACTATGACTATGCTTGCACATCATGGTACCATAGCACCTCCAAGGCGCTAAAAATAAAACTTCAAACATCGCAAAATAAACTGGTCAGACTACTGCTTGACCTTTCATCTAGAACCCACCTCACCTCTGCCCACTTTGACAACCTAGGATGGCTTAGAGTAGACGACAGAGTACAGCTACTTGCAATGGGCCTGGTCTACAAGATCCACTACACCTCTATGGTACCCATGTACATGTCAAAATTCTTCCCAAAGGTCAAGGAATACCATGATCATAACACCAGAGGGAGCTCCACAAATCATGTGAAACCCAGATTTGGCACAAAAAAGGGGGAATACACGTTTCGCAATTATGCCACATCAAGGTGGAACGCTCTTCCCACAACTGTAAAGGAAAGTAAAACTATACTTACCTTCAAAACCTCTCTTAAAGAGCACCTTCGGGGGAGAGCATTGCAAAACTGGCCCCGGTAATGGTACAAATCTCAACCTGTCGTTCAATGGACAGCTTCCCCCCCCCCCCCATCTATGTATATACTCGCATTTTAGACTCTGTTACTAACTGTATATCTGTAGACTTGGTATGTCTTAAATGTCCGGTTAGGATGTATTAGAACGAAATCTAAAATGAAAATTGTAAATAAGCAATCTGTATGTAAAAAACCACCTGTATGTAAATTGTAAATAAGCCATCTGTATGTCTTATATGTCTTAAATGACATGATGAATTGGAAATGGGGGACCCTGATGTAAACAAGACGAAAGTCTTTCTCTGGTCTGCATCCCCTTAACAATTGTATGTTTTGAGCTGTACTGTACTGTACCCAATATACAAGCTGTTAATAAACTTTTCAATCAATCAATCAAAACTCAAATATTACTTGGCAACATGGTAGCTTATGGAAGCAAATAAGTGCCATAATGTTTTGCATTTTAAAAGGCATTGAACGCGTTATATCGTAATTTAAACAACACCGAATTCATAGCATTGCAATATTTTGTTTCGAAAACCATGCATCTGAATTCATTGGTTGTGAAATTACCACTTTAAAATTACAAAATGATTTTTTTCAATGTAAGAAAATGTGGATCCAAAAATTCAAGCTTTATAAATTCATATATTCAGGTTGCTCAAATTCGATCACTGACATTCGGATCCAAAATATTCGGTGTAAAAAAATTTGAACAATGAAATTCAGATCCAAAGATTCAAGTAAAAAAAATGCAGATAGCAATATCCGGGACACCGAGGATAGGATAAGCAACCGAGGAGGAATGCAATTGAACCAACTGCAGACAAAAACATGGCGGAACATACGGTCAAGCCTCCGGATCCAACACTCCTCCGGTGGCCTATGTTGCTCATTCGTTAGCATTAGCGAAATGTAGTTAGTATTATCGTTAGCATCATTTGCAAAAAGCTAAGTATCATTGGTGTAATATCGCTGTTTAAATGAGCTAAAAGCTATGGAGTATTTATGTTTGTAATGTTAACAAAACACCATATTAGGCCTATTAACCTATAATTATCATTTAACCTGTTAAACCCCGAGCCTGTTTTTCAGGTTTCAGGCTCGAAAATGACATTCCCAGAACAAATGACCATATCTTCTACAAGGGTTACATTAATAATCCTTTTTCTCAAAGTAATGATAAACCTGTGAGTTGGATGTAGAAAAGTCAGATTCAATATTTTTTATATTAAAGAAAATTCAGATTGAACATGGTAAAAAACTGTAAATGATACTGTCCGTCCAAAAAATATGTTGTACTTATAGTGAAAACTAACCTTGGATGATGGGTTAGTAGACTAAAAGCTTTAGGAATCCAAAGTACAACATATAATAAGTACCCTGCATCAAGATTGATGCAAAACAAGTGATATTTGACCTTTATAGACAGATTTAGCAAAAAAACCCTCTTCTGGGGCCATTTGGGTGGATTTTCCATATCCCTGGCCCCCCTTGCTGGATTTTGACATGTGACATCTCTTCCTGACCGTCATAGCCAATGGAATCGAGGGGAACTCCCAAATAGTCCTTATTTGGTAATGTGTGTGTGTGAGACTACCGCATAGCATAGACCGGAAGCAGCAGCCACTCTGGTGGCTACCATTAGCAGCTAACATTTGCTCTCCGATTTTTACATAAAAATGGAATTATGGATTATAAATTAAATCATTTTTTTATACATAGACGTTAAAAACCTATAGATTAACCAATTCAGCCGCGTTTTTTCTGGTTTTAATGCCATTGAACACGTCTTTTGATCAGATTGACAGCTATGGTGAGATACACAGTGTCGTGAAAAAAGAAAACAGGGTCCCCGCCGACGGGGACCTTGGGGTTTAACAGGTTAACAGTGATATGCATGAGTCATGGCACTCACGTTTATTGCTTATGCATTGTTCATTCCTGTTAGTCAGAAAATAGCCTTATGTGTTTTTCTTTCCTGTTACTGTTTCTTCTTCACCAAGACAACATTTCTATCCAAGACTAACTATCCAAACCATTCAGCTTAGAGCAAAGAACAGCTTCTGTTTATTTCCAAAAGCCTAATGGCAATATCATCACATTGCTTTTGTTTTGCATCTTTCATGTTGTGTTGCATTATACCATACATATTATTGAGGCTTTATTGGTGTAGGAACCTTTAATGTATATGTATTCAACTCTTACTGTATATGTATTCAACCCTTACTGTATATGTATTCAACTCTTACTGTATATGTATTCAACCCTTACTGTATATGTATTCAACCCTTACTGTATATGTATTCAACCCTTACTGTATATGTATTCAACCCTTACTGTATATGTATTCAACCCTTACTGTATATGTATTCAACCCTTCCTTTATATGTATTCAACCCTTACTGTATATGTATTCAACTCTTACTGTATATGTATTCAACCCTTAATGTATATGTATTCAACCCTTAATGTATACGTATTCAACCCTTACTGTATATGTATTCAACTCTTAATGTATATGTATTCAACCCTTAATGTATATGTATTCAACCCTTAATGTATATGTATTCAACCCTTACTGTATATGTATTCAACCCTTAATGTATATGTATTTCTTTTGAAACAGAGCCCATCATCAAAAGCCTACATCAGCCCCCCATATCATCTTACCAATAGTGGATAGGCAGTAGCAATGAGTAACCAGACTATCATGTCTAAAGGGACCTGTAACAGCCCAATGTAAAGCAATTCAATAAGTAATGCATTATTTATTGTACATTAAGTAGTTGACATCCTCATCCTTGATTTAGTCATGATTCATACCTTTCCTTTCTATGATTGACCAAAGGAAAACACATTTAATGGACCACCTTTTTGTTGTGTTGCCTTCTGAGAAGGTACCTTTTCACAATGTAATTAAACAATGTAGATCAATTCTGCATTTCAGATGTATAGCTGTCCCTGGAACTTACTCCCCGGCTCAGAACCAAACACGCCGAAGCTGCTTTTAGTTTTTATGCTCCCCACAAATGGAATAAACTTCCAGAGAACCTGAGGTCTTCACCAACGCTGAGTTCTTTTAAGTCGAGGCTAAAAACACTACTTTTTACAGCTTACCCAGAAGCCTTTTAACTTGTTTTAGCACTTACCATATTTACAATGTCCTTTTTAAACTATTTTATATCTCATTAATGCATTGTTTTTATGAAACTGTTATTGCATTATGTTTATTTATTGTGTTCCTCTCTGTTCTATTATCATGTTTTAATAATCATGGAAAGC
The DNA here is from genome assembly GCF_902827175.1 of Gymnodraco acuticeps. NCBI lineage: Eukaryota > Metazoa > Chordata > Actinopteri > Perciformes > Bathydraconidae > Gymnodraco > Gymnodraco acuticeps. The sequence goes on from NW_022990587.1 coordinate 142,362, forward strand.
ACTTTGAATTGCCTCTGCGTCTGAAATGTGCAAATAAACGTACCTCACCTTACTTTTGGATTAGTGTAGACCTCCAACATCCACAGACCTGTACTAAAGACCTGTAGAGTTCTACACTGGTGAACTGTGGTGTGGACAGTAAAGCACTATCACACCTTAATGTTCACTGACCCTCATCCATTCTTCCTAAAACAATCTTTATACATATTACATTAACAAATCAACAGAGGTATCATTCAGGCCTTCAAACAAACACTAGCTGTAACATACATGTGAGGGGCGTCACAAATAAAAAGAAGGTCCAACTAAAGAAACGTAATCTGGGTGCTGGCTGTCAGGGCACTGTCCCAGGAAATGTTCGAGTAATATCTCGGTTTCTGTCCGCTAACACAAAATGGCACCCTGCGTTCAAGCCCAATACTGCCTGGCAACCCTTCCAGTCCATCATGCCTGTTAAAAAAGGCCAGAGAAAAAAACATTCATGAGATGGTACAATTATATGTAAAGTACTAAAAAGCTATTTGTCTGAAAATGTAGTCTTTGCAGGCCCTGGGATGATCCTCTCAGACACATCTGGTAAACCAAAAGAAACATTGTAGTCTGAACAGAATTATTTCAGTGAATGTGGTGGTGTATGGGAACATGACCGACAGATTATACAAAACCCATGCAATGTAACAATATGGGCAGGTCAAACAGCCAAGCTGGAGTCAAGTGGAGATTCAACGATGTAATGCTCTTTCCCTGTGTGGTGTCAAAACTCAAGTTAACTGTTCAGATGCAAATTAACAAGACAACGCTATGCAACTGAATTCATACCTCATCTCTGCAAGGTCCTTGACCATGTGCAAGTATTCATTTCCAGCCTGTAAATATGAAATGTATATCAGAATACTGTTGCAGAAACCTAAAGCCTGCTTTCATTAACTTATAACACAAACAAGACTTAAGGAAATTATGCAATACATATTCTACTTTACACATCTGCAAAACACATTGGTTGATTTGAATATGGCATACTTTTACTACACTTAGTTTGCTTTCAAATGTACCCTCTACGCATGTTTCACTTTCATCACTGCAATCGCATGCACACACTCTTTTTTAAATTGAGCACACCTGTGGGGCTTCCTTGGGCTAGTATGAAGTAGAAGTGTGCTATTCTTAAAACTGTCATTGTTTTGTATGTACCAGTTGTTCCTGACTCACAGGACCACTCAGTGTCAACCTCTCCTCGCACTGCTCTCCACAACCTTAAAACAGAACTGTCCAGTTCCATATACCACTGCAATCAAAAACATGTAACCATATCAAGATGTAGTATATTTTTGAAAAAGGCACATAGTCGTCTTGCAAAGGTAAATATAAATAACTTTGCTTTACAACTCGTTTTCTACCAACCTGTTTTCTCCTGTCTTGGACCGTTACCTGTGCTGCTGCTGCACACACCACCACCTCTGTAAGAATCACAGATTAAGCTGCAGGGAACAATGTGATACACTGTTTGCCTTCATTACAGGCAGCTGCGACTGTTCTCATGTGCTTACAGGCTAGGGAAAGGTTACTGTCTAAACGCAATAACCTTTTTGATACTGCAGTGGAGGAGCTGGACGTGCATTCACAGAATAAAACAAGTCTTAATGTGGTGGTAAACCTAAATACATACAGCTCCAGTAAAAAGTTTGGGACACACTTTCCCATTCACTTAGCATCCTAATGTTTCTGGCTACATCAGTGTGGTGAACTCATAAACCAAAACATTAGCATGCTACGCTAGCATTCTGACTACCATGCTAAAATGTGACTCCAGATGGATAATAATTCAAGTAAGGCAAACTATTCAATACAAATAAACTAATCGATGACATAAAAACATTATTGTTACTTGTACCTGTGCCATGGTGGAAACTGTGAACAGTGTAGGCTATATAACAATAGCGCTTAGTATTTCTACCAACCGGTATGCCCGGGTTGCGCCACCATGTTTATGTCTGCAGTTGGACGTTGGATCAATTGCATTCCTCCTCGATTGCTTATCCTATCCTCGGTGCTATCTGAATTTGTTTTACTTGAATCTTTGGATCTGAATTTCACTGTTGGAATTTTTTATACCGAATATTTTGGATCCGAATGTCAGTGATCGAATTTGAGCAACCTGAATATATGAATTTATAAAGCTTGAATTTTTGGATCCACATTTTAATTACATTGAAAAAAAACATTTTGTAATTTCAAAGTGGTAATTTCACAACCAATGAATTCAGATGCATGGTTTTCGAAACAAAATATTACAATGCAATGAATTCGGTGTTGTTTAAATTACGATATAACGCGTTCAATGCCTTTTAAAATTCAAAACATGATGGCACTTATTTGCTTCCATAGCAGCTACTGTTCCAATCATATCGCTGTAAAAACGATTGTCATTCACAAGTTCATACAAATAGGGAGATGAAATTATGAAATCATATTTTTTTTGTATTGTTATACTAGCTGGAGTAAGTAAATCATTATCAGACATTAGACATAAGCCAATTAAATTGTCCTTAAGCCGTAAACTCTTGACCAAGTTAGGCTAACGTTTGCCAAAACTATTTCATAATTGCATTTACTGATTAGAATGAGCAAAGGAATGACAATCTTAAACATCTCTAGGTTATTACCTCTGAGATTACAGCCTTGAGAAAGTAGGCCCTAAGCCAACACATTTTTTCTTTTTTGTGCTTTTCGAACACCAATACAACAATGATGAGACATTGGGGATAGAGGTGGTGTCTGTCTCTCACCCATCAACTGACCTACTACAGTTCCCTAGTGCCACCACCAGGGGGCGGTAATTACATACTTAACACAATGGCAGGGCAGGGTAAAGTTCCAGACAAAATATAAGAAAAATAAATCTTCTAATGCGAAAATAAAGGTTCATACTTCACAAAAAGGACAAAAAAGCACAGCTCCGTTTGTAATGATTTTATTTGTTTATTTTAAAGAACAAGTTCACCTGCAAGTAGAATACTCTGGTTAGATAGATTATTATTATCTGGTTAGGTAACTGTTACGTTCCCTTCTAAATCTAGGGGGGTACAAAGGGAAGTAACCACACACAAGGATGACCAAGCACGACAAAAAAAGGAGAGAAAACCGATCTCTTAGTAACGCACCAGTCGTTTAATGACCAAAAAAGAAACACGGGCTCACCAGCCAATTTGCACAGAATTATACAGCATCGATTATAGCACGGAGCTCCCCTCCTATCAAATGGCAACACACAGGTCTGCACACATGCAGCCAGAGGAGGAAAAACGGAGAGCCCACTGCAGTCTTCCTCCGGGCCTATATGGAGGCCCTGATTAGGAATTCGGAGCACCTGGGGAGAGGCTGCACCTGGGGACAATCAGGCTGCACCTGGGGAATCAGAGGGAGAGAGAGAGAAACACACATACACGACCACACAAACACTACGGCACGTAACACTTCCCCCCCATAAAACCAAACCAGTGTTTGGTCACAGTTACCAACAACACTCATTACATATTTCACAAGCATGCTTGGAAGCTGCCACCTGCTGCTTCCAAGCCACACACTCCGCCACTAAATGACCAGGGTCAAGACAATAAAAACACAATCGCTTAGTGTCGGGACCTGGGAGAGAAACAGAAAGAGCACGTGTGACACGTCTGTTACGAGCCCTACAGTGAGGATATTTGCCCTGAGGATACACCTTACCCCCGGCTATATCATTACCCATTATGACATCCACACCGTCGACAGGAAATTTGGGGAGCACAGCAACTGGAAAGTAACCAGTAGCCAGTTCAGACTGGACATGGACATTGTGAAGAGGTGCGGGCACAAAACCCATTTCAATACCTCTTACCACCATATTCGCATCACAGGCAGACTCATTACTCAAGGGCAGGGCACTCGCAAGAATGAACGACTGTGAGCCACCACTGTCTCGTAACATAGTAACCTGCCGCTGATCCTCCACCTTCCCTGACAGAGAGACAAAAGCAGTGGAGATGAACGGTTTAAAACACTCATCAGGGCCCATTTTAACAGTGGCCTGCCTACTAGGACACACTGTTTTAATCAAGCCCACCCCTTTTGGGTGCTTGTCACCTGCTGCCCGGTCTCGCTTCCAAGCTGCACAGTCTGCTATCACATGACCTGGGTCAAGACAAAAATAACAAGCTCTGTCTATCCTGGGACCTAACAATGGAACACTGGCACAGGGAACATAATTGTCAGGAGCTCTATTATAAGTGTCCCGCTGAGGAGGATCACGCTGAAAGAAAACGCTCTTGTGTATCAGCGCAAACTCGTCTGCCAGAGTGGCAGCCTGCTGAAGGGTAGTCACTTTCTGCTCATTCAGATAGACTACCGTACGCTCCGGTACACAGTTTTTAAACTCCTCCAACATCAGCTCACACACTGAAGCAATGTCATCCGCTTTACACGCTCTACACCACCTGTCAAAGAGGGCTTTCTTCTCCCTCGCGAAGTCCACGTACGTTTGGCCAGAAGCTTTCTTCATGCCACGAAAACGCTGCCTGTAGGCCTCAGGCACTAGCTCATATGCCCTGAGAATAGCACCTTTAACCTTCTCATACACCAAACTATCCTCGACTGAAAGAGAAGAGCAAGCCTCTTGAGCCTTGCCGACTAGCTTGCACTGTAAAATAATAGCCCACACATTTTCTGGCCAGTGCAGAGCAGCAGCAATGCGCTCAAATGCACCAAAATAGACTTCCACCTCTGATTCCCGAAACACAGGGACCAAAGAAATATGCCTGCTCACGTCAAAGGAAGCAGCAGGACCAGAAGGTGTAACTGCAGGATCACCCACCACAGCTGCTTGGAGCTCTAGCTGACGCATCCGGACAGCTTTGTCTGCCTCCAGCTGCTGCTTCCTGATCTCCAGCTCCAGCTCCTGCTTCCTGATCTCCAGCTCCTGCTTCCTGATCTCCAGCTCCTGCTCCTGCTTCCTGATCTCCAGCTCCTGCTCCTGCTTCCTGATCTCCAGCTCCCTCCTGAGCTGAAAATCCCTATCTCGCTCCTCCCTCTCACACTGGAGACGAGCCATACGCACTTTTACCCTAGCATCTAATTTAGACCCCGTAGGTGAGGATCCTGCCGAGAACGAGCCAAACTGAGGTGTGGTGAAAAGTTTTGCCTGTTCCGTATCACTCTGAACACCAGGAGTAACACCAATGCGGCCTCCACCCTGAGATACTGCTGCTACAGCCCCGGCCACCGCGCCAGGAGATTCCACTGAAGTAGGCCGACTCAAAACCCCCTGTTCCACTAGTCCAGTTATCAAAGTAGCCTTTAGTTCACTTTTAACAAGAGCAGAGGAGACAGAAACGTGATAATGGTCAGCAACTAACCGCAAATCAACCTTCCTACAGCAGTCTAGCTGACCCACAGTAGGACTGGCCACAAACTGCTCCAAAACAAAAGCCATCCTTAGCAACGGCTACTTATAAATATATTTATGATTACAATTTTTTTTTTTTTTTTTTTTTTTTAAAAAACTTCCCCAGATCCTGCCTACCAAACTTACCTAACTATCTTCTGGGGCGTGCCGGGCTCGAGGCGACTTTAAAGGCAAACATCAGCGGCCGAAACCCTGAATTGCCTGCCCCCAACAGGGAATAAATCCCCACCCAGGATTACCCCGAAAATAAAAAAGGCAAAATAAAAAATGAGTGCCTGAAGGAAGGACTGATTCAGCCCAACTAGACACTCCCCTGTCTAAACTGAGGAAGTCAATGCTACCAAACACAATATCAACACTAAACCACAAACAACTACTCACTATTTTTCTGAAAGATTGGACGAGCCCCCATGTTACGTTCCCTTCTAAATCTAGGGGGGTACAAAGGGAAGTAACCACACACAAGGATGACCAAGCACGACAAAAAAAGGAGAGAAAACCGATCTCTTAGTAACGCACCAGTCGTTTAATGACCAAAAAAGAAACACGGGCTCACCAGCCAATTTGCACAGAATTATACAGCATCAATTATAGCACGGAGCTCCCCTCCTATCAAATGGCAACACACAGGTCTGCACACATGCAGCCAGAGGAGGAAAAACGGAGAGCCCACTGCAGTCTTCCTCCGGGCCTATATGGAGGCCCTGATTAGGAATTCGGAGCACCTGGGGAGAGGCTGCACCTGGGGACAATCAGGCTGCACCTGGGGAATCAGAGGGAGAGAGAGAGAAACACACATACACGACCACACAAACACTACGGCACGTAACAGTAACCCTAACCCTTTATATAAGTATCATTTGCAATCCAGACAAATCTGATACGTTTCATGGGGTAGAGCACTTTGCAAGCCACTGTATAGCCACCTGAGATGTGTGTATGTGTGAGTGTGTCTGCTGACAGAGAACTTCAAGTTCATGTGAAGGTGTGAAGGGGAGAGAGGGAATTGAAAGTGAACACCCCCTCTCCCCTTTCACTTAACATAGAAAGGAGAAAACGTCAAAAAAAGGGTTTGGACTGAACTATAGGTTAGGTTTCTGTATCCAGATACAGTATATAGAGTTTCTCTCCACAAAAAAAAACAAGTTGTACCTTTTGAATGCCTCAATTTGACCATCACTGGACCGGGTTTCTCCAATATAGGCCTAATAGACTATATAGTATACACCTTTCACACAGGCACCCCGGGTTTTCCCGTTGGACCCATTCAGACCGCACTCTGGTCCCAGGAAAGAACCGCGTTGCTGCCGTTCACACACACGACCCAAGTCTGCGAGTTACTTTCTTGTATGTCACTGCTGAACAAAGTTGTCGCATTGCTACGTCATTAAAATGAGACGTTCGGCCATTGTTATTGTTTTAGGTTGATGGAGTGGAGCTCGCGGCACACACATCGAACTGTAAAATGCAACTGACTGGTTAATGAAAGGATTCTGCCAGGGTTGTTAACTTACAGTAGAACACAGTCCCTTTTCTAACACACTTTGTTCTGCGAGGGTGGTGGTTGAAAAAGCTTTTGGACCAAGGCGTTGTTCATTAAAGCTATTACGTTGACCTTAGTTATAACCATATGCCTGACATTGTTGCAGCTTGTTGCATTTTATATAAACATATAAAATAAGAAACTGATACTGTTTTCCTCAATGAACATTTAGAGAACATTAAATATTCAGGGCTCCTCTCCCTCGGGGCCTCTCCCTCAGGGGCCTCTCCCTCGGGGCCTCTCCCTCAGGGGCCTCTCCCTCGGGGGCCTCTCCATCAGGGGCCTCTTCCTCGGGGCCTCTCCCTCAGGGGCCTCTCCCTCAGGGGCCTCTCCCTCGGGGGCCTCTCCATCAGGGGCCTCTCCCTCGGGGGCCTCTCCCTCAGGGGCCTCTCCCTCGGGGGCCTCTCCATCAGGGGCCTCTCCCTCGGGGCCTCTCCCTCAGGGGCCTCTCCCTCAGGGGCCTCTCCCTCGGGGGCCTCTCCATCAGGGGCCTCTCCCTCAGGGGCCTCTCAATCAGGGGCCTCTCCATCAGGGGCCTCTCCATCAGGGGCCTCTCCCTCGGGGGCCTCTCCCTCAGGGGCCTCTCCCTCATGGGCCTCTCCATCAGGGGCCTCTCCCTCGGGGCCTCTCCCTCAGGGGCCTCTCCCTCAGGGGCCTCTCCCTCAGGGGCCTCTCCATCAGGGGCCTCTCCCTCAGGGGCCTCTCCCTCAGGGGCCTCTCCCTCACGGGCCTCTCCCTCAGGGGCCTCTCCCTCGGGGCCTCTCCCTCAGGGGCCTCTTCCTGGTCTGTTGACTGTTGGTCAGGCTCATAGTCTGGATCGCTGTTGTCTTCCATTTCTGAGACATCGTCCTCTATGTCTGGTTCAATCTCCTCTTCATCTGGTTCAAAACATTTGTCCAGAGCCTCTCTGACAGAAAATTGCCTACTCATTGTGTCAATGAGTCAATTGTGAGCAAGGCACAAATATAACTACATGAGAGACAGTAATGGAAGGGCATTTACTGCGAGAAAGTGAGAGGTTGTTCTTTCTCGGCACAGAGCTCGTGAGAAAGTGAGAGGTTGTTCTTTCTCGGCACAGAGCTCGTGAGAAAGTGAGAGGTTGTTCTTTCTCGGCACAGAGCTCGCACCTGTGAGAAGGTATGATACATTGTATCATGCAGCGTGAGA